>NC_133960.1:4716507-5017891 GCF_031877795.1 Strix aluco
GCTAGCAGGGAATTCTCTGCCTGCCTTTCCCCAGTGCTCTGCAAGCTCTCCAGGACAACATAGAATCTGGGGCTCTGTGCTTTCTTTCGTTCTGAACAAGTGTTACTGTTTTCTGCACAAAAGCGAATCTTGCAAAGCAATGTGAACACTTCTGCTTCCAAGGCACAGAGAAGGTGCTAGCAGGGAATTCTCTGCCTGCCTTTCCCCAGTGCTCTGCAAGCTCTCCAGGACAACATAAAATCTGGGGCTCTGTGCTTTCTTTCCTTCTGAACAAGTGTTACTGTTTTCTGCACAAAAGCGATTCTGCGAAGCAATGTGAACACTTCTGCTTCCCAGGCACAGAGAAGGTGCTAGCAAGGAATTCTCTGCCTGCCTTTCCCCAGTGCTCTGCAAGCTCTCCAGGACAACATAAAATCTGGGGCTCTGTGCTTTCTTTCGTTCTGAACAAGTGTTACTGTTTTCTGCACAAAAGCGATTCTTGCGAAGCAATGTGAACACTTCTGCTTCCCAGGCACAGAGAAGGTGCTAGCAGGGAATTCTCTGCCTGCCTTTCCCCAGTGCTCTGCAAGCTCTCCAGGACAACATAGAATCTGGGGCTCTGTGCTTTCTTTCGTTCTGAACAAGTGTTACTGTTTTCTTCACAAAAGCGATTCTTGCGAAGCAATGTGAACACTTCTGCTTCCCAGGCACAGAGAAGGTGCTAGCAGGGAATTCTCTGCCTGCCTTTCCCCAGTGCTCTGCAAGCTCTCCAGGACAACATAAAATCTGGGGCTCTGTGCTTTCTTTCCTTCTGAACAAGTGTTACTGTTTTCTGCACAAAAGCGATTCTTGCGAAGCAATGTGAACACTTCTGCTTCCCAGGCACAGAGAAGGTGCTAGCAGGGAATTCTCTGCCTGCCTTTCCCCAGTGCTCTGCAAGCTCTCCAGGACAACATAGAATCTGGGGCTCTGTGCTTTCTTTCGTTCTGAACAAGTGTTACTGTTTTCTGCACAAAAGCGATTCTGCGAAGCAATGTGAACAGGCACAGAGAAGGTGCTATCAGGGAATTCTCTGCCTGCCTTTCCCCAGTGCTCTGCAAGCTCTCCAGGACAACATAGAATCTGGGGCTCTGTGCTTTCTTTCGTTCTGAACAAGTGTTACTGTTTTCTGCACAAAAGCGATTCTGCGAAGCAATGTGAACAGGCACAGAGAAGGTGCTAGCAGGGAATTCTCTGCCTGCCTTTCCCCAGTGCTCTGCAAGCTCTCCAGGAGAACAGCAAATCTGGGGCTCTGTGCTTTCTTTCGTTCTGAACAAGTGTTACTGTTTTCTGCACAAAAGCGATTCTTGCGAAGCAATGTGAACACTTCTGCTTCCCAGGCACAGAGAAGGTGCTAGCAGGGAATTCTCTGCCTGCCTTTCCCCAGTGCTCTGCAAGCTCTCCAGGACAACATAGAATCTGGGGCTCTGTGCTTTCTTTCGTTCTGAACAAGTGTTACTGTTTTCTGCACAAAAGCGATTCTGCGAAGCAATGTGAACAGGCACAGAGAAGGTGCTAGCAGGGAATTCTCTGCCTGCCTTTCCCCAGTGCTCTGCAAGCTCTCCAGGACAGCATAAAATCTGGGGCTCTGTGCTTTCTTTCCTTCTGAACAAGTGTTACTGTATTCTGCACAAAAGCGAATCTTGCGAAGCAATGTGAACACTTCTGCTTCCTAGGCACAGAGAAGGTACTATCAGGGAATTCTCTGCCTGCCTTTCCCCAGTGCTCTGCAAGCTCTCCAGGACAACATAGAATCTGGGGCTCTGTGCTTTCTTTCCTTCTGAACAAGTGTTACTGTTTTCTTCACAAAAGCGATTCTGCGAAACAATGTGAACAGGCACAGAGAAGGTGCTAGCAAGGAATTCTCTGCCTGCCTTTCCCCAGTGCTCTGCAAGCTCTCCAGGACAACATAGAATCTGGGGCTCTGTGCTTTCTTTCCTTCTGAACAAGTGTTACTGTTTTCTGCACAAAAGCGATTCTGCGAAGCAATGTGAACAGGCACAGAGAAGGTGCTAGCAGGGAATTCTCTGCCTGCCTTTCCCCAGTGCTCTGCAAGCTCTCCAGGACAACATAGAATCTGGGGCTCTGTGCTTTCTTTCCTTCTGAACAAGTGTTACTGTATTCTGCACAAAAGCGATTCTGCGAAGCAATGTGAACACTTCTGCTTCCCAGGCACAGAGAAGGTGCTAGCAGGGAATTCTCTGCCTGCCTTTCCCCAGTGCTCTGCAAGCTCTCCAGGACAACATAAAATCTGGGGCTCTGTGCTTGCTTTCCTTCTGAACAAGTGTTAGTGTTTTCTGCACAAAAGCGATTCTTGCGAAGCAATGTGAACACTTCTGCTTCCCAGGCACAGAGAAGGTGCTAGCAGGGAATTCTCTGCCTGCCTTTCCCCAGTGCTCTGCAAGCTCTCCAGGACAACATAAAATCTGGGGCTCTGTGCTTTCTTTCCTTCTGAACAAGTGTTAGTGTTTTCTGCACAAAAGCGATTCTGCGAAGCAATGTGAACAGGCACAGAGAAGGTGCTATCAGGGAATTCTCTGCCTGCCTTTCCCCAGTGCTCTGCAAGCTCTCCAGAACAACATAGAATCTGGGGCTCTGTGCTTTCTTTCCTTCTGAACAAGTGTTAGTGTTTTCTGCACAAAAGCGATTCTGCGAAGCAATGTGAACACTTCTGCTTCCCAGGCACAGAGAAGGTGCTAGCAGGGAATTCTCTGCCTGCCTTTCCCCAGTGCTCTGCAAGCTCTCCAGGACAACATAGAATCTGGGGCTCTGTGCTTTCTTTCCTTCTGAACAAGTGTTACTGTTTTCTGCACAAAAGCGATTCTGCGAAGCAATGTGAACAGGCACAGAGAAGGTGCTATCAGGGAATTCTCTGCCTGCCTTTCCCCAGTGCTCTGAAAGCTCTCCAGGACAACATAGAATCTGGGGCTCTGTGCTTTCTTTCCTTCTGAACAAGTGTTACTGTTTTCTGCACAAAAGCGATTCTTGCGAAGCAATGTGAACACTTCTGCTTCCCAGGCACAGAGAAGGTGCTAGCAGGGAATTCTCTGCCTGCCTTTCCCCAGTGCTCTGCAAGCTCTCCAGGACAACATAGAATCTGGGGCTCTGTGCTTTCTTTCCTTCTGAACAAGTGTTACTGTTTTCTGCACAAAAGCGATTCTGCGAAGCAATGTGAACAGGCACAGAGAAGGTGCTAGCAGGGAATTCTCTGCCTGCCTTTCCCCAGTGCTCTGCAAGCTCTCCAGGACAACATAGAATCTGGGGCTCTGTGCTTTCTTTCCTTCTGAACAAGTGTTACTGTTTTCTGCACAAAAGCGATTCTTGCAAAGCAATGTGAACACTTCTGCTTCCCAGGCACAGAGAAGGTGCTAGCAAGGAATTCTCTGCCTGCCTTTCCCCAGTGCTCTGCAAGCTCTCCAGGACAACATAAAATCTGGGGCTCTGTGCTTTCTTTCCTTCTGAACAAGTGTTACTGTTTTCTGCACAAAAGCGATTCTTGCGAAGCAATGTGAACACTTCTGCTTCCCAGGCACAGAGAAGGTGCTAGCAAGGAATTCTCTGCCTGCCTTTCCCCAGTGCTCTGCAAGCTCTCCAGGACAACAGCAAATCTGGGGCTCTGTGCTTTCTTTCCTTCTGAACAAGTGTTACTGTTTTCTGCACAAAAGCGATTCTTGCGAAGCAATGTGAACACTTCTGCTTCCCAGGCACAGAGAAGGTGCAAGCAGGGAATTCTCTGCCTGCCTTTCCCCAGTGCTCTGCAAGCTCTCCAGGACAACATAAAATCTGGGGCTCTGTGCTTTCTTTCCTTCTGAACAAGTGTTACTGTTTTCTGCACAAAAGCGATTCTTGCGAAGCAATGTGAACACTTCTGCTTCCCAGGCACAGAGAAGGTGCTAGCAGGGAATTCTCTGCCTGCCTTTCCCCAGTGCTCTGCAAGCTCTCCAGGACAACATAGAATCTGGGGCTCTGTGCTTTCTTTCCTTCTGAACAAGTGTTACTGTTTTCTGCACAAAAGCGATTCTGCGAAGCAATGTGAACAGGCACAGAGAAGGTGCTAGCAGGGAATTCTCTGCCTGCCTTTCCCCAGTGCTCTGCAAGCTCTCCAGGACAACATAGAATCTGGGGCTCTGTGCTTTCTTTCCTTCTGAACAAGTGTTACTGTTTTCTGCACAAAAGCGATTCTTGCAGAGCAATGTGAACACTTCTGCTTCCCAGGCACAGAGAAGGTGCTAGCAAGGAATTCTCTGCCTGCCTTTCCCCAGTGCTCTGCAAGCTCTCCAGGACAACATAAAATCTGGGGCTCTGTGCTTTCTTTCCTTCTGAACAAGTGTTACTGTTTTCTGCACAAAAGCGATTCTTGCGAAGCAATGTGAACACTTCTGCTTCCCAGGCACAGAGAAGGTGCTAGCAGGGAATTCTCTGCCTGCCTTTCCCCAGTGCTCTGCAAGCTCTCCAGGACAACATAGAATCTGGGGCTCTGTGCTTTCTTTCCTTCTGAACAAGTGTTACTGTATTCTGCACAAAAGCGATTCTGCGAAGCAATGTGAACACTTCTGCTTCCCAGGCACAGAGAAGGTGCTAGCAGGAAATTCTCTGCCTGCCTTTCCCCAGTGCTCTGCAAGCTCTCCAGGACAACATAAAATCTGGGGCTCTGTGCTTTCTTTCCTTCTGAACAAGTGTTAGTGTTTTCTGCACAAAAGCGATTCTGCGAAGCAATGTGAACAGGCACAGAGAAGGTGCTATCAGGGAATTCTCTGCCTGCCTTTCCCCAGTGCTCTGCAAGCTCTCCAGGACAACATAGAATCTGGGGCTCTGTGCTTTCTTTCCTTCTGAACAAGTGTTAGTGTTTTCTGCACAAAAGCGATTCTGCGAAGCAATGTGAACACTGCTGCTTCCCAGGCACAGAGAAGGTGCTAGCAGGGAATTCTCTGCCTGCCTTTCCCCAGTGCTCTGCAAGCTCTCCAGGACAACAGCAAATCTGGGGCTCTGTGCTTTCTTTCGTTCTGAACAAGTGTTACTGTTTTCTTCACAAAAGCGATTCTTGCGAAGCAATGTGAACACTTCTGCTTCCCAGGCACAGAGAAGGTGCTATCAGGGAATTCTCTGCCTGCCTTTCCCCAGTGCTCTGCAAGCTCTCCAGGACAACATAGAATCTGGGGCTCTGTGCTTTCTTTCCTTCTGAACAAGTGTTACTGTTTTCTGCACAAAAGCGATTCTGCGAAGCAATGTGAACAGGCACAGAGAAGGTGCTAGCAGGGAATTCTCTGCCTGCCTTTCCCCAGTGCTCTGAAAGCTCTCCAGGACAACATAGAATCTGGGGCTCTGTGCTTTCTTTCCTTCTGAACAAGTGTTACTGTTTTCTGCACAAAAGCGATTCTTGCGAAGCAATGTGAACACTTCTGCTTCCCAGGCACAGAGAAGGTGCTAGCAGGGAATTCTCTGCCTGCCTTTCCCCAGTGCTCTGCAAGCTCTCCAGGACAACATAGAATCTGGGGCTCTGTGCTTTCTTTCCTTCTGAACAAGTGTTACTGTTTTCTGCACAAAAGCGATTCTGCGAAGCAATGTGAACAGGCACAGAGAAGGTGCTAGCAGGGAATTCTCTGCCTGCCTTTCCCCAGTGCTCTGCAAGCTCTCCAGGACAACATAGAATCTGGGGCTCTGTGCTTTCTTTCCTTCTGAACAAGTGTTACTGTTTTCTGCACAAAAGCGATTCTTGCGAAGCAATGTGAACACTTCTGCTTCCCAGGCACAGAGAAGGTGCTATCAGGGAATTCTCTGCCTGCCTTTCCCCAGTGCTCTGCAAGCTCTCCAGGACAACAGCAAATCTGGGGCTCTGTGCTTTCTTTCCTTCTGAACAAGTGTTACTGTTTTCTGCACAAAAGCGATTCTTGCGAAGCAATGTGAACACTTCTGCTTCCCAGGCACAGAGAAGGTGCTAGCAAGGAATTCTCTGCCTGCCTTTCCCCAGTGCTCTGCAAGCTCTCCAGGACAACATAAAATCTGGGGCTCTGTGCTTTCTTTCCTTCTGAACAAGTGTTACTGTTTTCTGCACAAAAGCGATTCTTGCGAAGCAATGTGAACACTTCTGCTTCCCAGGCACAGAGAAGGTGCTAGCAGGGAATTCTCTGCCTGCCTTTCCCCAGTGCTCTGCAAGCTCTCCAGGACAACATAAAATCTGGGGCTCTGTGCTTTCTTTCCTTCTGAACAAGTGTTACTGTTTTCTGCACAAAAGCGATTCTTGCGAAGCAATGTGAACACTTCTGCTTCCCAGGCACAGAGAAGGTGCTAGCAGGGAATTCTCTGCCTGCCTTTCCCCAGTGCTCTGCAAGCTCTCCAGGACAACATAGAATCTGGGGCTCTGTGCTTTCTTTCGTTCTGAACAAGTGTTACTGTTTTCTGCACAAAAGCGATTCTGCGAAGCAATGTGAACAGGCACAGAGAAGGTGCTAGCAGGGAATTCTCTGCCTGCCTTTCCCCAGTGCTCTGCAAGCTCTCCAGGACAACATAGAATCTGGGGCTCTGTGCTTTCTTTCCTTCTGAACAAGTGTTACTGTTTTCTGCACAAAAGCGATTCTTGCAGAGCAATGTGAACACTTCTGCTTCCCAGGCACAGAGAAGGTGCTAGCAAGGAATTCTCTGCCTGCCTTTCCCCAGTGCTCTGCAAGCTCTCCAGGACAACATAAAATCTGGGGCTCTGTGCTTTCTTTCCTTCTGAACAAGTGTTACTGTTTTCTGCACAAAAGCGATTCTTGCGAAGCAATGTGAACACTTCTGCTTCCCAGGCACAGAGAAGGTGCTAGCAGGGAATTCTCTGCCTGCCTTTCCCCAGTGCTCTGCAAGCTCTCCAGGACAACATAGAATCTGGGGCTCTGTGCTTTCTTTCCTTCTGAACAAGTGTTACTGTTTTCTGCACAAAAGCGATTCTGCGAAGCAATGTGAACAGGCACAGAGAAGGTGCTAGCAGGGAATTCTCTGCCTGCCTTTCCCCAGTGCTCTGCAAGCTCTCCAGGACAACATAGAATCTGGGGCTCTGTGCTTTCTTTCCTTCTGAACAAGTGTTACTGTTTTCTGCACAAAAGCGATTCTTGCAAAGCAATGTGAACACTTCTGCTTCCCAGGCACAGAGAAGGTGCTAGCAAGGAATTCTCTGCCTGCCTTTCCCCAGTGCTCTGCAAGCTCTCCAGGACAACATAAAATCTGGGGCTCTGTGCTTTCTTTCCTTCTGAACAAGTGTTACTGTTTTCTGCACAAAAGCGATTCTTGCGAAGCAATGTGAACACTTCTGCTTCCCAGGCACAGAGAAGGTGCTAGCAAGGAATTCTCTGCCTGCCTTTCCCCAGTGCTCTGCAAGCTCTCCAGGACAACATAAAATCTGGGGCTCTGTGCTTTCTTTCCTTCTGAACAAGTGTTACTGTTTTCTGCACAAAAGCGATTCTTGCGAAGCAATGTGAACACTTCTGCTTCCCAGGCACAGAGAAGGTGCAAGCAGGGAATTCTCTGCCTGCCTTTCCCCAGTGCTCTGCAAGCTCTCCAGGACAACATAAAATCTGGGGCTCTGTGCTTTCTTTCCTTCTGAACAAGTGTTACTGTTTTCTGCACAAAAGCGATTCTTGCGAAGCAATGTGAACACTTCTGCTTCCCAGGCACAGAGAAGGTGCTATCAGGGAATTCTCTGCCTGCCTTTCCCCAGTGCTCTGCAAGCTCTCCAGGACAACATAGAATCTGGGGCTCTGTGCTTTCTTTCCTTCTGAACAAGTGTTACTGTTTTCTGCACAAAAGCGATTCTGCGAAGCAATGTGAACAGGCACAGAGAAGGTGCTAGCAGGGAATTCTCTGCCTGCCTTTCCCCAGTGCTCTGCAAGCTCTCCAGGACAACATAGAATCTGGGGCTCTGTGCTTTCTTTCCTTCTGAACAAGTGTTACTGTTTTCTGCACAAAAGCGATTCTGCAAAGTAATGTGAACACTTCTGCTTCCCAGGCACAGAGAAGGTGCTAGCAGGGAATTCTCTGCCTGCCTTTCCCCAGTGCTCTGCAAGCTCTCCAGGACAACATAGAATCTGGGGCTCTGTGCTTTCTTTCCTTCTGAACAAGTGTTACTGTTTTCTGCACAAAAGCGATTCTGCGAAGCAATGTGAACACTTCTGCTTCCCAGGCACAGAGAAGGTGCTATCAGGGAATTCTCTGCCTGCCTTTCCCCAGTGCTCTGCAAGCTCTCCAGGACAACATAGAATCTGGGGCTCTGTGCTTTCTTTCGTTCTGAACAAGTGTTACTGTTTTCTGCACAAAAGCGATTCTGCGAAGCAATGTGAACAGGCACAGAGAAGGTGCTATCAGGGAATTCTCTGCCTGCCTTTCCCCAGTGCTCTGCAAGCTCTCCAGGACAACATAGAATCTGGGGCTCTGTGCTCTCTTTCCTTCTGAACAAGTGTTACTGTTTTCTGCACAAAAGCGATTCTGCGAAGCAATGTGAACACTTCTGCTTCCCAGGCACAGAGAAGGTGCTAGCAAGGAATTCTCTGCCTGCCTTTGCCCAGTGCTCTGCAAGCTCTCCAGGACAACATAAAATCTGGGGCTCTGTGCTTTCTTTCCTTCTGAACAAGTGTTAGTGTTTTCTGCACAAAAGCGATTCTTGCGAAGCAATGTGAACACTTCTGCTTCCCAGGCACAGAGAAGGTGCTAGCAGGGAATTCTCTGCCTGCCTTTCCCCAGTACTCTGCAAGCTCTCCAGGACAACAGCAAATCTGGGGCTCTGTGCTTTCTTTCCTTCTGAACAAGTGTTACTGTTTTCTGCACAAAAGCGATTCTGCGAAGCAATATGAACAGGCACAGAGAAGGTGCTATCAGGGAATTCTCTGCCTGCCTTTCCCCAGTGCTCTGCAAGCTCTCCAGGACAACATAGAATCGGGGTCTCTGTGCTTTCTTTCCTTCTGAACAAGTGTTACTGTTTTCTGCACAAAAGCGATTCTTGCGAAGCAATGTGAACACTTCTGCTTCCCAGGCACAGAGAAGGTGCTAGCAGGGAATTCTCTGCCTGCCTTTCCCCAGTGCTCTGCAAGCTCTCCAGGACAACATAAAATCTGGGGCTCTGTGCTTTCTTTCCTTCTGAACAAGTGTTACTGTTTTCTTCACAAAAGCGATTCTGCGAAACAATGTGAACAGGCACAGAGAAGGTGCTAGCAAGGAATTCTCTGCCTGCCTTTCCCCAGTGCTCTGCAAGCTCTCCAGGACAACATAGAATCTGGGGCTCTGTGCTTTCTTTCCTTCTGAACAAGTGTTACTGTTTTCTGCACAAAAGCGATTCTGCGAAGCAATGTGAACAGGCACAGAGAAGGTGCTAGCAGGGAATTCTCTGCCTGCCTTTCCCCAGTGCTCTGCAAGCTCTCCAGGACAACATAGAATCTGGGGCTCTGTGCTTTCTTTCCTTCTGAACAAGTGTTACTGTATTCTGCACAAAAGCGATTCTGCGAAGCAATGTGAACACTTCTGCTTCCCAGGCACAGAGAAGGTGCTAGCAGGGAATTCTCTGCCTGCCTTTCCCCAGTGCTCTGCAAGCTCTCCAGGACAACATAAAATCTGGGGCTCTGTGCTTGCTTTCCTTCTGAACAAGTGTTAGTGTTTTCTGCACAAAAGCGATTCTTGCGAAGCAATGTGAACACTTCTGCTTCCCAGGCACAGAGAAGGTGCTAGCAGGAAATTCTCTGCCTGCCTTTCCCCAGTGCTCTGCAAGCTCTCCAGGACAACATAAAATCTGGGGCTCTGTGCTTTCTTTCCTTCTGAACAAGTGTTAGTGTTTTCTGCACAAAAGCGATTCTGCGAAGCAATGTGAACAGGCACAGAGAAGGTGCTATCAGGGAATTCTCTGCCTGCCTTTCCCCAGTGCTCTGCAAGCTCTCCAGAACAACATAGAATCTGGGGCTCTGTGCTTTCTTTCCTTCTGAACAAGTGTTAGTGTTTTCTGCACAAAAGCGATTCTGCGAAGCAATGTGAACACTTCTGCTTCCCAGGCACAGAGAAGGTGCTAGCAGGGAATTCTCTGCCTGCCTTTCCCCAGTGCTCTGCAAGCTCTCCAGGACAACATAGAATCTGGGGCTCTGTGCTTTCTTTCCTTCTGAACAAGTGTTACTGTTTTCTGCACAAAAGCGATTCTGCGAAGCAATGTGAACAGGCACAGAGAAGGTGCTATCAGGGAATTCTCTGCCTGCCTTTCCCCAGTGCTCTGAAAGCTCTCCAGGACAACATAGAATCTGGGGCTCTGTGCTTTCTTTCCTTCTGAACAAGTGTTACTGTTTTCTGCACAAAAGCGATTCTTGCGAAGCAATGTGAACACTTCTGCTTCCCAGGCACAGAGAAGGTGCTAGCAGGGAATTCTCTGCCTGCCTTTCCCCAGTGCTCTGCAAGCTCTCCAGGACAACATAGAATCTGGGGCTCTGTGCTTTCTTTCCTTCTGAACAAGTGTTACTGTTTTCTGCACAAAAGCGATTCTGCGAAGCAATGTGAACAGGCACAGAGAAGGTGCTAGCAGGGAATTCTCTGCCTGCCTTTCCCCAGTGCTCTGCAAGCTCTCCAGGACAACATAGAATCTGGGGCTCTGTGCTTTCTTTCCTTCTGAACAAGTGTTACTGTTTTCTGCACAAAAGCGATTCTTGCAAAGCAATGTGAACACTTCTGCTTCCCAGGCACAGAGAAGGTGCTAGCAAGGAATTCTCTGCCTGCCTTTCCCCAGTGCTCTGCAAGCTCTCCAGGACAACATAAAATCTGGGGCTCTGTGCTTTCTTTCCTTCTGAACAAGTGTTACTGTTTTCTGCACAAAAGCGATTCTTGCGAAGCAATGTGAACACTTCTGCTTCCCAGGCACAGAGAAGGTGCTAGCAAGGAATTCTCTGCCTGCCTTTCCCCAGTGCTCTGCAAGCTCTCCAGGACAACAGCAAATCTGGGGCTCTGTGCTTTCTTTCCTTCTGAACAAGTGTTACTGTTTTCTGCACAAAAGCGATTCTTGCGAAGCAATGTGAACACTTCTGCTTCCCAGGCACAGAGAAGGTGCAAGCAGGGAATTCTCTGCCTGCCTTTCCCCAGTGCTCTGCAAGCTCTCCAGGACAACATAAAATCTGGGGCTCTGTGCTTTCTTTCCTTCTGAACAAGTGTTACTGTTTTCTGCACAAAAGCGATTCTTGCGAAGCAATGTGAACACTTCTGCTTCCCAGGCACAGAGAAGGTGCTAGCAGGGAATTCTCTGCCTGCCTTTCCCCAGTGCTCTGCAAGCTCTCCAGGACAACATAGAATCTGGGGCTCTGTGCTTTCTTTCCTTCTGAACAAGTGTTACTGTTTTCTGCACAAAAGCGATTCTGCGAAGCAATGTGAACAGGCACAGAGAAGGTGCTAGCAGGGAATTCTCTGCCTGCCTTTCCCCAGTGCTCTGCAAGCTCTCCAGGACAACATAGAATCTGGGGCTCTGTGCTTTCTTTCCTTCTGAACAAGTGTTACTGTTTTCTGCACAAAAGCGATTCTTGCAGAGCAATGTGAACACTTCTGCTTCCCAGGCACAGAGAAGGTGCTAGCAAGGAATTCTCTGCCTGCCTTTCCCCAGTGCTCTGCAAGCTCTCCAGGACAACATAAAATCTGGGGCTCTGTGCTTTCTTTCCTTCTGAACAAGTGTTACTGTTTTCTGCACAAAAGCGATTCTTGCGAAGC
The DNA here is from genome assembly GCF_031877795.1 of Strix aluco. Classification (NCBI taxonomy): domain Eukaryota; kingdom Metazoa; phylum Chordata; class Aves; order Strigiformes; family Strigidae; genus Strix; species Strix aluco. Next base: position 4,728,214 of record NC_133960.1, read on the forward strand.
AATGTGAACACTTCTGCTTCCCAGGCACAGAGAAGGTGCTAGCAGGGAATTCTCTGCCTGCCTTTCCCCAGTGCTCTGCAAGCTCTCCAGGACAACATAGAATCTGGGGCTCTGTGCTTTCTTTCCTTCTGAACAAGTGTTACTGTATTCTGCACAAAAGCGATTCTGCGAAGCAATGTGAACACTTCTGCTTCCCAGGCACAGAGAAGGTGCTAGCAGGAAATTCTCTGCCTGCCTTTCCCCAGTGCTCTGCAAGCTCTCCAGGACAACATAAAATCTGGGGCTCTGTGCTTTCTTTCCTTCTGAACAAGTGTTAGTGTTTTCTGCACAAAAGCGATTCTGCGAAGCAATGTGAACAGGCACAGAGAAGGTGCTATCAGGGAATTCTCTGCCTGCCTTTCCCCAGTGCTCTGCAAGCTCTCCAGGACAACATAGAATCTGGGGCTCTGTGCTTTCTTTCCTTCTGAACAAGTGTTAGTGTTTTCTGCACAAAAGCGATTCTGCGAAGCAATGTGAACACTGCTGCTTCCCAGGCACAGAGAAGGTGCTAGCAGGGAATTCTCTGCCTGCCTTTCCCCAGTGCTCTGCAAGCTCTCCAGGACAACAGCAAATCTGGGGCTCTGTGCTTTCTTTCGTTCTGAACAAGTGTTACTGTTTTCTTCACAAAAGCGATTCTTGCGAAGCAATGTGAACACTTCTGCTTCCCAGGCACAGAGAAGGTGCTATCAGGGAATTCTCTGCCTGCCTTTCCCCAGTGCTCTGCAAGCTCTCCAGGACAACATAGAATCTGGGGCTCTGTGCTTTCTTTCCTTCTGAACAAGTGTTACTGTTTTCTGCACAAAAGCGATTCTGCGAAGCAATGTGAACAGGCACAGAGAAGGTGCTAGCAGGGAATTCTCTGCCTGCCTTTCCCCAGTGCTCTGAAAGCTCTCCAGGACAACATAGAATCTGGGGCTCTGTGCTTTCTTTCCTTCTGAACAAGTGTTACTGTTTTCTGCACAAAAGCGATTCTTGCGAAGCAATGTGAACACTTCTGCTTCCCAGGCACAGAGAAGGTGCTAGCAGGGAATTCTCTGCCTGCCTTTCCCCAGTGCTCTGCAAGCTCTCCAGGACAACATAGAATCTGGGGCTCTGTGCTTTCTTTCCTTCTGAACAAGTGTTACTGTTTTCTGCACAAAAGCGATTCTGCGAAGCAATGTGAACAGGCACAGAGAAGGTGCTAGCAGGGAATTCTCTGCCTGCCTTTCCCCAGTGCTCTGCAAGCTCTCCAGGACAACATAGAATCTGGGGCTCTGTGCTTTCTTTCCTTCTGAACAAGTGTTACTGTTTTCTGCACAAAAGCGATTCTTGCGAAGCAATGTGAACACTTCTGCTTCCCAGGCACAGAGAAGGTGCTATCAGGGAATTCTCTGCCTGCCTTTCCCCAGTGCTCTGCAAGCTCTCCAGGACAACAGCAAATCTGGGGCTCTGTGCTTTCTTTCCTTCTGAACAAGTGTTACTGTTTTCTGCACAAAAGCGATTCTTGCGAAGCAATGTGAACACTTCTGCTTCCCAGGCACAGAGAAGGTGCTAGCAAGGAATTCTCTGCCTGCCTTTCCCCAGTGCTCTGCAAGCTCTCCAGGACAACATAAAATCTGGGGCTCTGTGCTTTCTTTCCTTCTGAACAAGTGTTACTGTTTTCTGCACAAAAGCGATTCTTGCGAAGCAATGTGAACACTTCTGCTTCCCAGGCACAGAGAAGGTGCTAGCAGGGAATTCTCTGCCTGCCTTTCCCCAGTGCTCTGCAAGCTCTCCAGGACAACATAAAATCTGGGGCTCTGTGCTTTCTTTCCTTCTGAACAAGTGTTACTGTTTTCTGCACAAAAGCGATTCTTGCGAAGCAATGTGAACACTTCTGCTTCCCAGGCACAGAGAAGGTGCTAGCAGGGAATTCTCTGCCTGCCTTTCCCCAGTGCTCTGCAAGCTCTCCAGGACAACATAGAATCTGGGGCTCTGTGCTTTCTTTCGTTCTGAACAAGTGTTACTGTTTTCTGCACAAAAGCGATTCTGCGAAGCAATGTGAACAGGCACAGAGAAGGTGCTAGCAGGGAATTCTCTGCCTGCCTTTCCCCAGTGCTCTGCAAGCTCTCCAGGACAACATAGAATCTGGGGCTCTGTGCTTTCTTTCCTTCTGAACAAGTGTTACTGTTTTCTGCACAAAAGCGATTCTTGCAGAGCAATGTGAACACTTCTGCTTCCCAGGCACAGAGAAGGTGCTAGCAAGGAATTCTCTGCCTGCCTTTCCCCAGTGCTCTGCAAGCTCTCCAGGACAACATAAAATCTGGGGCTCTGTGCTTTCTTTCCTTCTGAACAAGTGTTACTGTTTTCTGCACAAAAGCGATTCTTGCGAAGCAATGTGAACACTTCTGCTTCCCAGGCACAGAGAAGGTGCTAGCAAGGAATTCTCTGCCTGCCTTTCCCCAGTGCTCTGCAAGCTCTCCAGGACAACATAGAATCTGGGGCTCTGTGCTTTCTTTCCTTCTGAACAAGTGTTACTGTTTTCTGCACAAAAGCGATTCTGCGAAGCAATGTGAACAGGCACAGAGAAGGTGCTAGCAGGGAATTCTCTGCCTGCCTTTCCCCAGTGCTCTGCAAGCTCTCCAGGACAACATAGAATCTGGGGCTCTGTGCTTTCTTTCCTTCTGAACAAGTGTTACTGTTTTCTGCACAAAAGCGATTCTTGCAAAGCAATGTGAACACTTCTGCTTCCCAGGCACAGAGAAGGTGCTAGCAAGGAATTCTCTGCCTGCCTTTCCCCAGTGCTCTGCAAGCTCTCCAGGACAACATAAAATCTGGGGCTCTGTGCTTTCTTTCCTTCTGAACAAGTGTTACTGTTTTCTGCACAAAAGCGATTCTTGCGAAGCAATGTGAACACTTCTGCTTCCCAGGCACAGAGAAGGTGCTAGCAAGGAATTCTCTGCCTGCCTTTCCCCAGTGCTCTGCAAGCTCTCCAGGACAACATAAAATCTGGGGCTCTGTGCTTTCTTTCCTTCTGAACAAGTGTTACTGTTTTCTGCACAAAAGCGATTCTTGCGAAGCAATGTGAACACTTCTGCTTCCCAGGCACAGAGAAGGTGCAAGCAGGGAATTCTCTGCCTGCCTTTCCCCAGTGCTCTGCAAGCTCTCCAGGACAACATAAAATCTGGGGCTCTGTGCTTTCTTTCCTTCTGAACAAGTGTTACTGTTTTCTGCACAAAAGCGATTCTTGCGAAGCAATGTGAACACTTCTGCTTCCCAGGCACAGAGAAGGTGCTAGCAGGGAATTCTCTGCCTGCCTTTCCCCAGTGCTCTGCAAGCTCTCCAGGACAACATAGAATCTGGGGCTCTGTGCTTTCTTTCCTTCTGAACAAGTGTTACTGTTTTCTGCACAAAAGCGATTCTGCGAAGCAATGTGAACAGGCACAGAGAAGGTGCTAGCAGGGAATTCTCTGCCTGCCTTTCCCCAGTGGTCTGCAAGCTCTCCAGGACAACATAGAATCTGGGGCTCTGTGCTTTCTTTCCTTCTGAACAAGTGTTACTGTTTTCTGCACAAAAGCGATTCTGCAAAGTAATGTGAACACTTCTGCTTCCCAGGCACAGAGAAGGTGCTAGCAGGGAATTCTCTGCCTGCCTTTCCCCAGTGCTCTGCAAGCTCTCCAGGACAACATAGAATCTGGGGCTCTGTGCTTTCTTTCCTTCTGAACAAGTGTTACTGTTTTCTGCACAAAAGCGATTCTGCGAAGCAATGTGAACACTTCTGCTTCCCAGGCACAGAGAAGGTGCTATCAGGGAATTCTCTGCCTGCCTTTCCCCAGTGCTCTGCAAGCTCTCCAGGACAACATAGAATCTGGGGCTCTGTGCTTTCTTTCGTTCTGAACAAGTGTTACTGTTTTCTGCACAAAAGCGATTCTGCGAAGCAATGTGAACAGGCACAGAGAAGGTGCTATCAGGGAATTCTCTGCCTGCCTTTCCCCAGTGCTCTGCAAGCTCTCCAGGACAACATAGAATCTGGGGCTCTGTGCTCTCTTTCCTTCTGAACAAGTGTTACTGTTTTCTGCACAAAAGCGATTCTGCGAAGCAATGTGAACACTTCTGCTTCCCAGGCACAGAGAAGGTGCTAGCAGGGAATTCTCTGCCTGCCTTTCCCCAGTACTCTGCAAGCTCTCCAGGACAACATAAAATCTGGGGCTCTGTGCTTTCTTTCCTTCTGAACAAGTGTTAGTGTTTTCTGCACAAAAGCGATTCTGCGAAGCAATATGAACAGGCACAGAGAAGGTGCTATCAGGGAATTCTCTGCCTGCCTTTCCCCAGTGCTCTGCAAGCTCTCCAGGACAACATAGAATCGGGGTCTCTGTGCTTTCTTTCCTTCTGAACAAGTGTTACTGTTTTCTGCACAAAAGCGATTCTTGCGAAGCAATGTGAACACGTCTGCTTCCCAGGCACAGAGAAGGTGCTAGCAGGGAATTCTCTGCCTGCCTTTCCCCAGTGCTCTGCAAGCTCTCCAGGACAACATAAAATCTGGGGCTCTGTGCTTGCTTTCCTTCTGAACAAGTGTTAGTGTTTTCTGCACAAAAGCGATTCTTGCGAAGCAATGTGAACACTTCTGCTTCCCAGGCACAGAGAAGGTGCTAGCAGGAAATTCTCTGCCTGCCTTTCCCCAGTGCTCTGCAAGCTCTCCAGGACAACATAAAATCTGGGGCTCTGTGCTTTCTTTCCTTCTGAACAAGTGTTAGTGTTTTCTGCACAAAAGCGATTCTGCGAAGCAATGTGAACAGGCACAGAGAAGGTGCTATCAGGGAATTCTCTGCCTGCCTTTCCCCAGTGCTCTGCAAGCTCTCCAGGACAACATAGAATCTGGGGCTCTGTGCTTTCTTTCCTTCTGAACAAGTGTTACTGTTTTCTGCACAAAAGCGATTCTGCGAAGCAATGTGAACACTGCTGCTTCCCAGGCACAGAGAAGGTGCTAGCAGGGAATTCTCTGCCTGCCTTTCCCCAGTGCTCTGCAAGCTCTCCAGGACAACATAAAATCTGGGGCTCTGTGCTTTCTTTCGTTCTGAACAACTGTTACTGTTTTCTTCACAAAAGCGATTCTTGCGAAGCAATGTGAACACTTCTGATTCCCAGGCACAGAGAAGGTGCTATCAGGGAATTCTCTGCCTGCCTTTCCCCAGTGCTCTGCAAGCTCTCCAGGACAACATAGAATCTGGGGCTCTGTGCTTTCTTTCGTTCTGAACAAGTGTTACTGTTTTCTGCACAAAAGCGATTCTGCGAAGCAATGTGAACAGGCACAGAGAAGGTGCTAGCAGGGAATTCTCTGCCTGCCTTTCCCCAGTGCTCTGAAAGCTCTCCAGGACAACATAGAATCTGGGGCTCTGTGCTTTCTTTCCTTCTGAACAAGTGTTACTGTTTTCTGCACAAAAGCGATTCTTGCGAAGCAATGTGAACACTTCTGCTTCCCAGGCACAGAGAAGGTGCTAGCAGGGAATTCTCTGCCTGCCTTTCCCCAGTGCTCTGCAAGCTCTCCAGGACAACATAGAATCTGGGGCTCTGTGCTTTCTTTCCTTCTGAACAAGTGTTACTGTTTTCTGCACAAAAGCGATTCTGCGAAGCAATGTGAACAGGCACAGAGAAGGTTCTAGCAGGGAATTCTCTGCCTGCCTTTCCCCAGTGCTCTGCAAGCTCTCCAGGACAACATAGAATCTGGGGCTCTGTGCTTTCTTTCCTTCTGAAAAAGTGTTACTGTTTTCTGCACAAAAGCGATTCTTGCGAAGCAATGTGAACACTTCTGCTTCCCAGGCACAGAGAAGGTGCAAGCAGGGAATTCTCTGCCTGCCTTTCCCCAGTGCTCTGCAAGCTCTCCAGGACAACATAAAATCTGGGGCTCTGTGCTTTCTTTCCTTCTGAACAAGTGTTACTGTTTTCTGCACAAAAGCGATTCTTGCGAAGCAATGTGAACACTTCTGCTTCCCAGGCACAGAGAAGGTGCTATCAGGGAATTCTCTGCCTGCCTTTCCCCAGTGCTCTGCAAGCTCTCCAGGACAACATAGAATCTGGGGCTCTGTGCTTTCTTTCGTTCTGAACAAGTGTTACTGTTTTCTGCACAAAAGCGATTCTGCGAAGCAATGTGAACAGGCACAGAGAAGGTGCTAGCAGGGAATTCTCTGCCTGCCTTTCCCCAGTGCTCTGCAAGCTCTCCAGGACAACATAGAATCTGGGGCTCTGTGCTTTCTTTCCTTCTGAACAAGTGTTACTGTTTTCTGCACAAAAGCGATTCTTGCAGAGCAATGTGAACACTTCTGCTTCCCAGGCACAGAGAAGGTGCTATCAGGGAATTCTCTGCCTGCCTTTCCCCAGTGCTCTGCAAGCTCTCCAGGACAACATAAAATCTGGGGCTCTGTGCTTTCTTTCGTTCTGAACAAGTGTTACTGTTTTCTTCACAAAAGCGATTCTTGCGAAGCAATGTGAACACTTCTGCTTCCCAGGCACAGAGAAGGTGCTAGCAAGGAATTCTCTGCCTGCCTTTCCCCAGTGCTCTGCAAGCTCTCCAGGACAACATAGAATCTGGGGCTCTGTGCTTTCTTTCCTTCTGAACAAGTGTTACTGTTTTCTGCACAAAAGCGATTCTGCAAAGTAATGTGAACACTTCTGCTTCCCAGGCACAGAGAAGGTGCTAGCAGGGAATTCTCTGCCTGCCTTTCCCCAGTGCTCTGCAAGCTCTCCAGGACAACATAGAATCTGGGGCTCTGTGCTTTCTTTCCTTCTGAACAAGTGTTACTGTTTTCTGCACAAAAGCGATTCTTGCAGAGCAATGTGAACACTTCTGCTTCCCAGGCACAGAGAAGGTGCTAGCAAGGAATTCTCTGCCTGCCTTTCCCCAGTGCTCTGCAAGCTCTCCAGGACAACATAAAATCTGGGGCTCTGTGCTTTCTTTCCTTCTGAACAAGTGTTACTGTTTTCTTCACAAAAGCGATTCTTGCGAAGCAATGTGAACACTTCTGCTTCCCAGGCACAGAGAAGGTGCTAGCAAGGAATTCTCTGCCTGCCTTTCCCCAGTGCTCTGCAAGCTCTCCAGGACAACATAGAATCTGGGGCTCTGTGCTTTCTTTCCTTCTGAACAAGTGTTACTGTTTTCTGCACAAAAGCGATTCTGCAAAGTAATGTGAACACTTCTGCTTCCCAGGCACAGAGAAGGTGCTAGCAGGGAATTCTCTGCCTGCCTTTCCCCAGTGCTCTGCAAGCTCTCCAGGACAACAGAGAATCTGGGGCTCTGTGCTTTCTTTCCTTCTGAACAAGTGTTACTGTTTTCTGCACAAAAGCGATTCTGCGAAGCAATGTGAACACTTCTGCTTCCCAGGCACAGAGAAGGTGCTATCAGGGAATTCTCTGCCTGCCTTTCCCCAGTGCTCTGCAAGCTCTCCAGGACAACATAGAATCTGGGGCTCTGTGCTTTCTTTCGTTCTGAACAAGTGTTACTGTTTTCTGCACAAAAGCGATTCTGCGAAGCAATGTGAACAGGCACAGAGAAGGTGCTAGCAGGGAATTCTCTGCCTGCCTTTCCCCAGTGCTCTGCAAGCTCTCCAGGACAACAGCAAATCTGGGGCTCTGTGCTTTCTTTCGTTCTGAACAAGTGTTACTGTTTTCTGCACAAAAGCGATTCTTGCGAAGCAATGTGAACACTTCTGCTTCCCAGGCACAGAGAAGGCGCTAGCAGGGAATTCTCTGCCTGCCTTTCCCCAGTGCTCTGCAAGCTCTCCAGGACAACATAGAATCTGGGGCTCTGTGCTTTCTTTCCTTCTGAACAAGTGTTACTGTTTTCTGCACAAAAGCGATTCTGCGAAGCAATGTGAACAGGCACAGAGAAGGTGCTATCAGGGAATTCTCTGCCTGCCTTTCCCCAGTGCTCTGCAAGCTCTCCAGGACAACATAAAATCTGGGGCTCTGTGCTTTCTTTCCTTCTGAACAAGTGTTAGTGTTTTCTGCACAAAAGCGATTCTTGCGAAGCAATGTGAACACTTCTGCTTCCTAGGCACAGAGAAGGTACTAGCAGGGAATTCTCTGCCTGCCTTTCCCCAGTGCTCTGCAAGCTCTCCAGGACAACATAGAATCTGGGGCTCTGTGCTTTCTTTCCTTCTGAACAAGTGTTACTGTTTTCTGCACAAAAGCGATTCTGCAAAGTAATGTGAACACTTCTGCTTCCCAGGCACAGAGAAGGTGCTAGCAGGGAATTCTCTGCCTGCCTTTCCCCAGTGCTCTGCAAGCTCTCCAGGACAACATAGAATCTGGGGCTCTGTGCTTTCTTTCCTTCTGAACAAGTGTTACTGTTTTCTGCACAAAAGCGATTCTGCGAAGCAATGTGAACACTTCTGCTTCCCAGGCACAGAGAAGGTGCTATCAGGGAATTCTCTGCCTGCCTTTCCCCAGTGCTCTGCAAGCTCTCCAGGACAACATAGAATCTGGGGCTCTGTGCTTTCTTTCGTTCTGAACAAGTGTTACTGTTTTCTGCACAAAAGCGATTCTGCGAAGCAAAGTGAACAGGCACAGAGAAGGTGCTATCAGGGAATTCTCTGCCTGCCTTTCCCCAGTGCTCTGCAAGCTCTCCAGGACAACATAGAATCTGGGGCTCTGTGCTTTCTTTCCTTCTGAACAAGTGTTACTGTTTTCTGCACAAAAGCGATTCTGCGAAGCAATGTGAACACTTCTGCTTCCCAGGCACAGAGAAGGTGCTAGCAGGGAATTCTCTGCCTGCCTTTGCCCAGTGCTCTGCAAGCTCTCCAGGACAACATAGAATCTGGGGCTCTGTGCTTTCTTTCCTTCTGAACAAGTGTTACTGTTTTCTGCACAAAAGCGATTCTGCGAAGCAATGTGAACAGGCACAGAGAAGGTTCTAGCAGGGAATTCTCTGCCTGCCTTTCCCCAGTGCTCTGCAAGCTCTCCAGGACAACATAGAATCTGGGGCTCTGTGCTTTCTTTCCTTCTGAAAAAGTGTTACTGTTTTCTGCACAAAAGCGATTCTTGCGAAGCAATGTGAACACTTCTGCTTCCCAGGCACAGAGAAGGTGCAAGCAGGGAATTCTCTGCCTGCCTTTCCCCAGTGCTCTGCAAGCTCTCCAGGACAACATAAAATCTGGGGCTCTGTGCTTTCTTTCCTTCTGAACAAGTGTTACTGTTTTCTGCACAAAAGCGATTCTTGCGAAGCAATGTGAACACTTCTGCTTCCCAGGCACAGAGAAGGTGCTATCAGGGAATTCTCTGCCTGCCTTTCCCCAGTGCTCTGCAAGCTCTCCAGGACAACATAGAATCTGGGGCTCTGTGCTTTCTTTCGTTCTGAACAAGTGTTACTGTTTTCTGCACAAAAGCGATTCTGCGAAGCAATGTGAACAGGCACAGAGAAGGTGCTAGCAGGGAATTCTCTGCCTGCCTTTCCCCAGTGCTCTGCAAGCTCTCCAGGACAACATAGAATCTGGGGCTCTGTGCTTTCTTTCCTTCTGAACAAGTGTTACTGTTTTCTGCACAAAAGCGATTCTTGCAGAGCAATGTGAACACTTCTGCTTCCCAGGCACAGAGAAGGTGCTATCAGGGAATTCTCTGCCTGCCTTTCCCCAGTGCTCTGCAAGCTCTCCAGGACAACATAAAATCTGGGGCTCTGTGCTTTCTTTCGTTCTGAACAAGTGTTACTGTTTTCTTCACAAAAGCGATTCTTGCGAAGCAATGTGAACACTTCTGCTTCCCAGGCACAGAGAAGGTGCTAGCAAGGAATTCTCTGCCTGCCTTTCCCCAGTGCTCTGCAAGCTCTCCAGGACAACATAGAATCTGGGGCTCTGTGCTTTCTTTCCTTCTGAACAAGTGTTACTGTTTTCTGCACAAAAGCGATTCTGCAAAGTAATGTGAACACTTCTGCTTCCCAGGCACAGAGAAGGTGCTAGCAGGGAATTCTCTGCCTGCCTTTCCCCAGTGCTCTGCAAGCTCTCCAGGACAACATAGAATCTGGGGCTCTGTGCTTTCTTTCCTTCTGAACAAGTGTTACTGTTTTCTGCACAAAAGCGATTCTTGCAGAGCAATGTGAACACTTCTGCTTCCCAGGCACAGAGAAGGTGCTAGCAAGGAATTCTCTGCCTGCCTTTCCCCAGTGCTCTGCAAGCTCTCCAGGACAACATAAAATCTGGGGCTCTGTGCTTTCTTTCCTTCTGAACAAGTGTTACTGTTTTCTTCACAAAAGCGATTCTTGCGAAGCAATGTGAACACTTCTGCTTCCCAGGCACAGAGAAGGTGCTAGCAAGGAATTCTCTGCCTGCCTTTCCCCAGTGCTCTGCAAGCTCTCCAGGACAACATAGAATCTGGGGCTCTGTGCTTTCTTTCCTTCTGAACAAGTGTTACTGTTTTCTGCACAAAAGCGATTCTGCAAAGTAATGTGAACACTTCTGCTTCCCAGGCACAGAGAAGGTGCTAGCAGGGAATTCTCTGCCTGCCTTTCCCCAGTGCTCTGCAAGCTCTCCAGGACAACAGAGAATCTGGGGCTCTGTGCTTTCTTTCCTTCTGAACAAGTGTTACTGTTTTCTGCACAAAAGCGATTCTGCGAAGCAATGTGAACACTTCTGCTTCCCAGGCACAGAGAAGGTGCTATCAGGGAATTCTCTGCCTGCCTTTCCCCAGTGCTCTGCAAGCTCTCCAGGACAACATAGAATCTGGGGCTCTGTGCTTTCTTTCGTTCTGAACAAGTGTTACTGTTTTCTGCACAAAAGCGATTCTGCGAAGCAATGTGAACAGGCACAGAGAAGGTGCTAGCAGGGAATTCTCTGCCTGCCTTTCCCCAGTGCTCTGCAAGCTCTCCAGGACAACAGCAAATCTGGGGCTCTGTGCTTTCTTTCGTTCTGAACAAGTGTTACTGTTTTCTGCACAAAAGCGATTCTTGCGAAGCAATGTGAACACTTCTGCTTCCCAGGCACAGAGAAGGCGCTAGCAGGGAATTCTCTGCCTGCCTTTCCCCAGTGCTCTGCAAGCTCTCCAGGACAACATAGAATCTGGGGCTCTGTGCTTTCTTTCCTTCTGAACAAGTGTTACTGTTTTCTGCACAAAAGCGATTCTGCGAAGCAATGTGAACAGGCACAGAGAAGGTGCTATCAGGGAATTCTCTGCCTGCCTTTCCCCAGTGCTCTGCAAGCTCTCCAGGACAACATAAAATCTGGGGCTCTGTGCTTTCTTTCCTTCTGAACAAGTGTTAGTGTTTTCTGCACAAAAGCGATTCTTGCGAAGCAATGTGAACACTTCTGCTTCCTAGGCACAGAGAAGGTACTAGCAGGGAATTCTCTGCCTGCCTTTCCCCAGTGCTCTGCAAGCTCTCCAGGACAACATAGAATCTGGGGCTCTGTGCTTTCTTTCCTTCTGAACAAGTGTTACTGTTTTCTGCACAAAAGCGATTCTGCAAAGTAATGTGAACACTTCTGCTTCCCAGGCACAGAGAAGGTGCTAGCAGGGAATTCTCTGCCTGCCTTTCCCCAGTGCTCTGCAAGCTCTCCAGGACAACATAGAATCTGGGGCTCTGTGCTTTCTTTCCTTCTGAACAAGTGTTACTGTTTTCTGCACAAAAGCGATTCTGCGAAGCAATGTGAACACTTCTGCTTCCCAGGCACAGAGAAGGTGCTATCAGGGAATTCTCTGCCTGCCTTTCCCCAGTGCTCTGCAAGCTCTCCAGGACAACATAGAATCTGGGGCTCTGTGCTTTCTTTCGTTCTGAACAAGTGTTACTGTTTTCTGCACAAAAGCGATTCTGCGAAGCAAAGTGAACAGGCACAGAGAAGGTGCTATCAGGGAATTCTCTGCCTGCCTTTCCCCAGTGCTCTGCAAGCTCTCCAGGACAACATAGAATCTGGGGCTCTGTGCTTTCTTTCCTTCTGAACAAGTGTTACTGTTTTCTGCACAAAAGCGATTCTGCGAAGCAATGTGAACACTTCTGCTTCCCAGGCACAGAGAAGGTGCTAGCAAGGAATTCTCTGCCTGCCTTTGCCCAGTGCTCTGCAAGCTCTCCAGGACAACATAAAATCTGGGGCTCTGTGCTTTCTTTCCTTCTGAACAAGTGTTAGTGTTTTCTGCACAAAAGAGATTCTTGCGAAGCAATGTGAACACTTCTGCTTCCCAGGCACAGAGAAGGTGCTAGCAGGGAATTCTCTGCCTGCCTTTCCCCAGTGCTCTGCAAGCTCTCCAGGACAACAGCAAATCTGGGGCTCTGTGCTTTCTTTCCTTCTGAACAAGTGTTACTGTTTTCTGCACAAAAGCGATTCTGCGAAGCAATATGAACAGGCACAGAGAAGGTGCTATCAGGGAATTCTCTGCCTGCCTTTCCCCAGTGCTCTGCAAGCTCTCCAGGACAACATAGAATCGGGGTCTCTGTGCTTTCTTTCCTTCTGAACAAGTGTTACTGTTTTCTGCACAAAAGCGATTCTTGCGAAGCAATGTGAACACTTCTGCTTCCCAGGCACAGAGAAGGTGCTAGCAGGGAATTCTCTGCCTGCCTTTCCCCAGTGCTCTGCAAGCTCTCCAGGACAACATAAAATCTGGGGCTCTGTGCTTGCTTTCCTTCTGAACAAGTGTTAGTGTTTTCTGCACAAAAGCGATTCTTGCGAAGCAATGTGAACACTTCTGCTTCCCAGGCACAGAGAAGGTGCTAGCAGGAAATTCTCTGCCTGCCTTTCCCCAGTGCTCTGCAAGCTCTCCAGGACAACATAAAATCTGGGGCTCTGTGCTTTCTTTCCTTCTGAACAAGTGTTAGTGTTTTCTGCACAAAAGCGATTCTGCGAAGCAATGTGAACAGGCACAGAGAAGGTGCTATCAGGGAATTCTCTGCCTGCCTTTCCCCAGTGCTCTGCAAGCTCTCCAGGACAACATAGAATCTGGGGCTCTGTGCTTTCTTTCCTTCTGAACAAGTGTTACTGTTTTCTGCACAAAAGCGATTCTGCGAAGCAATGTGAACACTGCTGCTTCCCAGGCACAGAGAAGGTGCTAGCAGGGAATTCTCTGCCTGCCTTTCCCCAGTGCTCTGCAAGCTCTCCAGGACAACAGCAAATCTGGGGCTCTGTGCTTTCTTTCGTTCTGAACAAGTGTTACTGTTTTCTTCACAAAAGCGATTCTTGCGAAGCAATGTGAACACTTCTGCTTCCCAGGCACAGAGAAGGTGCTATCAGGGAATTCTCTGCCTGCCTTTCCCCAGTGCTCTGCAAGCTCTCCAGGACAACATAGAATCTGGGGCTCTGTGCTTTCTTTCGTTCTGAACAAGTGTTACTGTTTTCTGCACAAAAGCGATTCTGCGAAGCAATGTGAACAGGCACAGAGAAGGTGCTATCAGGGAATTCTCTGCCTGCCTTTCCCCAGTGCTCTGAAAGCTCTCCAGGACAACATAGAATCTGGGGCTCTGTGCTTTCTTTCCTTCTGAACAAGTGTTACTGTTTTCTGCACAAAAGCGATTCTTGCGAAGCAATGTGAACACTTCTGCTTCCCAGGCACAGAGAAGGTGCTAGCAGGGAATTCTCTGCCTGCCTTTCCCCAGTGCTCTGCAAGCTCTCCAGGACAACATAGAATCTGGGGCTCTGTGCTTTCTTTCCTTCTGAACAAGTGTTACTGTTTTCTGCACAAAAGCGATTCTGCGAAGCAATGTGAACAGGCACAGAGAAGGTTCTAGCAGGGAATTCTCTGCCTGCCTTTCCCCAGTGCTCGGCAAGCTCTCCAGGACAACATAGAATCTGGGGCTCTGTGCTTTCTTTCCTTCTGAAAAAGTGTTACTGTTTTCTGCACAAAAGCGATTCTTGCAAAGCAATGTGAACACTTCTGCTTCCCAGGCACAGAGAAGGTGCTAGCAAGGAATTCTCTGCCTGCCTTTCCCCAGTGCTCTGCAAGCTCTCCAGGACAACATAAAATCTGGGGCTCTGTGCTTTCTTTCCTTCTGAACAAGTGTTACTGTTTTCTGCACAAAAGCGATTCTGCGAAGCAATGTGAACACTTCTGCTTCCCAGGCACAGAGAAGGTGCTAGCAAGGAATTCTCTGCCTGCCTTTCCCCAGTGCTCTGCAAGCTCTCCAGGACAACATAGAATCTGGGGCTCTGTGCTTTCTTTCGTTCTGAACAAGTGTTACTGTTTTCTGCACAAAAGCGATTCTTGCGAAGCAATGTGAACACTTCTGCTTCCCAGGCACAGAGAAGGTGCAAGCAGGGAATTCTCTGCCTGCCTTTCCCCAGTGCTCTGCAAGCTCTCCAGGACAACATAAAATCTGGGGCTCTGTGCTTTCTTTCCTTCTGAACAAGTGTTACTGTTTTCTGCACAAAAGCGATTCTTGCGAAGCAATGTGAACACTTCTGCTTCCCAGGCACAGAGAAGGTGCTAGCAGGGAATTCTCTGCCTGCCTTTCCCCAGTGCTCTGCAAGCTCTCCAGGACAACATAGAATCTGGGGCTCTGTGCTTTCTTTCGTTCTGAACAAGTGTTACTGTTTTCTGCACAAAAGCGATTCTGCGAAGCAATGTGAACAGGCACAGAGAAGGTGCTAGCAGGGAATTCTCTGCCTGCCTTTCCCCAGTGCTCTGCAAGCTCTCCAGGACAACATAGAATCTGGGGCTCTGTGCTTTCTTTCCTTCTGAACAAGTGTTACTGTTTTCTGCACAAAAGCGATTCTTGCAGAGCAATGTGAACACTTCTGCTTCCCAGGCACAGAGAAGGTGCTAGCAAGGAATTCTCTGCCTGCCTTTCCCCAGTGCTCTGCAAGCTCTCCAGGACAACATAAAATCTGGGGCTCTGTGCTTTCTTTCCTTCTGAACAAGTGTTACTGTTTTCTTCACAAAAGCGATTCTTGCGAAGCAATGTGAACACTTCTGCTTCCCAGGCACAGAGAAGGTGCTAGCAAGGAATTCTCTGCCTGCCTTTCCCCAGTGCTCTGCAAGCTGTCCAGGACAACATAGAATCTGGGGCTCTGTGCTTTCTTTCGTTCTGAACAAGTGTTACTGTTTTCTGCACAAAAGCGATTCTGCAAAGTAATGTGAACACTTCTGCTTCCCAGGCACAGAGAATGTGCTAGCAGGGAATTCTCTGCCTGCCTTTCCCCAGTGCTCTGCAAGCTCTCCAGGACAACATAGAATCTGGGGCTCTGTGCTTTCTTTCCTTCTGAACAAGTGTTACTGTTTTCTGCACAAAAGCGATTCTTGCAGAGCAATGTGAACACTTCTGCTTCCCAGGCACAGAGAAGGTGCTAGCAGGGAATTCTCTGCCTGCCTTTCCCCAGTGCTCTGCAAGCTCTCCAGGACAACATAGAATCTGGGGCTCTGTGCTTTCTTTCCTTCTGAACAAGTGTTACTGTTTTCTGCACAAAAGCGATTCTGCGAAGCAATGTGAACACTTCTGCTTCCCAGGCACAGAGAAGGTGCTATCAGGGAATTCTCTGCCTGCCTTTCCCCAGTGCTCTGCAAGCTCTCCAGGACAACATAGAATCTGGGGCTCTGTGCTTTCTTTCGTTCTGAACAAGTGTTACTGTTTTCTGCACAAAAGCGATTCTGCGAAGCAATGTGAACAGGCACAGAGAAGGTGCTAGCAGGGAATTCTCTGCCTGCCTTTCCCCAGTGCTCTGCAAGCTCTCCAGGAGAACAGCAAATCTGGGGCTCTGTGCTTTCTTTCGTTCTGAACAAGTGTTACTGTTTTCTGCACAAAAGCGATTCTTGCGAAGCAATGTGAACACTTCTGCTTCCCAGGCACAGAGAAGGCGCTAGCAGGGAATTCTCTGCCTGCCTTTCCCCAGTGCTCTGCAAGCTCTCCAGGACAACATAGAATCTGGGGCTCTGTGCTTTCTTTCCTTCTGAACAAGTGTTACTGTTTTCTGCACAAAAGCGATTCTGCGAAGCAATGTGAACAGGCACAGAGAAGGTGCTATCAGGGAATTCTCTGCCTGCCTTTCCCCAGTGCTCTGCAAGCTCTCCAGGACAACATAAAATCTGGGGCTCTGTGCTTTCTTTCCTTCTGAACAAGTGTTAGTGTTTTCTGCACAAAAGCGATTCTTGCGAAGCAATGTGAACACTTCTGCTTCCTAGGCACAGAGAAGGTACTATCAGGGAATTCTCTGCCTGCCTTTCCCCAGTGCTCTGCAAGCTCTCCAGGACAACATAGAATCTGGGGCTCTGTGCTTTCTTTCCTTCTGAACAAGTGTTACTGTTTTCTTCACAAAAGCGATTCTGCGAAACAATGTGAACAGGCACAGAGAAGGTGCTAGCAAGGAATTCTCTGCCTGCCTTTCCCCAGTGCTCTGCAAGCTCTCCAGGACAACATAAAATCTGGGGCTCTGTGCTTTCTTTCCTTCTGAACAAGTGTTACTGTTTTCTGCACAAAAGCGATTCTGCGAAGCAATGTGAACAGGCACAGAGAAGGTGCTAGCAGGGAATTCTCTGCCTGCCTTTCCCCAGTGCTCTGCAAGCTCTCCAGGACAACATAGAATCTGGGGCTCTGTGCTTTCTTTCGTTCTGAACAAGTGTTAGTGTTTTCTGCACAAAAGCTATTCTTGCAAAGCAATGTGAACACTTCTGCTTCCCAGGCACAGAGAAGGTGCTAGCAGGGAATTCTCTGCCTGCCTTTCCCCAGTGCTCTGCAAGCTCTCCAGGACAACATAAAATCTGGGGCTCTGTGCTTTCTTTCCTTCTGAACAAGTGTTACTGTATTCTGCACAAAAGCGATTCTGCGAAGCAATGTGAACACTTCTGCTTCCCAGGCACAGAGAAGGTGCTAGCAAGGAATTCTCTGCCTGCCTTTCCCCAGTGCTCTGCAAGCTCTCCAGGACAACATAAAATCTGGGGCTCTGTGCTTTCTTTCCTTCTGAACAAGTGTTACTGTTTTCTGCACAAAAGCGATTCTTGCGAAGCAATGTGAACACTTCTGCTTCCCAGGCACAGAGAAGGTGCTAGCAGGGAATTCTCTGCCTGCCTTTCCCCAGTGCTCTGCAAGCTCTCCAGGACAACAGCAAATCTGGGGCTCTGTGCTTTCTTTCGTTCTGAACAAGTGTTACTGTTTTCTTCACAAAAGCGATTCTTGCGAAGCAATGTGAACACTTCTGCTTCCCAGGCACAGAGAAGGTGCTAGCAGGGAATTCTCTGCCTGCCTTTCCCCAGTGCTCTGCAAGCTCTCCAGGACAACAGCAAATCTGGGGCTCTGTGCTTTCTTTCGTTCTGAACAAGTGTTACTGTTTTCTGCACAAAAGCGATTCTGCGAAGCAATATGAACAGGCACAGAGAAGGTGCTAGCAGGGAATTCTCTGCCTGCCTTTCCCCAGTGCTCTGCAAGCTCTCCAGGACAACATAAATTCTGGGGCTCTGTGCTTTCTTTCCTTCTGAACAAGTGTTACTGTTTTCTGCACAAAAGCGATTCTTGCGAAGCAATGTGAACACTTCTGCTTCCCAGGCACAGAGAAGGTGCTAGCAGGGAATTCTCTGCCTGCCTTTCCCCAGTGCTCTGCAAGCTCTCCAGGACAACATAGAATCTGGGGCTCTGTGCTTTCTTTCGTTCTGAACAAGTGTTACTGTTTTCTGCACAAAAGCGATTCTGCGAAGCAATGTGAACAGGCACAGAGAAGGTGCTAGCAGGGAATTCTCTGCCTGCCTTTCCCCAGTGCTCTGCAAGCTCTCCAGGAGAACAGCAAATCTGGGGCTCTGTGCTTTCTTTCGTTCTGAACAAGTGTTACTGTTTTCTGCACAAAAGCGATTCTTGCGAAGCAATGTGAACACTTCTGCTTCCCAGGCACAGAGAAGGTGCTAGCAGGGAATTCTCTGCCTGCCTTTCCCCAGTGCTCTGCAAGCTCTCCAGGACAACATAGAATCTGGGGCTCTGTGCTTTCTTTCGTTCTGAACAAGTGTTACTGTTTTCTGCACAAAAGCGATTCTGCGAAGCAATGTGAACAGGCACAGAGAAGGTGCTATCAGGGAATTCTCTGCCTGCCTTTCCCCAGTGCTCTGCAAGCTCTCCAGGACAACATAAAATCTGGGGCTCTGTGCTTTCTTTCCTTCTGAACAAGTGTTAGTGTTTTCTGCACAAAAGCGAATCTTGCGAAGCAATGTGAACACTTCTGCTTCCTAGGCACAGAGAAGGTACTATCAGGGAATTCTCTGCCTGCCTTTCCCCAGTGCTCTGCAAGCTCTCCAGGAAAACATAGAATCTGGGGCTCTGTGCTTTCTTTCCTTCTGAACAAGTGTTACTGTTTTCTGCACAAAAGCGATTCTGCGAAGCAATGTGAACAGGCACAGAGAAGGTGCTATCAGGGAATTCTCTGCCTGCCTTTCCCCAGTGCTCTGCAAGCTCCTCAGGACAACATAAAATCTGGGGCTCTGTGCTTTCTTTCCTTCTGAACAAGTGTTACTGTTTTCTGCACAAAAGCGATTCTGCGAAGCAATGTTAACACTTCTGCTTCGTAGAAACAGAGAAGGTGCTAGCAGGGAATTCTCTGCCTGCCTTTCCCCAGTGCTCTGCAAGCTCTCCAGGACAACATAAAATCTGGGGCTCTGTGCTTTCTTTCCTTCTGAACAAGTGTTAGTGTTTTCTGCACAAAAGCGATTCTTGCGAAGGAATGTGAACACTTCTGCTTCCCAGGCACAGAGAAGGTGCTAGCAGGGAATTCTCTGCCTGCCTTTCCCCAGTGCTCTGCAAGCTCTCCAGGACAACATAAAATCTGGGGCTCTGTGCTTTCTTTCCTTCTGAACAAGTGTTACTGTTTTCTGCACAAAAGCGATTCTGCGAAGCAATGTGAACACTTCTGCTTCCCAGGCACAGAGAAGGTGCTAGCAAGGAATTCTCTGCCTGCCTTTCCCCAGTGCTCTGCAAGCTCTCCAGGACAACATAAAATCTGGGGCTCTGTGCTTTCTTTCCTTCTGAACAAGTGTTACTGTTTTCTGCACAAAAGCGATTCTGCGAAGCAATGTGAACAGGCACAGAGAAGGTGCTAGCAGGGAATTCTCTGCCTGCCTTTCCCCAGTGTTCTGCAAGCTATCCAGGACAACATAAAATCTGGGGCTCTGTGCTTTCTTTCCTTCTGAACAAGTGTTAATGTTTTCTGCACAAAAGCGATTCTGCGAAGCAATGTGAACAGGCACAAAGAAGGTGCTATCAGGGAATTCTCTGCCTGCCTTTCCCCAGTGCTCTGCAAGCTCTCCAGGACAACATAGAATCTGGGGCTCTGTGCTTTCTTTCCTTCTGAACAACTGTTACTGTTTTCTGCACAAAAGCGATTCTGCGAAGCAATGTGAACACTTCTGCTTCCCAGGAACAGAGAAGGTGCTAGCAAGGAATTCTCTGCCTGCCTTTCCCCAGTGCTCTGCAAGCTCTCCAGGACAACATAAAATCTGGGGCTCTGTGCTTTCTTTCCTTCTGAACAAGTGTTAGTGTTTTCTGCACAAAAGCGATTCTTGTGAAGCAATGTGAACACTTCTGCTTCCCAGGCACAGAGAAGGTGCTAGCAGGGAATTCTCTGCCTGCCTTTCCCCAGTGCTCTGCAAGCTCTCCAGGACAACATAGAATCTGGGGCTCTGTGCTTTCTTTCCTTCTGAACAAGTGTTACTGTTTTCTGCACAAAAGCGATTCTGCAAAGTAATGTGAACACTTCTGCTTCCCAGGCACAGAGAAGGTGCTAGCAGGGAATTCTCTGCCTGCCTTTCCCCAGTGCTCTGCAAGCTCTCCAGGACAACAGAGAATCTGGGGCTCTGTGCTTTCTTTCCTTCTGAACAAGTGTTACTGTTTTCTGCACAAAAGCGATTCTGCGAAGCAATGTGAACACTTCTGCTTCCCAGGCACAGAGAAGGTGCTATCAGGGAATTCTCTGCCTGCCTTTCCCCAGTGCTCTGCAAGCTCTCCAGGACAACATAGAATCTGGGGCTCTGTGCTTTCTTTCGTTCTGAACAAGTGTTACTGTTTTCTGCACAAAAGCGATTCTGCGAAGCAATGTGAACAGGCACAGAGAAGGTGCTAGCAGGGAATTCTCTGCCTGCCTTTCCCCAGTGCTCTGCAAGCTCTCCAGGACAACAGCAAATCTGGGGCTCTGTGCTTTCTTTCGTTCTGAACAAGTGTTACTGTTTTCTGCACAAAAGCGATTCTTGCGAAGCAATGTGAACACTTCTGCTTCCCAGGCACAGAGAAGGCGCTAGCAGGGAATTCTCTGCCTGCCTTTCCCCAGTGCTCTGCAAGCTCTCCAGGACAACATAGAATCTGGGGCTCTGTGCTTTCTTTCCTTCTGAACAAGTGTTACTGTTTTCTGCACAAAAGCGATTCTGCGAAGCAATGTGAACAGGCACAGAGAAGGTGCTATCAGGGAATTCTCTGCCTGCCTTTCCCCAGTGCTCTGCAAGCTCTCCAGGACAACATAAAATCTGGGGCTCTGTGCTTTCTTTCCTTCTGAACAAGTGTTAGTGTTTTCTGCACAAAAGCGATTCTTGCGAAGCAATGTGAACACTTCTGCTTCCTAGGCACAGAGAAGGTACTAGCAGGGAATTCTCTGCCTGCCTTTCCCCAGTGCTCTGCAAGCTCTCCAGGACAACATAGAATCTGGGGCTCTGTGCTTTCTTTCCTTCTGAACAAGTGTTACTGTTTTCTGCACAAAAGCGATTCTGCAAAGTAATGTGAACACTTCTGCTTCCCAGGCACAGAGAAGGTGCTAGCAGGGAATTCTCTGCCTGCCTTTCCCCAGTGCTCTGCAAGCTCTCCAGGACAACATAGAATCTGGGGCTCTGTGCTTTCTTTCCTTCTGAACAAGTGTTACTGTTTTCTGCACAAAAGCGATTCTGCGAAGCAATGTGAACACTTCTGCTTCCCAGGCACAGAGAAGGTGCTATCAGGGAATTCTCTGCCTGCCTTTCCCCAGTGCTCTGCAAGCTCTCCAGGACAACATAGAATCTGGGGCTCTGTGCTTTCTTTCGTTCTGAACAAGTGTTACTGTTTTCTGCACAAAAGCGATTCTGCGAAGCAAAGTGAACAGGCACAGAGAAGGTGCTATCAGGGAATTCTCTGCCTGCCTTTCCCCAGTGCTCTGCAAGCTCTCCAGGACAACATAGAATCTGGGGCTCTGTGCTTTCTTTCCTTCTGAACAAGTGTTACTGTTTTCTGCACAAAAGCGATTCTGCGAAGCAATGTGAACACTTCTGCTTCCCAGGCACAGAGAAGGTGCTAGCAAGGAATTCTCTGCCTGCCTTTGCCCAGTGCTCTGCAAGCTCTCCAGGACAACATAAAATCTGGGGCTCTGTGCTTTCTTTCCTTCTGAACAAGTGTTAGTGTTTTCTGCACAAAAGAGATTCTTGCGAAGCAATGTGAACACTTCTGCTTCCCAGGCACAGAGAAGGTGCTAGCAGGGAATTCTCTGCCTGCCTTTCCCCAGTGCTCTGCAAGCTCTCCAGGACAACAGCAAATCTGGGGCTCTGTGCTTTCTTTCCTTCTGAACAAGTGTTACTGTTTTCTGCACAAAAGCGATTCTGCGAAGCAATATGAACAGGCACAGAGAAGGTGCTATCAGGGAATTCTCTGCCTGCCTTTCCCCAGTGCTCTGCAAGCTCTCCAGGACAACATAGAATCGGGGTCTCTGTGCTTTCTTTCCTTCTGAACAAGTGTTACTGTTTTCTGCACAAAAGCGATTCTTGCGAAGCAATGTGAACACTTCTGCTTCCCAGGCACAGAGAAGGTGCTAGCAGGGAATTCTCTGCCTGCCTTTCCCCAGTGCTCTGCAAGCTCTCCAGGACAACATAAAATCTGGGGCTCTGTGCTTGCTTTCCTTCTGAACAAGTGTTAGTGTTTTCTGCACAAAAGCGATTCTTGCGAAGCAATGTGAACACTTCTGCTTCCCAGGCACAGAGAAGGTGCTAGCAGGAAATTCTCTGCCTGCCTTTCCCCAGTGCTCTGCAAGCTCTCCAGGACAACATAAAATCTGGGGCTCTGTGCTTTCTTTCCTTCTGAACAAGTGTTAGTGTTTTCTGCACAAAAGCGATTCTGCGAAGCAATGTGAACAGGCACAGAGAAGGTGCTATCAGGGAATTCTCTGCCTGCCTTTCCCCAGTGCTCTGCAAGCTCTCCAGGACAACATAGAATCTGGGGCTCTGTGCTTTCTTTCCTTCTGAACAAGTGTTACTGTTTTCTGCACAAAAGCGATTCTGCGAAGCAATGTGAACACTGCTGCTTCCCAGGCACAGAGAAGGTGCTAGCAGGGAATTCTCTGCCTGCCTTTCCCCAGTGCTCTGCAAGCTCTCCAGGACAACAGCAAATCTGGGGCTCTGTGCTTTCTTTCGTTCTGAACAAGTGTTACTGTTTTCTTCACAAAAGCGATTCTTGCGAAGCAATGTGAACACTTCTGCTTCCCAGGCACAGAGAAGGTGCTATCAGGGAATTCTCTGCCTGCCTTTCCCCAGTGCTCTGCAAGCTCTCCAGGACAACATAGAATCTGGGGCTCTGTGCTTTCTTTCGTTCTGAACAAGTGTTACTGTTTTCTGCACAAAAGCGATTCTGCGAAGCAATGTGAACAGGCACAGAGAAGGTGCTATCAGGGAATTCTCTGCCTGCCTTTCCCCAGTGCTCTGAAAGCTCTCCAGGACAACATAGAATCTGGGGCTCTGTGCTTTCTTTCCTTCTGAACAAGTGTTACTGTTTTCTGCACAAAAGCGATTCTTGCGAAGCAATGTGAACACTTCTGCTTCCCAGGCACAGAGAAGGTGCTAGCAGGGAATTCTCTGCCTGCCTTTCCCCAGTGCTCTGCAAGCTCTCCAGGACAACATAGAATCTGGGGCTCTGTGCTTTCTTTCCTTCTGAACAAGTGTTACTGTTTTCTGCACAAAAGCGATTCTGCGAAGCAATGTGAACAGGCACAGAGAAGGTTCTAGCAGGGAATTCTCTGCCTGCCTTTCCCCAGTGCTCGGCAAGCTCTCCAGGACAACATAGAATCTGGGGCTCTGTGCTTTCTTTCCTTCTGAAAAAGTGTTACTGTTTTCTGCACAAAAGCGATTCTTGCAAAGCAATGTGAACACTTCTGCTTCCCAGGCACAGAGAAGGTGCTAGCAAGGAATTCTCTGCCTGCCTTTCCCCAGTGCTCTGCAAGCTCTCCAGGACAACATAAAATCTGGGGCTCTGTGCTTTCTTTCCTTCTGAACAAGTGTTACTGTTTTCTGCACAAAAGCGATTCTGCGAAGCAATGTGAACACTTCTGCTTCCCAGGCACAGAGAAGGTGCTAGCAAGGAATTCTCTGCCTGCCTTTCCCCAGTGCTCTGCAAGCTCTCCAGGACAACATAGAATCTGGGGCTCTGTGCTTTCTTTCGTTCTGAACAAGTGTTACTGTTTTCTGCACAAAAGCGATTCTTGCGAAGCAATGTGAACACTTCTGCTTCCCAGGCACAGAGAAGGTGCAAGCAGGGAATTCTCTGCCTGCCTTTCCCCAGTGCTCTGCAAGCTCTCCAGGACAACATAAAATCTGGGGCTCTGTGCTTTCTTTCCTTCTGAACAAGTGTTACTGTTTTCTGCACAAAAGCGATTCTTGCGAAGCAATGTGAACACTTCTGCTTCCCAGGCACAGAGAAGGTGCTAGCAGGGAATTCTCTGCCTGCCTTTCCCCAGTGCTCTGCAAGCTCTCCAGGACAACATAGAATCTGGGGCTCTGTGCTTTCTTTCGTTCTGAACAAGTGTTACTGTTTTCTGCACAAAAGCGATTCTGCGAAGCAATGTGAACAGGCACAGAGAAGGTGCTAGCAGGGAATTCTCTGCCTGCCTTTCCCCAGTGCTCTGCAAGCTCTCCAGGACAACATAGAATCTGGGGCTCTGTGCTTTCTTTCCTTCTGAACAAGTGTTACTGTTTTCTGCACAAAAGCGATTCTTGCAGAGCAATGTGAACACTTCTGCTTCCCAGGCACAGAGAAGGTGCTAGCAAGGAATTCTCTGCCTGCCTTTCCCCAGTGCTCTGCAAGCTCTCCAGGACAACATAAAATCTGGGGCTCTGTGCTTTCTTTCCTTCTGAACAAGTGTTACTGTTTTCTTCACAAAAGCGATTCTTGCGAAGCAATGTGAACACTTCTGCTTCCCAGGCACAGAGAAGGTGCTAGCAAGGAATTCTCTGCCTGCCTTTCCCCAGTGCTCTGCAAGCTGTCCAGGACAACATAGAATCTGGGGCTCTGTGCTTTCTTTCGTTCTGAACAAGTGTTACTGTTTTCTGCACAAAAGCGATTCTGCAAAGTAATGTGAACACTTCTGCTTCCCAGGCACAGAGAATGTGCTAGCAGGGAATTCTCTGCCTGCCTTTCCCCAGTGCTCTGCAAGCTCTCCAGGACAACATAGAATCTGGGGCTCTGTGCTTTCTTTCCTTCTGAACAAGTGTTACTGTTTTCTGCACAAAAGCGATTCTTGCAGAGCAATGTGAACACTTCTGCTTCCCAGGCACAGAGAAGGTGCTAGCAAGGAATTCTCTGCCTGCCTTTCCCCAGTGCTCTGCAAGCTCTCCAGGACAACATAAAATCTGGGGCTCTGTGCTTTCTTTCCTTCTGAACAAGTGTTACTGTTTTCTTCACAAAAGCGATTCTTGCGAAGCAATGTGAACACTTCTGCTTCCCAGGCACAGAGAAGGTGCTAGCAAGGAATTCTCTGCCTGCCTTTCCCCAGTGCTCTGCAAGCTCTCCAGGACAACATAGAATCTGGGGCTCTGTGCTTTCTTTCCTTCTGAACAAGTGTTACTGTTTTCTGCACAAAAGCGATTCTGCAAAGTAATGTGAACACTTCTGCTTCCCAGGCACAGAGAAGGTGCTAGCAGGGAATTCTCTGCCTGCCTTTCCCCAGTGCTCTGCAAGCTCTCCAGGACAACATAGAATCTGGGGCTCTGTGCTTTCTTTCCTTCTGAACAAGTGTTACTGTTTTCTGCACAAAAGCGATTCTGCGAAGCAATGTGAACACTTCTGCTTCCCAGGCACAGAGAAGGTGCTATCAGGGAATTCTCTGCCTGCCTTTCCCCAGTGCTCTGCAAGCTCTCCAGGACAACATAGAATCTGGGGCTCTGTGCTTTCTTTCGTTCTGAACAAGTGTTACTGTTTTCTGCACAAAAGCGATTCTGCGAAGCAATGTGAACAGGCACAGAGAAGGTGCTAGCAGGGAATTCTCTGCCTGCCTTTCCCCAGTGCTCTGCAAGCTCTCCAGGAGAACAGCAAATCTGGGGCTCTGTGCTTTCTTTCGTTCTGAACAAGTGTTACTGTTTTCTGCACAAAAGCGATTCTTGCGAAGCAATGTGAACACTTCTGCTTCCCAGGCACAGAGAAGGCGCTAGCAGGGAATTCTCTGCCTGCCTTTCCCCAGTGCTCTGCAAGCTCTCCAGGACAACATAGAATCTGGGGCTCTGTGCTTTCTTTCCTTCTGAACAAGTGTTACTGTTTTCTGCACAAAAGCGATTCTGCGAAGCAATGTGAACAGGCACAGAGAAGGTGCTATCAGGGAATTCTCTGCCTGCCTTTCCCCAGTGCTCTGCAAGCTCTCCAGGACAACATAAAATCTGGGGCTCTGTGCTTTCTTTCCTTCTGAACAAGTGTTAGTGTTTTCTGCACAAAAGCGATTCTTGCGAAGCAATGTGAACACTTCTGCTTCCTAGGCACAGAGAAGGTACTATCAGGGAATTCTCTGCCTGCCTTTCCCCAGTGCTCTGCAAGCTCTCCAGGACAACATAGAATCTGGGGCTCTGTGCTTTCTTTCCTTCTGAACAAGTGTTACTGTTTTCTTCACAAAAGCGATTCTGCGAAACAATGTGAACAGGCACAGAGAAGGTGCTAGCAAGGAATTCTCTGCCTGCCTTTCCCCAGTGCTCTGCAAGCTCTCCAGGACAACATAAAATCTGGGGCTCTGTGCTTTCTTTCCTTCTGAACAAGTGTTACTGTTTTCTGCACAAAAGCGATTCTGCGAAGCAATGTGAACAGGCACAGAGAAGGTGCTAGCAGGGAATTCTCTGCCTGCCTTTCCCCAGTGCTCTGCAAGCTCTCCAGGACAACATAGAATCTGGGGCTCTGTGCTTTCTTTCGTTCTGAACAAGTGTTAGTGTTTTCTGCACAAAAGCTATTCTTGCAAAGCAATGTGAACACTTCTGCTTCCCAGGCACAGAGAAGGTGCTAGCAGGGAATTCTCTGCCTGCCTTTCCCCAGTGCTCTGCAAGCTCTCCAGGACAACATAAAATCTGGGGCTCTGTGCTTTCTTTCCTTCTGAACAAGTGTTACTGTATTCTGCACAAAAGCGATTCTGCGAAGCAATGTGAACACTTCTGCTTCCCAGGCACAGAGAAGGTGCTAGCAAGGAATTCTCTGCCTGCCTTTCCCCAGTGCTCTGCAAGCTCTCCAGGACAACATAAAATCTGGGGCTCTGTGCTTTCTTTCCTTCTGAACAAGTGTTACTGTTTTCTGCACAAAAGCGATTCTTGCGAAGCAATGTGAACACTTCTGCTTCCCAGGCACAGAGAAGGTGCTAGCAGGGAATTCTCTGCCTGCCTTTCCCCAGTGCTCTGCAAGCTCTCCAGGACAACAGCAAATCTGGGGCTCTGTGCTTTCTTTCGTTCTGAACAAGTGTTACTGTTTTCTTCACAAAAGCGATTCTTGCGAAGCAATGTGAACACTTCTGCTTCCCAGGCACAGAGAAGGTGCTAGCAGGGAATTCTCTGCCTGCCTTTCCCCAGTGCTCTGCAAGCTCTCCAGGACAACAGCAAATCTGGGGCTCTGTGCTTTCTTTCGTTCTGAACAAGTGTTACTGTTTTCTGCACAAAAGCGATTCTGCGAAGCAATATGAACAGGCACAGAGAAGGTGCTAGCAGGGAATTCTCTGCCTGCCTTTCCCCAGTGCTCTGCAAGCTCTCCAGGACAACATAAATTCTGGGGCTCTGTGCTTTCTTTCCTTCTGAACAAGTGTTACTGTTTTCTGCACAAAAGCGATTCTTGCGAAGCAATGTGAACACTTCTGCTTCCCAGGCACAGAGAAGGTGCTAGCAGGGAATTCTCTGCCTGCCTTTCCCCAGTGCTCTGCAAGCTCTCCAGGACAACATAGAATCTGGGGCTCTGTGCTTTCTTTCGTTCTGAACAAGTGTTACTGTTTTCTGCACAAAAGCGATTCTGCGAAGCAATGTGAACAGGCACAGAGAAGGTGCTAGCAGGGAATTCTCTGCCTGCCTTTCCCCAGTGCTCTGCAAGCTCTCCAGGAGAACAGCAAATCTGGGGCTCTGTGCTTTCTTTCGTTCTGAACAAGTGTTACTGTTTTCTGCACAAAAGCGATTCTTGCGAAGCAATGTGAACACTTCTGCTTCCCAGGCACAGAGAAGGTGCTAGCAGGGAATTCTCTGCCTGCCTTTCCCCAGTGCTCTGCAAGCTCTCCAGGACAACATAGAATCTGGGGCTCTGTGCTTTCTTTCGTTCTGAACAAGTGTTACTGTTTTCTGCACAAAAGCGATTCTGCGAAGCAATGTGAACAGGCACAGAGAAGGTGCTATCAGGGAATTCTCTGCCTGCCTTTCCCCAGTGCTCTGCAAGCTCTCCAGGACAACATAAAATCTGGGGCTCTGTGCTTTCTTTCCTTCTGAACAAGTGTTAGTGTTTTCTGCACAAAAGCGAATCTTGCGAAGCAATGTGAACACTTCTGCTTCCTAGGCACAGAGAAGGTACTATCAGGGAATTCTCTGCCTGCCTTTCCCCAGTGCTCTGCAAGCTCTCCAGGAAAACATAGAATCTGGGGCTCTGTGCTTTCTTTCCTTCTGAACAAGTGTTACTGTTTTCTGCACAAAAGCGATTCTGCGAAGCAATGTGAACAGGCACAGAGAAGGTACTAGCAAGGAATTCTCTGCCTGCCTTTCCCCAGTGCTCTGCAAGCTCTCCAGGACAACATAGAATCTGGGGCTCTGTGCTTTCTTTCCTTCTGAACAAGTGTTACTGTTTTCTGCACAAAAGCGATTCTTGCAGAGCAATGTGAACACTTCTGCTTCCCAGGCACAGAGAAGGTGCTAGCAAGGAATTCTCTGCCTGCCTTTCCCCAGTGCTCTGCAAGCTCTCCAGGACAACATAAAATCTGGGGCTCTGTGCTTTCTTTCCTTCTGAACAAGTGTTACTGTTTTCTGCACAAAAGCGATTCTTGCGAAGCAATGTGAACACTTCTGCTTCCCAGGCACAGAGAAGGTGCTAGCAAGGAATTCTCTGCCTGCCTTTCCCCAGTGCTCTGCAAGCTCTCCAGGACAACATAGAATCTGGGGCTCTGTGCTTTCTTTCGTTC
This sequence comes from Strix aluco, assembly GCF_031877795.1. NCBI lineage: Eukaryota > Metazoa > Chordata > Aves > Strigiformes > Strigidae > Strix > Strix aluco. The sequence goes on from NC_133960.1 coordinate 4,756,467, forward strand.
TGAACAAGTGTTACTGTTTTCTGCACAAAAGCGATTCTGCGAAGTAATGTGAACACTTCTGCTTCCCAGGCACAGAGAAGGTGCTAGCAGGGAATTCTCTGCCTGCCTTTCCCCAGTGCTCTGCAAGCTCTCCAGGACAACATAAAATCTGGGGCTCTGTGCTTTCTTTCCTTCTGAACAAGTGTTAGTGTTTTCTGCACAAAAGCGAATCTTGCGAAGCAATGTGAACACTTCTGCTTCCCAGGCACAGAGAAGGTACTATCAGGGAATTCTCTGCCTGCCTTTCCCCAGTGCTCTGCAAGCTCTCCAGGACAACATAGAATCTGGGGCTCTGTGCTTTCTTTCCTTCTGAACAAGTGTTACTGTTTTCTGCACAAAAGCGATTCTGCGAAGCAATGTGAACAGGCACAGAGAAGGTGCTAGCAGGGAATTCTCTGCCTGCCTTTCCCCAGTGCTCTGCAAGCTCTCCAGGACAACATAGAATCTGGGGCTCTGTGCTTTCTTTCGTTCTGAACAAGTGTTACTGTTTTCTGCACAAAAGCGATTCTGCGAAGCAATGTGAACAGGCACAGAGAAGGTGCTATCAGGGAATTCTCTGCCTGCCTTTCCCCAGTGCTCTGCAAGCTCTCCAGGACAACATAAAATCTGGGGCTCTGTGCTTTCTTTCCTTCTGAACAAGTGTTAGTGTTTTCTGCACAAAAGCGAATCTTGCGAAGCAATGTGAACACTTCTGCTTCCTAGGCACAGAGAAGGTACTATCAGGGAATTCTCTGCCTGCCTTTCCCCAGTGCTCTGCAAGCTCTCCAGGACAACATAGAATCTGGGGCTCTGTGCTTTCTTTCCTTCTGAACAAGTGTTACTGTTTTCTTCACAAAAGCGATTCTGCGAAACAATGTGAACAGGCACAGAGAAGGTACTAGCAAGGAATTCTCTGCCTGCCTTTCCCCAGTGCTCTGAAAGCTCTCCAGGACAACATAAAATCTGGGGCTCTGTGCTTTCTTTCCTTCTGAACAAGTGTTACTGTTTTCTGCACAAAAACGATTCTTGCGAAGCAATGTGAACACTTCTGCTTCCCAGGCACAGAGAAGGTGCTAGCAGGGAATTCTCTGCCTGCCTTTCCCCAGTGCTCTGCAAGCTCTCCAGGAAAACATAGAATCTGGGGCTCTGTGCTTTCTTTCGTTCTGAACAAGTGTTACTGTTTTCTGCACAAAAGCGATTCTTGCGAAGCAATGTGAACAGGCACAGAGAAGGTGCTATCAGGGAATTCTCTGCCTGCCTTTCCCCAGTGCTCTGCAAGCTCTCCAGGACAACATAGAATCTGGGGCTCTGTGCTTTCTTTCCTTCTGAACAAGTGTTACTGTTTTCTGCACAAAAGCGATTCTTGCAAAGCAATGTGAACACTTCTGCTTCCCAGGCACAGAGAAGGTGCTAGCAAGGAATTCTCTGCCTGCCTTTCCCCAGTGCTCTGCAAGCTCTCCAGGACAACATAAAATCTGGGGCTCTGTGCTTTCTTTCCTTCTGAACAAGTGTTACTGTATTCTGCACAAAAGCGATTCTTGCGAAGCAATGTGAACACTTCTGCTTCCCAGGCACAGAGAAGGTGCTATCAGGGAATTCTCTGCCTGCCTTTCCCCAGTGCTCTGCAAGCTCTCCAGGACAACATAAAATCTGGGGCTCTGTGCTTTCTTTCCTTCTGAACAAGTGTTAGTGTTTTCTGCACAAAAGCGAATCTTGCGAAGCAATGTGAACACTTCTGCTTCCTAGGCACAGAGAAGGTACTATCAGGGAATTCTCTGCCTGCCTTTCCCCAGTGCTCTGCAAGCTCTCCAGGACAACATAGAATCTGGGGCTCTGTGCTTTCTTTCGTTCTGAACAAGTGTTACTGTTTTCTTCACAAAAGCGATTCTGCGAAACAATGTGAACAGGCACAGAGAAGGTGCTAGCAAGGAATTCTCTGCCTGCCTTTCCCCAGTGCTCTGCAAGCTCTCCAGGACAACATAAAATCTGGGGCTCTGTGCTTTCTTTCCTTCTGAACAAGTGTTACTGTTTTCTTCACAAAAGCGATTCTGCGAAGCAATGTGAACACTTCTGCTTCCCAGGCACAGAGAAGGTGCTAGCAAGGAATTCTCTGCCTGCCTTTCCCCAGTGCTCTGCAAGCTCTCCAGGACAACATAGAATCTGGGGCTCTGTGCTTTCTTTCCTTCTGAACAAGTGTTACTGTTTTCTGCACAAAAGCGATTCTTGCAGAGCAATGTGAACACTTCTGCTTCCCAGGCACAGAGAAGGTGCTAGCAGGGAATTCTCTGCCTGCCTTTCCCCAGTGCTCTGCAAGCTCTCCAGGACAACATAAAATCTGGGGCTCTGTGCTTTCTTTCCTTCTGAACAAGTGTTAGTGTTTTCTGCACAAAAGCGAATCTTGCGAAGCAATGTGAACACTTCTGCTTCCCAGGCACAGAGAAGGTACTATCAGGGAATTCTCTGCCTGCCTTTCCCCAGTGCTCTGCAAGCTCTCCAGGACAACATAGAATCTGGGGCTCTGTGCTTTCTTTCCTTCTGAACAAGTGTTACTGTTTTCTGCACAAAAGCGATTCTGCGAAGCAATGTGAACAGGCACAGAGAAGGTGCTAGCAGGGAATTCTCTGCCTGCCTTTCCCCAGTGCTCTGCAAGCTCTCCAGGACAACATAGAATCTGGGGCTCTGTGCTTTCTTTCGTTCTGAACAAGTGTTACTGTTTTCTGCACAAAAGCGATTCTGCGAAGCAATGTGAACAGGCACAGAGAAGGTGCTATCAGGGAATTCTCTGCCTGCCTTTCCCCAGTGCTCTGCAAGCTCTCCAGGACAACATAAAATCTGGGGCTCTGTGCTTTCTTTCCTTCTGAACAAGTGTTAGTGTTTTCTGCACAAAAGCGAATCTTGCGAAGCAATGTGAACACTTCTGCTTCCTAGGCACAGAGAAGGTACTATCAGGGAATTCTCTGCCTGCCTTTCCCCAGTGCTCTGCAAGCTCTCCAGGACAACATAGAATCTGGGGCTCTGTGCTTTCTTTCCTTCTGAACAAGTGTTACTGTTTTCTTCACAAAAGCGATTCTGCGAAACAATGTGAACAGGCACAGAGAAGGTGCTAGCAAGGAATTCTCTGCCTGCCTTTCCCCAGTGCTCTGCAAGCTCTCCAGGACAACATAAAATCTGGGGCTCTGTGCTTTCTTTCCTTCTGAACAAGTGTTACTGTTTTCTGCACAAAAACGATTCTTGCGAAGCAATGTGAACACTTCTGCTTCCCAGGCACAGAGAAGGTGCTAGCAGGGAATTCTCTGCCTGCCTTTCCCCAGTGCTCTGCAAGCTCTCCAGGAAAACATAGAATCTGGGGCTCTGTGCTTTCTTTCGTTCTGAACAAGTGTTACTGTTTTCTGCACAAAAGCGATTCTTGCGAAGCAATGTGAACAGGCACAGAGAAGGTGCTATCAGGGAATTCTCTGCCTGCCTTTCCCCAGTGCTCTGCAAGCTCTCCAGGACAACATAGAATCTGGGGCTCTGTGCTTTCTTTCCTTCTGAACAAGTGTTACTGTTTTCTGCACAAAAGCGATTCTTGCAAAGCAATGTGAACACTTCTGCTTCCCAGGCACAGAGAAGGTGCTAGCAAGGAATTCTCTGCCTGCCTTTCCCCAGTGCTCTGCAAGCTCTCCAGGACAACATAAAATCTGGGGCTCTGTGCTTTCTTTCCTTCTGAACAAGTGTTACTGTATTCTGCACAAAAGCGATTCTTGCGAAGCAATGTGAACACTTCTGCTTCCCAGGCACAGAGAAGGTGCTATCAGGGAATTCTCTGCCTGCCTTTCCCCAGTGCTCTGCAAGCTCTCCAGGACAACATAAAATCTGGGGCTCTGTGCTTTCTTTCCTTCTGAACAAGTGTTAGTGTTTTCTGCACAAAAGCGAATCTTGCGAAGCAATGTGAACACTTCTGCTTCCTAGGCACAGAGAAGGTACTATCAGGGAATTCTCTGCCTGCCTTTCCCCAGTGCTCTGCAAGCTCTCCAGGACAACATAGAATCTGGGGCTCTGTGCTTTCTTTCGTTCTGAACAAGTGTTACTGTTTTCTTCACAAAAGCGATTCTGCGAAACAATGTGAACAGGCACAGAGAAGGTGCTAGCAAGGAATTCTCTGCCTGCCTTTCCCCAGTGCTCTGCAAGCTCTCCAGGAGAACATAAAATCTGGGGCTCTGTGCTTTCTTTCCTTCTGAACAAGTGTTACTGTTTTCTTCACAAAAGCGATTCTGCGAAGCAATGTGAACACTTCTGCTTCCCAGGCACAGAGAAGGTGCTAGCAAGGAATTCTCTGCCTGCCTTTCCCCAGTGCTCTGCAAGCTCTCCAGGACAACATAGAATCTGGGGCTCTGTGCTTTCTTTCCTTCTGAACAAGTGTTACTGTTTTCTGCACAAAAGCGATTCTTGCAGAGCAATGTGAACACTTCTGCTTCCCAGGCACAGAGAAGGTGCTAGCAAGGAATTCTCTGCCTGCCTTTCCCCAGTGCTCTGCAAGCTCTCCAGGACAACATAGAATCTGGGGCTCTGTGCTTTCTTTCCTTCTGAACAAGTGTTACTGTTTTCTGCACATAGCGATTTTGCGAAGTAATGTGAACACTTCTGCTTCCCAGGCACAGAGAAGGTGCTAGCAGGGAATTCTCTGCCTGCCTTTCCCCAGTGCTCTGCAAGCTCTCCAGGACAACATAAAATCTGGGGCTCTGTGCTTTCTTTCCTTCTGAACAAGTGTTAGTGTTTTCTGCACAAAAGCGAATCTTGCGAAGCAATGTGAACACTTCTGCTTCCCAGGCACAGAGAAGGTACTATCAGGGAATTCTCTGCCTGCCTTTCCCCAGTGCTCTGCAAGCTCTCCAGGACAACATAGAATCTGGGGCTCTGTGCTTTCTTTCCTTCTGAACAAGTGTTACTGTTTTCTGCACAAAAGCGATTCTGCGAAGCAATGTGAACAGGCACAGAGAAGGTGCTAGCAGGGAATTCTCTGCCTGCCTTTCCCCAGTGCTCTGCAAGCTCTCCAGGACAACATAGAATCTGGGGCTCTGTGCTTTCTTTCGTTCTGAACAAGTGTTACTGTTTTCTGCACAAAAGCGATTCTTGCGAAGCAATGTGAACACTTCTGCTTCCCAGGCACAGAGAAGGTGCTAGCAGGGAATTCTCTGCCTGCCTTTCCCCAGTGCTCTGCAAGCTCTCCAGGACAACATAGAATCTGGGGCTCTGTGCTTTCTTTCGTTCTGAACAAGTGTTACTGTTTTCTGCACAAAAGCGATTCTGCGAAGCAATGTGAACAGGCACAGAGAAGGTGCTATCAGGGAATTCTCTGCCTGCCTTTCCCCAGTGCTCTGCAAGCTCTCCAGGACAACATAAAATCTGGGGCTCTGTGCTTTCTTTCCTTCTGAACAAGTGTTAGTGTTTTCTGCACAAAAGCGAATCTTGCGAAGCAATGTGAACACTTCTGCTTCCTAGGCACAGAGAAGGTACTATCAGGGAATTCTCTGCCTGCCTTTCCCCAGTGCTCTGCAAGCTCTCCAGGACAACATAGAATCTGGGGCTCTGTGCTTTCTTTCCTTCTGAACAAGTGTTACTGTTTTCTTCACAAAAGCGATTCTGCGAAACAATGTGAACAGGCACAGAGAAGGTACTAGCAAGGAATTCTCTGCCTGCCTTTCCCCAGTGCTCTGCAAGCTCTCCAGGACAACATAAAATCTGGGGCTCTGTGCTTTCTTTCCTTCTGAACAAGTGTTACTGTTTTCTGCACAAAAGCGATTCTTGCGAAGCAATGTGAACACTTCTGCTTCCCAGGCACAGAGAAGGTGCTAGCAGGGAATTCTCTGCCTGCCTTTCCCCAGTGCTCTGCAAGCTCTCCAGGACAACATAGAATCTGGGGCTCTGTGCTTTCTTTCGTTCTGAACAAGTGTTACTGTTTTCTGCACAAAAGTGATTCTGCGAAGCAATGTGAACAGGCACAGAGAAGGTGCTAGCAGGGAATTCTCTGCCTGCCTTTCCCCAGTGCTCTGCAAGCTCTCCAGGACAACATAGAATCTGGGGCTCTGTGCTTTCTTTCCTTCTGAACAAGTGTTACTGTTTTCTGCACAAAAGCGATTCTTGCAGAGCAATGTGAACACTTCTGCTTCCCAGGCACAGAGAAGGTGCTAGCAAGGAATTCTCTGCCTGCCTTTCCCCAGTGCTCTGCAAGCTCTCCAGGACAACAGCAAATCTGGGGCTCTGTGCTTTCTTTCCTTCTGAACAAGTGTTACTGTTTTCTGCACAAAAGCGATTCTGCGAAGCAATGTGAACACTTCTGCTTCCCAGGCACAGAGAAGGTGCTAGCAAGGAATTCTCTGCCTGCCTTTCCCCAGTGCTCTGCAAGCTCTCCAGGACAACATAGAATCTGGGGCTCTGTGCTTTCTTTCGTTCTGAACAAGTGTTACTGTTTTCTGCACAAAAGCGATTCTGCGAAGTAATGTGAACACTTCTGCTTCCCAGGCACAGAGAAGGTGCTAGCAGGGAATTCTCTGCCTGCCTTTCCCCAGTGCTCTGCAAGCTCTCCAGGACAACATAGAATCTGGGGCTCTGTGCTTTCTTTCGTTCTGAACAAGTGTGACTGTTTTCTGCACAAAAGCGAATCTTGCGAAGCAATGTGAACACTTCTGCTTCCCAGGCACAGAGAAGGTACTATCAGGGAATTCTCTGCCTGCCTTTCCCCAGTGCTCTGCAAGCTCTCCAGGACAACATAGAATCTGGGGCTCTGTGCTTTCTTTCGTTCTGAACAAGTGTTACTGTTTTCTGCACAAAAGCGATTCTGCGAAGCAATGTGAACAGGCACAGAGAAGGTGCTAGCAGGGAATTCTCTGCCTGCCTTTCCCCAGTGCTCTGCAAGCTCTCCAGGACAACATAGAATCTGGGGCTCTGTGCTTTCTTTCCTTCTGAACAAGTGTTAGTGTTGTCTGCACAAAAGCGATTCTGCGAAGCAATGTGAACAGGCACAGAGAAGGTGCTAGCAGGGAATTCTCTGCCTGCCTTTCCCCAGTGCTCTGCAAGCTCTCCAGGACAACATAGAATCTGGGGCTCTGTGCTTTCTTTCCTTCTGAACAAGTGTTACTGTTTTCTGCACAAAAGCGATTCTTGCGAAGCAATGTGAACACTTCTGCTTCCCAGGCACAGAGAAGGTGCTAGCAGGGAATTCTCTGCCTGCCTTTCCCCAGTGCTCTGCAAGCTCTCCAGGACAACATAGAATCTGGGGCTCTGTGCTTTCTTTCCTTCTGAACAAGTGTTACTGTTTTCTGCACAAAAGCGATTCTGCGAAGCAATGTGAACAGGCACAGAGAAGGTGCTAGCAGGGAATTCTCTGCCTGCCTTTCCCCAGTGCTCTGCAAGCTCTCCAGGACAACATAAAATCTGGGGCTCTGTGCTGTCTTTCGTTCTGAACAAGTGTTACTGTTTTCTGCACAAAAGCGATTCTGCGAAGCAATGTGAACACTTCTGCTTCCCAGGCACAGAGAAGGTGCTATCAGGGAATTCTCTGCCTGCCTTTCCCCAGTGCTCTGCAAGCTCTCCAGGACAACATAAAATCTGGGGCTCTGTGCTTTCTTTCCTTCTGAACAAGTGTTACTGTTTTCTGCACAAAAGCGAATCTTGCGAAGCAATGTGAACACTTCTGCTTCCCAGGCACAGAGAAGGTGCTAGCAGGGAATTCTCTGCCTGCCTTTCCCCAGTGCTCTGCAAGCTCTCCAGGACAACATAGAATCTGGGGCTCTGTGCTTTCTTTCCTTCTGAACAAGTGTTACTGTTTTCTGCACAAAAGCGATTCTGCGAAGCAATGTGAAAAGGCACAGAGAAGGTGCTAGCAGGGAATTCTCTGCCTGCCTTTCCCCAGTGCTCTGCAAGCTCTCCAGGACAACATAAAATCTGGGGCTCTGTGCTTTCTTTCCTTCTGAACAAGTGTTAGTGTTTTCTGCACAAAAGCGATTCTTGCGAAGCAATGTGAACACTTCTGCTTCCCAGGCACAGAGAAGGTGCTATCAGGGAATTCTCTGCCTGCCTTTCCCCAGTGCTCTGCAAGCTCTCCAGGACAACATAGAATCTGGGGCTCTGTGCTTTCTTTCCTTCTGAACAAGTGTTACTGTTTTCTGCACAAAAGCGATTCTGCGAAGCAATGTGAACAGGCACAGAGAAGGTGCTAGCAGGGAATTCTCTGCCTGCCTTTCCCCAGTGCTCTGCAAGCTCTCCAGGACAACATAAAATCTGGGGCTCTGTGCTTTCTTTCCTTCTGAACAAGTGTTAGTGTTTTCTGCACAAAAGCGAATCTTGCGAAGCAATGTGAACACTTCTGCTTCCTAGGCACAGAGAAGGTACTATCAGGGAATTCTCTGCCTGCCTTTCCCCAGTGCTCTGCAAGCTCTCCAGGAAAACATAGAATCTGGGGCTCTGTGCTTTCTTTCCTTCTGAACAAGTGTTACTGTTTTCTGCACAAAAGCGATTCTGCGAAACAATGTGAACAGGCACAGAGAAGGTACTAGCAAGGAATTCTCTGCCTGCCTTTCCCCAGTGCTCTGCAAGCTCTCCAGGACAACATAGAATCTGGGGCTCTGTGCTTTCTTTCCTTCTGAACAAGTGTTACTGTTTTCTGCACAAAAGCGATTCTTGCAGAGCAATGTGAACACTTCTGCTTCCCAGGCACAGAGAAGGTGCTAGCAAGGAATTCTCTGCCTGCCTTTCCCCAGTGCTCTGCAAGCTCTCCAGGACAACATAGAATCTGGGGCTCTGTGCTTTCTTTCCTTCTGAACAAGTGTTACTGTTTTCTGCACAAAAGCGATTCTTGCGAAGCAATGTGAACACTTCTGCTTCCCAGGCACAGAGAAGGTGCTAGCAAGGAATTCTCTGCCTGCCTTTCCCCAGTGCTCTGCAAGCTCTCCAGGACAACATAGAATCTGGGGCTCTGTGCTTTCTTTCCTTCTGAACAAGTGTTACTGTTTTCTGCACAAAAGCGATTCTTGCGAAGCAATGTGAACACTTCTGCTTCCCAGGCACAGAGAAGGTGCTAGCAGGGAATTCTCTGCCTGCCTTTCCCCAGTGCTCTGCAAGCTCTCCAGGACAACATAGAATCTGGGGCTCTGTGCTTTCTTTCCTTCTGAACAAGTGTTACTGTTTTCTGCACAAAAGCGATTCTGCGAAGCAATGTGAACAGGCACAGAGAAGGTGCTAGCAGGGAATTCTCTGCCTGCCTTTCCCCAGTGCTCTGCAAGCTCTCCAGGACAACATAGAATCTGGGGCTCTGTGCTTTCTTTCCTTCTGAACAAGTGTTACTGTTTTCTGCACAAAAGCGATTCTTGCAAAGCAATGTGAACACTTCTGCTTCCCAGGCACAGAGAAGGTGCTAGCAAGGAATTCTCTGCCTGCCTTTCCCCAGTGCTCTGCAAGCTCTCCAGGACAACATAAAATCTGGGGCTCTGTGCTTTCTTTCCTTCTGAACAAGTGTTACTGTTTTCTGCACAAAAGCGATTCTTGCGAAGCAATGTGAACACTTCTGCTTCCCAGGCACAGAGAAGGTGCTAGCAAGGAATTCTCTGCCTGCCTTTCCCCAGTGCTCTGCAAGCTCTCCAGGACAACATAAAATCTGGGGCTCTGTGCTTTCTTTCCTTCTGAACAAGTGTTACTGTTTTCTGCACAAAAGCGATTCTTGCGAAGCAATGTGAACACTTCTGCTTCCCAGGCACAGAGAAGGTGCAAGCAGGGAATTCTCTGCCTGCCTTTCCCCAGTGCTCTGCAAGCTCTCCAGGACAACATAAAATCTGGGGCTCTGTGCTTTCTTTCCTTCTGAACAAGTGTTACTGTTTTCTGCACAAAAGCGATTCTTGCGAAGCAATGTGAACACTTCTGCTTCCCAGGCACAGAGAAGGTGCTAGCAGGGAATTCTCTGCCTGCCTTTCCCCAGTGCTCTGCAAGCTCTCCAGGACAACATAGAATCTGGGGCTCTGTGCTTTCTTTCCTTCTGAACAAGTGTTACTGTTTTCTGCACAAAAGCGATTCTGCGAAGCAATGTGAACAGGCACAGAGAAGGTGCTAGCAGGGAATTCTCTGCCTGCCTTTCCCCAGTGCTCTGCAAGCTCTCCAGGACAACATAGAATCTGGGGCTCTGTGCTTTCTTTCCTTCTGAACAAGTGTTACTGTTTTCTGCACAAAAGCGATTCTGCAAAGTAATGTGAACACTTCTGCTTCCCAGGCACAGAGAAGGTGCTAGCAGGGAATTCTCTGCCTGCCTTTCCCCAGTGCTCTGCAAGCTCTCCAGGACAACATAGAATCTGGGGCTCTGTGCTTTCTTTCCTTCTGAACAAGTGTTACTGTTTTCTGCACAAAAGCGATTCTGCGAAGCAATGTGAACACTTCTGCTTCCCAGGCACAGAGAAGGTGCTATCAGGGAATTCTCTGCCTGCCTTTCCCCAGTGCTCTGCAAGCTCTCCAGGACAACATAGAATCTGGGGCTCTGTGCTTTCTTTCGTTCTGAACAAGTGTTACTGTTTTCTGCACAAAAGCGATTCTGCGAAGCAATGTGAACAGGCACAGAGAAGGTGCTATCAGGGAATTCTCTGCCTGCCTTTCCCCAGTGCTCTGCAAGTCTCCAGGACAACATAGAATCTGGGGCTCTGTGCTCTCTTTCCTTCTGAACAAGTGTTACTGTTTTCTGCACAAAAGCGATTCTGCGAAGCAATGTGAACACTTCTGCTTCCCAGGCACAGAGAAGGTGCTAGCAAGGAATTCTCTGCCTGCCTTTGCCCAGTGCTCTGCAAGCTCTCCAGGACAACATAAAATCTGGGGCTCTGTGCTTTCTTTCCTTCTGAACAAGTGTTAGTGTTTTCTGCACAAAAGCGATTCTTGCGAAGCAATGTGAACACTTCTGCTTCCCAGGCACAGAGAAGGTGCTAGCAGGGAATTCTCTGCCTGCCTTTCCCCAGTACTCTGCAAGCTCTCCAGGACAACAGCAAATCTGGGGCTCTGTGCTTTCTTTCCTTCTGAACAAGTGTTACTGTTTTCTGCACAAAAGCGATTCTGCGAAGCAATATGAACAGGCACAGAGAAGGTGCTATCAGGGAATTCTCTGCCTGCCTTTCCCCAGTGCTCTGCAAGCTCTCCAGGACAACATAGAATCGGGGTCTCTGTGCTTTCTTTCCTTCTGAACAAGTGTTACTGTTTTCTGCACAAAAGCGATTCTTGCGAAGCAATGTGAACACTTCTGCTTCCCAGGCACAGAGAAGGTGCTAGCAGGGAATTCTCTGCCTGCCTTTCCCCAGTGCTCTGCAAGCTCTCCAGGACAACATAAAATCTGGGGCTCTGTGCTTGCTTTCCTTCTGAACAAGTGTTAGTGTTTTCTGCACAAAAGCGATTCTTGCGAAGCAATGTGAACACTTCTGCTTCCCAGGCACAGAGAAGGTGCTAGCAGGAAATTCTCTGCCTGCCTTTCCCCAGTGCTCTGCAAGCTCTCCAGGACAACATAAAATCTGGGGCTCTGTGCTTTCTTTCCTTCTGAACAAGTGTTAGTGTTTTCTGCACAAAAGCGATTCTGCGAAGCAATGTGAACAGGCACAGAGAAGGTGCTATCAGGGAATTCTCTGCCTGCCTTTCCCCAGTGCTCTGCAAGCTCTCCAGGACAACATAGAATCTGGGGCTCTGTGCTTTCTTTCCTTCTGAACAAGTGTTACTGTTTTCTGCACAAAAGCGATTCTGCGAAGCAATGTGAACACTGCTGCTTCCCAGGCACAGAGAAGGTGCTAGCAGGGAATTCTCTGCCTGCCTTTCCCCAGTGCTCTGCAAGCTCTCCAGGACAACAGCAAATCTGGGGCTCTGTGCTTTCTTTCGTTCTGAACAAGTGTTACTGTTTTCTTCACAAAAGCGATTCTTGCGAAGCAATGTGAACACTTCTGATTCCCAGGCACAGAGAAGGTGCTATCAGGGAATTCTCTGCCTGCCTTTCCCCAGTGCTCTGCAAGCTCTCCAGGACAACATAGAATCTGGGGCTCTGTGCTTTCTTTCGTTCTGAACAAGTGTTACTGTTTTCTGCACAAAAGCGATTCTGCGAAGCAATGTGAACAGGCACAGAGAAGGTGCTAGCAGGGAATTCTCTGCCTGCCTTTCCCCAGTGCTCTGAAAGCTCTCCAGGACAACATAGAATCTGGGGCTCTGTGCTTTCTTTCCTTCTGAACAAGTGTTACTGTTTTCTGCACAAAAGCGATTCTTGCGAAGCAATGTGAACACTTCTGCTTCCCAGGCACAGAGAAGGTGCTAGCAGGGAATTCTCTGCCTGCCTTTCCCCAGTGCTCTGCAAGCTCTCCAGGACAACATAGAATCTGGGGCTCTGTGCTTTCTTTCCTTCTGAACAAGTGTTACTGTTTTCTGCACAAAAGCGATTCTGCGAAGCAATGTGAACAGGCACAGAGAAGGTTCTAGCAGGGAATTCTCTGCCTGCCTTTCCCCAGTGCTCTGCAAGCTCTCCAGGACAACATAGAATCTGGGGCTCTGTGCTTTCTTTCCTTCTGAAAAAGTGTTACTGTTTTCTGCACAAAAGCGATTCTTGCGAAGCAATGTGAACACTTCTGCTTCCCAGGCACAGAGAAGGTGCAAGCAGGGAATTCTCTGCCTGCCTTTCCCCAGTGCTCTGCAAGCTCTCCAGGACAACATAAAATCTGGGGCTCTGTGCTTTCTTTCCTTCTGAACAAGTGTTACTGTTTTCTGCACAAAAGCGATTCTTGCGAAGCAATGTGAACACTTCTGCTTCCCAGGCACAGAGAAGGTGCTATCAGGGAATTCTCTGCCTGCCTTTCCCCAGTGCTCTGCAAGCTCTCCAGGACAACATAGAATCTGGGGCTCTGTGCTTTCTTTCGTTCTGAACAAGTGTTACTGTTTTCTGCACAAAAGCGATTCTGCGAAGCAATGTGAACAGGCACAGAGAAGGTGCTAGCAGGGAATTCTCTGCCTGCCTTTCCCCAGTGCTCTGCAAGCTCTCCAGGACAACATAGAATCTGGGGCTCTGTGCTTTCTTTCCTTCTGAACAAGTGTTACTGTTTTCTGCACAAAAGCGATTCTTGCAGAGCAATGTGAACACTTCTGCTTCCCAGGCACAGAGAAGGTGCTATCAGGGAATTCTCTGCCTGCCTTTCCCCAGTGCTCTGCAAGCTCTCCAGGACAACATAAAATCTGGGGCTCTGTGCTTTCTTTCGTTCTGAACAAGTGTTACTGTTTTCTTCACAAAAGCGATTCTTGCGAAGCAATGTGAACACTTCTGCTTCCCAGGCACAGAGAAGGTGCTAGCAAGGAATTCTCTGCCTGCCTTTCCCCAGTGCTCTGCAAGCTCTCCAGGACAACATAGAATCTGGGGCTCTGTGCTTTCTTTCCTTCTGAACAAGTGTTACTGTTTTCTGCACAAAAGCGATTCTGCAAAGTAATGTGAACACTTCTGCTTCCCAGGCACAGAGAAGGTGCTAGCAGGGAATTCTCTGCCTGCCTTTCCCCAGTGCTCTGCAAGCTCTCCAGGACAACATAGAATCTGGGGCTCTGTGCTTTCTTTCCTTCTGAACAAGTGTTACTGTTTTCTGCACAAAAGCGATTCTTGCAGAGCAATGTGAACACTTCTGCTTCCCAGGCACAGAGAAGGTGCTAGCAAGGAATTCTCTGCCTGCCTTTCCCCAGTGCTCTGCAAGCTCTCCAGGACAACATAAAATCTGGGGCTCTGTGCTTTCTTTCCTTCTGAACAAGTGTTACTGTTTTCTTCACAAAAGCGATTCTTGCGAAGCAATGTGAACACTTCTGCTTCCCAGGCACAGAGAAGGTGCTAGCAAGGAATTCTCTGCCTGCCTTTCCCCAGTGCTCTGCAAGCTCTCCAGGACAACATAGAATCTGGGGCTCTGTGCTTTCTTTCCTTCTGAACAAGTGTTACTGTTTTCTGCACAAAAGCGATTCTGCAAAGTAATGTGAACACTTCTGCTTCCCAGGCACAGAGAAGGTGCTAGCAGGGAATTCTCTGCCTGCCTTTCCCCAGTGCTCTGCAAGCTCTCCAGGACAACAGAGAATCTGGGGCTCTGTGCTTTCTTTCCTTCTGAACAAGTGTTACTGTTTTCTGCACAAAAGCGATTCTGCGAAGCAATGTGAACACTTCTGCTTCCCAGGCACAGAGAAGGTGCTATCAGGGAATTCTCTGCCTGCCTTTCCCCAGTGCTCTGCAAGCTCTCCAGGACAACATAGAATCTGGGGCTCTGTGCTTTCTTTCGTTCTGAACAAGTGTTACTGTTTTCTGCACAAAAGCGATTCTGCGAAGCAATGTGAACAGGCACAGAGAAGGTGCTAGCAGGGAATTCTCTGCCTGCCTTTCCCCAGTGCTCTGCAAGCTCTCCAGGACAACAGCAAATCTGGGGCTCTGTGCTTTCTTTCGTTCTGAACAAGTGTTACTGTTTTCTGCACAAAAGCGATTCTTGCGAAGCAATGTGAACACTTCTGCTTCCCAGGCACAGAGAAGGCGCTAGCAGGGAATTCTCTGCCTGCCTTTCCCCAGTGCTCTGCAAGCTCTCCAGGACAACATAGAATCTGGGGCTCTGTGCTTTCTTTCCTTCTGAACAAGTGTTACTGTTTTCTGCACAAAAGCGATTCTGCGAAGCAATGTGAACAGGCACAGAGAAGGTGCTATCAGGGAATTCTCTGCCTGCCTTTCCCCAGTGCTCTGCAAGCTCTCCAGGACAACATAAAATCTGGGGCTCTGTGCTTTCTTTCCTTCTGAACAAGTGTTAGTGTTTTCTGCACAAAAGCGATTCTTGCGAAGCAATGTGAACACTTCTGCTTCCTAGGCACAGAGAAGGTACTAGCAGGGAATTCTCTGCCTGCCTTTCCCCAGTGCTCTGCAAGCTCTCCAGGACAACATAGAATCTGGGGCTCTGTGCTTTCTTTCCTTCTGAACAAGTGTTACTGTTTTCTGCACAAAAGCGATTCTGCAAAGTAATGTGAACACTTCTGCTTCCCAGGCACAGAGAAGGTGCTAGCAGGGAATTCTCTGCCTGCCTTTCCCCAGTGCTCTGCAAGCTCTCCAGGACAACATAGAATCTGGGGCTCTGTGCTTTCTTTCCTTCTGAACAAGTGTTACTGTTTTCTGCACAAAAGCGATTCTGCGAAGCAATGTGAACACTTCTGCTTCCCAGGCACAGAGAAGGTGCTATCAGGGAATTCTCTGCCTGCCTTTCCCCAGTGCTCTGCAAGCTCTCCAGGACAACATAGAATCTGGGGCTCTGTGCTTTCTTTCGTTCTGAACAAGTGTTACTGTTTTCTGCACAAAAGCGATTCTGCGAAGCAAAGTGAACAGGCACAGAGAAGGTGCTATCAGGGAATTCTCTGCCTGCCTTTCCCCAGTGCTCTGCAAGCTCTCCAGGACAACATAGAATCTGGGGCTCTGTGCTTTCTTTCCTTCTGAACAAGTGTTACTGTTTTCTGCACAAAAGCGATTCTGCGAAGCAATGTGAACACTTCTGCTTCCCAGGCACAGAGAAGGTGCTAGCAAGGAATTCTCTGCCTGCCTTTGCCCAGTGCTCTGCAAGCTCTCCAGGACAACATAAAATCTGGGGCTCTGTGCTTTCTTTCCTTCTGAACAAGTGTTAGTGTTTTCTGCACAAAAGCGATTCTTGCGAAGCAATGTGAACACTTCTGCTTCCCAGGCACAGAGAAGGTGCTAGCAGGGAATTCTCTGCCTGCCTTTCCCCAGTGCTCTGCAAGCTCTCCAGGACAACAGCAAATCTGGGGCTCTGTGCTTTCTTTCCTTCTGAACAAGTGTTACTGTTTTCTGCACAAAAGCGATTCTGCGAAGCAATATGAACAGGCACAGAGAAGGTGCTATCAGGGAATTCTCTGCCTGCCTTTCCCCAGTGCTCTGCAAGCTCTCCAGGACAACATAGAATCGGGGTCTCTGTGCTTTCTTTCCTTCTGAACAAGTGTTACTGTTTTCTGCACAAAAGCGATTCTTGCAGAGCAATGTGAACACTTCTGCTTCCCAGGCACAGAGAAGGTGCTAGCAGGGAATTCTCTGCCTGCCTTTCCCCAGTGCTCTGCAAGCTCTCCAGGACAACATAAAATCTGGGGCTCTGTGCTTGCTTTCCTTCTGAACAAGTGTTAGTGTTTTCTGCACAAAAGCGATTCTTGCGAAGCAATGTGAACACTTCTGCTTCCCAGGCACAGAGAAGGTGCTAGCAGGAAATTCTCTGCCTGCCTTTCCCCAGTGCTCTGCAAGCTCTCCAGGACAACATAAAATCTGGGGCTCTGTGCTTTCTTTCCTTCTGAACAAGTGTTAGTGTTTTCTGCACAAAAGCGATTCTGCGAAGCAATGTGAACAGGCACAGAGAAGGTGCTATCAGGGAATTCTCTGCCTGCCTTTCCCCAGTGCTCTGCAAGCTCTCCAGGACAACATAGAATCTGGGGCTCTGTGCTTTCTTTCCTTCTGAACAAGTGTTACTGTTTTCTGCACAAAAGCGATTCTGCGAAGCAATGTGAACACTGCTGCTTCCCAGGCACAGAGAAGGTGCTAGCAGGGAATTCTCTGCCTGCCTTTCCCCAGTGCTCTGCAAGCTCTCCAGGACAACAGCAAATCTGGGGCTCTGTGCTTTCTTTCGTTCTGAACAAGTGTTACTGTTTTCTTCACAAAAGCGATTCTTGCGAAGCAATGTGAACACTTCTGCTTCCCAGGCACAGAGAAGGTGCTATCAGGGAATTCTCTGCCTGCCTTTCCCCAGTGCTCTGCAAGCTCTCCAGGACAACATAAAATCTGGGGCTCTGTGCTTTCTTTCGTTCTGAACAAGTGTTACTGTTTTCTGCACAAAAGCGATTCTGCGAAGCAATGTGAACAGGCACAGAGAAGGTGCTATCAGGGAATTCTCTGCCTGCCTTTCCCCAGTGCTCTGAAAGCTCTCCAGGACAACATAGAATCTGGGGCTCTGTGCTTTCTTTCCTTCTGAACAAGTGTTACTGTTTTCTGCACAAAAGCGATTCTTGCGAAGCAATGTGAACACTTCTGCTTCCCAGGCACAGAGAAGGTGCTAGCAGGGAATTCTCTGCCTGCCTTTCCCCAGTGCTCTGCAAGCTCTCCAGGACAACATAGAATCTGGGGCTCTGTGCTTTCTTTCCTTCTGAACAAGTGTTACTGTTTTCTGCACAAAAGCGATTCTGCGAAGCAATGTGAACAGGCACAGAGAAGGTTCTAGCAGGGAATTCTCTGCCTGCCTTTCCCCAGTGCTCGGCAAGCTCTCCAGGACAACATAGAATCTGGGGCTCTGTGCTTTCTTTCCTTCTGAAAAAGTGTTACTGTTTTCTGCACAAAAGCGATTCTTGCAAAGCAATGTGAACACTTCTGCTTCCCAGGCACAGAGAAGGTGCTAGCAAGGAATTCTCTGCCTGCCTTTCCCCAGTGCTCTGCAAGCTCTCCAGGACAACATAAAATCTGGGGCTCTGTGCTTTCTTTCCTTCTGAACAAGTGTTACTGTTTTCTGCACAAAAGCGATTCTGCGAAGCAATGTGAACACTTCTGCTTCCCAGGCACAGAGAAGGTGCTAGCAAGGAATTCTCTGCCTGCCTTTCCCCAGTGCTCTGCAAGCTCTCCAGGACAACATAGAATCTGGGGCTCTGTGCTTTCTTTCGTTCTGAACAAGTGTTACTGTTTTCTGCACAAAAGCGATTCTTGCGAAGCAATGTGAACACTTCTGCTTCCCAGGCACAGAGAAGGTGCAAGCAGGGAATTCTCTGCCTGCCTTTCCCCAGTGCTCTGCAAGCTCTCCAGGACAACATAAAATCTGGGGCTCTGTGCTTTCTTTCCTTCTGAACAAGTGTTACTGTTTTCTGCACAAAAGCGATTCTTGCGAAGCAATGTGAACACTTCTGCTTCCCAGGCACAGAGAAGGTGCTAGCAGGGAATTCTCTGCCTGCCTTTCCCCAGTGCTCTGCAAGCTCTCCAGGACAACATAGAATCTGGGGCTCTGTGCTTTCTTTCGTTCTGAACAAGTGTTACTGTTTTCTGCACAAAAGCGATTCTGCGAAGCAATGTGAACAGGCACAGAGAAGGTGCTAGCAGGGAATTCTCTGCCTGCCTTTCCCCAGTGCTCTGCAAGCTCTCCAGGACAACATAGAATCTGGGGCTCTGTGCTTTCTTTCCTTCTGAACAAGTGTTACTGTTTTCTGCACAAAAGCGATTCTTGCAGAGCAATGTGAACACTTCTGCTTCCCAGGCACAGAGAAGGTGCTAGCAAGGAATTCTCTGCCTGCCTTTCCCCAGTGCTCTGCAAGCTCTCCAGGACAACATAAAATCTGGGGCTCTGTGCTTTCTTTCCTTCTGAACAAGTGTTACTGTTTTCTTCACAAAAGCGATTCTTGCGAAGCAATGTGAACACTTCTGCTTCCCAGGCACAGAGAAGGTGCTAGCAAGGAATTCTCTGCCTGCCTTTCCCCAGTGCTCTGCAAGCTGTCCAGGACAACATAGAATCTGGGGCTCTGTGCTTTCTTTCGTTCTGAACAAGTGTTACTGTTTTCTGCACAAAAGCGATTCTGCAAAGTAATGTGAACACTTCTGCTTCCCAGGCACAGAGAATGTGCTAGCAGGGAATTCTCTGCCTGCCTTTCCCCAGTGCTCTGCAAGCTCTCCAGGACAACATAGAATCTGGGGCTCTGTGCTTTCTTTCCTTCTGAACAAGTGTTACTGTTTTCTGCACAAAAGCGATTCTTGCAGAGCAATGTGAACACTTCTGCTTCCCAGGCACAGAGAAGGTGCTAGCAAGGAATTCTCTGCCTGCCTTTCCCCAGTGCTCTGCAAGCTCTCCAGGACAACATAAAATCTGGGGCTCTGTGCTTTCTTTCCTTCTGAACAAGTGTTACTGTTTTCTTCACAAAAGCGATTCTTGCGAAGCAATGTGAACACTTCTGCTTCCCAGGCACAGAGAAGGTGCTAGCAAGGAATTCTCTGCCTGCCTTTCCCCAGTGCTCTGCAAGCTCTCCAGGACAACATAGAATCTGGGGCTCTGTGCTTTCTTTCCTTCTGAACAAGTGTTACTGTTTTCTGCACAAAAGCGATTCTGCAAAGTAATGTGAACACTTCTGCTTCCCAGGCACAGAGAAGGTGCTAGCAGGGAATTCTCTGCCTGCCTTTCCCCAGTGCTCTGCAAGCTCTCCAGGACAACATAGAATCTGGGGCTCTGTGCTTTCTTTCCTTCTGAACAAGTGTTACTGTTTTCTGCACAAAAGCGATTCTGCGAAGCAATGTGAACACTTCTGCTTCCCAGGCACAGAGAAGGTGCTATCAGGGAATTCTCTGCCTGCCTTTCCCCAGTGCTCTGCAAGCTCTCCAGGACAACATAGAATCTGGGGCTCTGTGCTTTCTTTCGTTCTGAACAAGTGTTACTGTTTTCTGCACAAAAGCGATTCTGCGAAGCAATGTGAACAGGCACAGAGAAGGTGCTAGCAGGGAATTCTCTGCCTGCCTTTCCCCAGTGCTCTGCAAGCTCTCCAGGAGAACAGCAAATCTGGGGCTCTGTGCTTTCTTTCGTTCTGAACAAGTGTTACTGTTTTCTGCACAAAAGCGATTCTTGCGAAGCAATGTGAACACTTCTGCTTCCCAGGCACAGAGAAGGCGCTAGCAGGGAATTCTCTGCCTGCCTTTCCCCAGTGCTCTGCAAGCTCTCCAGGACAACATAGAATCTGGGGCTCTGTGCTTTCTTTCCTTCTGAACAAGTGTTACTGTTTTCTGCACAAAAGCGATTCTGCGAAGCAATGTGAACAGGCACAGAGAAGGTGCTATCAGGGAATTCTCTGCCTGCCTTTCCCCAGTGCTCTGCAAGCTCTCCAGGACAACATAAAATCTGGGGCTCTGTGCTTTCTTTCCTTCTGAACAAGTGTTAGTGTTTTCTGCACAAAAGCGATTCTTGCGAAGCAATGTGAACACTTCTGCTTCCTAGGCACAGAGAAGGTACTATCAGGGAATTCTCTGCCTGCCTTTCCCCAGTGCTCTGCAAGCTCTCCAGGACAACATAGAATCTGGGGCTCTGTGCTTTCTTTCCTTCTGAACAAGTGTTACTGTTTTCTTCACAAAAGCGATTCTGCGAAACAATGTGAACAGGCACAGAGAAGGTGCTAGCAAGGAATTCTCTGCCTGCCTTTCCCCAGTGCTCTGCAAGCTCTCCAGGACAACATAAAATCTGGGGCTCTGTGCTTTCTTTCCTTCTGAACAAGTGTTACTGTTTTCTGCACAAAAGCGATTCTGCGAAGCAATGTGAACAGGCACAGAGAAGGTGCTAGCAGGGAATTCTCTGCCTGCCTTTCCCCAGTGCTCTGCAAGCTCTCCAGGACAACATAGAATCTGGGGCTCTGTGCTTTCTTTCGTTCTGAACAAGTGTTAGTGTTTTCTGCACAAAAGCTATTCTTGCAAAGCAATGTGAACACTTCTGCTTCCCAGGCACAGAGAAGGTGCTAGCAGGGAATTCTCTGCCTGCCTTTCCCCAGTGCTCTGCAAGCTCTCCAGGACAACATAAAATCTGGGGCTCTGTGCTTTCTTTCCTTCTGAACAAGTGTTACTGTATTCTGCACAAAAGCGATTCTGCGAAGCAATGTGAACACTTCTGCTTCCCAGGCACAGAGAAGGTGCTAGCAAGGAATTCTCTGCCTGCCTTTCCCCAGTGCTCTGCAAGCTCTCCAGGACAACATAAAATCTGGGGCTCTGTGCTTTCTTTCCTTCTGAACAAGTGTTACTGTTTTCTGCACAAAAGCGATTCTTGCGAAGCAATGTGAACACTTCTGCTTCCCAGGCACAGAGAAGGTGCTAGCAGGGAATTCTCTGCCTGCCTTTCCCCAGTGCTCTGCAAGCTCTCCAGGACAACAGCAAATCTGGGGCTCTGTGCTTTCTTTCGTTCTGAACAAGTGTTACTGTTTTCTTCACAAAAGCGATTCTTGCGAAGCAATGTGAACACTTCTGCTTCCCAGGCACAGAGAAGGTGCTAGCAGGGAATTCTCTGCCTGCCTTTCCCCAGTGCTCTGCAAGCTCTCCAGGACAACAGCAAATCTGGGGCTCTGTGCTTTCTTTCGTTCTGAACAAGTGTTACTGTTTTCTGCACAAAAGCGATTCTGCGAAGCAATATGAACAGGCACAGAGAAGGTGCTAGCAGGGAATTCTCTGCCTGCCTTTCCCCAGTGCTCTGCAAGCTCTCCAGGACAACATAAATTCTGGGGCTCTGTGCTTTCTTTCCTTCTGAACAAGTGTTACTGTTTTCTGCACAAAAGCGATTCTTGCGAAGCAATGTGAACACTTCTGCTTCCCAGGCACAGAGAAGGTGCTAGCAGGGAATTCTCTGCCTGCCTTTCCCCAGTGCTCTGCAAGCTCTCCAGGACAACATAGAATCTGGGGCTCTGTGCTTTCTTTCGTTCTGAACAAGTGTTACTGTTTTCTGCACAAAAGCGATTCTGCGAAGCAATGTGAACAGGCACAGAGAAGGTGCTAGCAGGGAATTCTCTGCCTGCCTTTCCCCAGTGCTCTGCAAGCTCTCCAGGAGAACAGCAAATCTGGGGCTCTGTGCTTTCTTTCGTTCTGAACAAGTGTTACTGTTTTCTGCACAAAAGCGATTCTTGCGAAGCAATGTGAACACTTCTGCTTCCCAGGCACAGAGAAGGTGCTAGCAGGGAATTCTCTGCCTGCCTTTCCCCAGTGCTCTGCAAGCTCTCCAGGACAACATAGAATCTGGGGCTCTGTGCTTTCTTTCGTTCTGAACAAGTGTTACTGTTTTCTGCACAAAAGCGATTCTGCGAAGCAATGTGAACAGGCACAGAGAAGGTGCTATCAGGGAATTCTCTGCCTGCCTTTCCCCAGTGCTCTGCAAGCTCTCCAGGACAACATAAAATCTGGGGCTCTGTGCTTTCTTTCCTTCTGAACAAGTGTTAGTGTTTTCTGCACAAAAGCGAATCTTGCGAAGCAATGTGAACACTTCTGCTTCCTAGGCACAGAGAAGGTACTATCAGGGAATTCTCTGCCTGCCTTTCCCCAGTGCTCTGCAAGCTCTCCAGGAAAACATAGAATCTGGGGCTCTGTGCTTTCTTTCCTTCTGAACAAGTGTTACTGTTTTCTGCACAAAAGCGATTCTGCGAAGCAATGTGAACAGGCACAGAGAAGGTACTAGCAAGGAATTCTCTGCCTGCCTTTCCCCAGTGCTCTGCAAGCTCTCCAGGACAACATAGAATCTGGGGCTCTGTGCTTTCTTTCCTTCTGAACAAGTGTTACTGTTTTCTGCACAAAAGCGATTCTTGCAGAGCAATGTGAACACTTCTGCTTCCCAGGCACAGAGAAGGTGCTAGCAAGGAATTCTCTGCCTGCCTTTCCCCAGTGCTCTGCAAGCTCTCCAGGACAACATAAAATCTGGGGCTCTGTGCTTTCTTTCCTTCTGAACAAGTGTTACTGTTTTCTGCACAAAAGCGATTCTTGCGAAGCAATGTGAACACTTCTGCTTCCCAGGCACAGAGAAGGTGCTAGCAAGGAATTCTCTGCCTGCCTTTCCCCAGTGCTCTGCAAGCTCTCCAGGACAACATAGAATCTGGGGCTCTGTGCTTTCTTTCGTTCTGAACAAGTGTTACTGTTTTCTGCACAAAAGCGATTCTGCGAAGTAATGTGAACACTTCTGCTTCCCAGGCACAGAGAAGGTGCTAGCAGGGAATTCTCTGCCTGCCTTTCCCCAGTGCTCTGCAAGCTCTCCAGGACAACATAAAATCTGGGGCTCTGTGCTTTCTTTCCTTCTGAACAAGTGTTAGTGTTTTCTGCACAAAAGCGAATCTTGCGAAGCAATGTGAACACTTCTGCTTCCCAGGCACAGAGAAGGTACTATCAGGGAATTCTCTGCCTGCCTTTCCCCAGTGCTCTGCAAGCTCTCCAGGACAACATAGAATCTGGGGCTCTGTGCTTTCTTTCCTTCTGAACAAGTGTT
The DNA here is from genome assembly GCF_031877795.1 of Strix aluco. Classification (NCBI taxonomy): domain Eukaryota; kingdom Metazoa; phylum Chordata; class Aves; order Strigiformes; family Strigidae; genus Strix; species Strix aluco. The sequence goes on from NC_133960.1 coordinate 4,779,464, forward strand.
ACTGTTTTCTGCACAAAAGCGATTCTGCGAAGCAATGTGAACAGGCACAGAGAAGGTGCTAGCAGGGAATTCTCTGCCTGCCTTTCCCCAGTGCTCTGCAAGCTCTCCAGGACAACATAGAATCTGGGGCTCTGTGCTTTCTTTCGTTCTGAACAAGTGTTACTGTTTTCTGCACAAAAGCGATTCTGCGAAGCAATGTGAACAGGCACAGAGAAGGTGCTATCAGGGAATTCTCTGCCTGCCTTTCCCCAGTGCTCTGCAAGCTCTCCAGGACAACATAAAATCTGGGGCTCTGTGCTTTCTTTCCTTCTGAACAAGTGTTAGTGTTTTCTGCACAAAAGCGAATCTTGCGAAGCAATGTGAACACTTCTGCTTCCTAGGCACAGAGAAGGTACTATCAGGGAATTCTCTGCCTGCCTTTCCCCAGTGCTCTGCAAGCTCTCCAGGACAACATAGAATCTGGGGCTCTGTGCTTTCTTTCCTTCTGAACAAGTGTTACTGTTTTCTTCACAAAAGCGATTCTGCGAAACAATGTGAACAGGCACAGAGAAGGTACTAGCAAGGAATTCTCTGCCTGCCTTTCCCCAGTGCTCTGAAAGCTCTCCAGGACAACATAAAATCTGGGGCTCTGTGCTTTCTTTCCTTCTGAACAAGTGTTACTGTTTTCTGCACAAAAACGATTCTTGCGAAGCAATGTGAACACTTCTGCTTCCCAGGCACAGAGAAGGTGCTAGCAGGGAATTCTCTGCCTGCCTTTCCCCAGTGCTCTGCAAGCTCTCCAGGAAAACATAGAATCTGGGGCTCTGTGCTTTCTTTCGTTCTGAACAAGTGTTACTGTTTTCTGCACAAAAGCGATTCTTGCGAAGCAATGTGAACAGGCACAGAGAAGGTGCTATCAGGGAATTCTCTGCCTGCCTTTCCCCAGTGCTCTGCAAGCTCTCCAGGACAACATAGAATCTGGGGCTCTGTGCTTTCTTTCCTTCTGAACAAGTGTTACTGTTTTCTGCACAAAAGCGATTCTTGCAAAGCAATGTGAACACTTCTGCTTCCCAGGCACAGAGAAGGTGCTAGCAAGGAATTCTCTGCCTGCCTTTCCCCAGTGCTCTGCAAGCTCTCCAGGACAACATAAAATCTGGGGCTCTGTGCTTTCTTTCCTTCTGAACAAGTGTTACTGTATTCTGCACAAAAGCGATTCTTGCGAAGCAATGTGAACACTTCTGCTTCCCAGGCACAGAGAAGGTGCTATCAGGGAATTCTCTGCCTGCCTTTCCCCAGTGCTCTGCAAGCTCTCCAGGACAACATAAAATCTGGGGCTCTGTGCTTTCTTTCCTTCTGAACAAGTGTTAGTGTTTTCTGCACAAAAGCGAATCTTGCGAAGCAATGTGAACACTTCTGCTTCCTAGGCACAGAGAAGGTACTATCAGGGAATTCTCTGCCTGCCTTTCCCCAGTGCTCTGCAAGCTCTCCAGGACAACATAGAATCTGGGGCTCTGTGCTTTCTTTCGTTCTGAACAAGTGTTACTGTTTTCTTCACAAAAGCGATTCTGCGAAACAATGTGAACAGGCACAGAGAAGGTGCTAGCAAGGAATTCTCTGCCTGCCTTTCCCCAGTGCTCTGCAAGCTCTCCAGGACAACATAAAATCTGGGGCTCTGTGCTTTCTTTCCTTCTGAACAAGTGTTACTGTTTTCTTCACAAAAGCGATTCTGCGAAGCAATGTGAACACTTCTGCTTCCCAGGCACAGAGAAGGTGCTAGCAAGGAATTCTCTGCCTGCCTTTCCCCAGTGCTCTGCAAGCTCTCCAGGACAACATAGAATCTGGGGCTCTGTGCTTTCTTTCCTTCTGAACAAGTGTTACTGTTTTCTGCACAAAAGCGATTCTTGCAGAGCAATGTGAACACTTCTGCTTCCCAGGCACAGAGAAGGTGCTAGCAGGGAATTCTCTGCCTGCCTTTCCCCAGTGCTCTGCAAGCTCTCCAGGACAACATAAAATCTGGGGCTCTGTGCTTTCTTTCCTTCTGAACAAGTGTTAGTGTTTTCTGCACAAAAGCGAATCTTGCGAAGCAATGTGAACACTTCTGCTTCCCAGGCACAGAGAAGGTACTATCAGGGAATTCTCTGCCTGCCTTTCCCCAGTGCTCTGCAAGCTCTCCAGGACAACATAGAATCTGGGGCTCTGTGCTTTCTTTCCTTCTGAACAAGTGTTACTGTTTTCTGCACAAAAGCGATTCTGCGAAGCAATGTGAACAGGCACAGAGAAGGTGCTAGCAGGGAATTCTCTGCCTGCCTTTCCCCAGTGCTCTGCAAGCTCTCCAGGACAACATAGAATCTGGGGCTCTGTGCTTTCTTTCCTTCTGAACAAGTGTTAGTGTTTTCTGCACAAAAGCGAATCTTGCGAAGCAATGTGAACACTTCTGCTTCCTAGGCACAGAGAAGGTACTATCAGGGAATTCTCTGCCTGCCTTTCCCCAGTGCTCTGCAAGCTCTCCAGGACAACATAGAATCTGGGGCTCTGTGCTTTCTTTCCTTCTGAACAAGTGTTACTGTTTTCTTCACAAAAGCGATTCTGCGAAACAATGTGAACAGGCACAGAGAAGGTACTAGCAAGGAATTCTCTGCCTGCCTTTCCCCAGTGCTCTGAAAGCTCTCCAGGACAACATAAAATCTGGGGCTCTGTGCTTTCTTTCCTTCTGAACAAGTGTTACTGTTTTCTGCACAAAAACGATTCTTGCGAAGCAATGTGAACACTTCTGCTTCCCAGGCACAGAGAAGGTGCTAGCAGGGAATTCTCTGCCTGCCTTTCCCCAGTGCTCTGCAAGCTCTCCAGGAAAACATAGAATCTGGGGCTCTGTGCTTTCTTTCGTTCTGAACAAGTGTTACTGTTTTCTGCACAAAAGCGATTCTTGCGAAGCAATGTGAACAGGCACAGAGAAGGTGCTATCAGGGAATTCTCTGCCTGCCTTTCCCCAGTGCTCTGCAAGCTCTCCAGGACAACATAGAATCTGGGGCTCTGTGCTTTCTTTCCTTCTGAACAAGTGTTACTGTTTTCTGCACAAAAGCGATTCTTGCAAAGCAATGTGAACACTTCTGCTTCCCAGGCACAGAGAAGGTGCTAGCAAGGAATTCTCTGCCTGCCTTTCCCCAGTGCTCTGCAAGCTCTCCAGGACAACATAAAATCTGGGGCTCTGTGCTTTCTTTCCTTCTGAACAAGTGTTACTGTATTCTGCACAAAAGCGATTCTTGCGAAGCAATGTGAACACTTCTGCTTCCCAGGCACAGAGAAGGTGCTATCAGGGAATTCTCTGCCTGCCTTTCCCCAGTGCTCTGCAAGCTCTCCAGGACAACATAAAATCTGGGGCTCTGTGCTTTCTTTCCTTCTGAACAAGTGTTAGTGTTTTCTGCACAAAAGCGAATCTTGCGAAGCAATGTGAACACTTCTGCTTCCTAGGCACAGAGAAGGTACTATCAGGGAATTCTCTGCCTGCCTTTCCCCAGTGCTCTGCAAGCTCTCCAGGACAACATAGAATCTGGGGCTCTGTGCTTTCTTTCGTTCTGAACAAGTGTTACTGTTTTCTTCACAAAAGCGATTCTGCGAAACAATGTGAACAGGCACAGAGAAGGTGCTAGCAAGGAATTCTCTGCCTGCCTTTCCCCAGTGCTCTGCAAGCTCTCCAGGAGAACATAAAATCTGGGGCTCTGTGCTTTCTTTCCTTCTGAACAAGTGTTACTGTTTTCTTCACAAAAGCGATTCTGCGAAGCAATGTGAACACTTCTGCTTCCCAGGCACAGAGAAGGTGCTAGCAAGGAATTCTCTGCCTGCCTTTCCCCAGTGCTCTGCAAGCTCTCCAGGACAACATAGAATCTGGGGCTCTGTGCTTTCTTTCCTTCTGAACAAGTGTTACTGTTTTCTGCACAAAAGCGATTCTTGCAGAGCAATGTGAACACTTCTGCTTCCCAGGCACAGAGAAGGTGCTAGCAAGGAATTCTCTGCCTGCCTTTCCCCAGTGCTCTGCAAGCTCTCCAGGACAACATAGAATCTGGGGCTCTGTGCTTTCTTTCCTTCTGAACAAGTGTTACTGTTTTCTGCACATAGCGATTTTGCGAAGTAATGTGAACACTTCTGCTTCCCAGGCACAGAGAAGGTGCTAGCAGGGAATTCTCTGCCTGCCTTTCCCCAGTGCTCTGCAAGCTCTCCAGGACAACATAAAATCTGGGGCTCTGTGCTTTCTTTCCTTCTGAACAAGTGTTAGTGTTTTCTGCACAAAAGCGAATCTTGCGAAGCAATGTGAACACTTCTGCTTCCCAGGCACAGAGAAGGTACTATCAGGGAATTCTCTGCCTGCCTTTCCCCAGTGCTCTGCAAGCTCTCCAGGACAACATAGAATCTGGGGCTCTGTGCTTTCTTTCCTTCTGAACAAGTGTTACTGTTTTCTGCACAAAAGCGATTCTGCGAAGCAATGTGAACAGGCACAGAGAAGGTGCTAGCAGGGAATTCTCTGCCTGCCTTTCCCCAGTGCTCTGCAAGCTCTCCAGGACAACATAGAATCTGGGGCTCTGTGCTTTCTTTCGTTCTGAACAAGTGTTACTGTTTTCTGCACAAAAGCGATTCTTGCGAAGCAATGTGAACACTTCTGCTTCCCAGGCACAGAGAAGGTGCTAGCAGGGAATTCTCTGCCTGCCTTTCCCCAGTGCTCTGCAAGCTCTCCAGGACAACATAGAATCTGGGGCTCTGTGCTTTCTTTCGTTCTGAACAAGTGTTACTGTTTTCTGCACAAAAGCGATTCTGCGAAGCAATGTGAACAGGCACAGAGAAGGTGCTATCAGGGAATTCTCTGCCTGCCTTTCCCCAGTGCTCTGCAAGCTCTCCAGGACAACATAAAATCTGGGGCTCTGTGCTTTCTTTCCTTCTGAACAAGTGTTAGTGTTTTCTGCACAAAAGCGAATCTTGCGAAGCAATGTGAACACTTCTGCTTCCTAGGCACAGAGAAGGTACTATCAGGGAATTCTCTGCCTGCCTTTCCCCAGTGCTCTGCAAGCTCTCCAGGACAACATAGAATCTGGGGCTCTGTGCTTTCTTTCCTTCTGAACAAGTGTTACTGTTTTCTTCACAAAAGCGATTCTGCGAAACAATGTGAACAGGCACAGAGAAGGTACTAGCAAGGAATTCTCTGCCTGCCTTTCCCCAGTGCTCTGCAAGCTCTCCAGGACAACATAAAATCTGGGGCTCTGTGCTTTCTTTCCTTCTGAACAAGTGTTACTGTTTTCTGCACAAAAGCGATTCTTGCGAAGCAATGTGAACACTTCTGCTTCCCAGGCACAGAGAAGGTGCTAGCAGGGAATTCTCTGCCTGCCTTTCCCCAGTGCTCTGCAAGCTCTCCAGGACAACATAGAATCTGGGGCTCTGTGCTTTCTTTCGTTCTGAACAAGTGTTACTGTTTTCTGCACAAAAGTGATTCTGCGAAGCAATGTGAACAGGCACAGAGAAGGTGCTAGCAGGGAATTCTCTGCCTGCCTTTCCCCAGTGCTCTGCAAGCTCTCCAGGACAACATAGAATCTGGGGCTCTGTGCTTTCTTTCCTTCTGAACAAGTGTTACTGTTTTCTGCACAAAAGCGATTCTTGCAGAGCAATGTGAACACTTCTGCTTCCCAGGCACAGAGAAGGTGCTAGCAAGGAATTCTCTGCCTGCCTTTCCCCAGTGCTCTGCAAGCTCTCCAGGACAACAGCAAATCTGGGGCTCTGTGCTTTCTTTCCTTCTGAACAAGTGTTACTGTTTTCTGCACAAAAGCGATTCTGCGAAGCAATGTGAACACTTCTGCTTCCCAGGCACAGAGAAGGTGCTAGCAAGGAATTCTCTGCCTGCCTTTCCCCAGTGCTCTGCAAGCTCTCCAGGACAACATAGAATCTGGGGCTCTGTGCTTTCTTTCGTTCTGAACAAGTGTTACTGTTTTCTGCACAAAAGCGATTCTGCGAAGTAATGTGAACACTTCTGCTTCCCAGGCACAGAGAAGGTGCTAGCAGGGAATTCTCTGCCTGCCTTTCCCCAGTGCTCTGCAAGCTCTCCAGGACAACATAGAATCTGGGGCTCTGTGCTTTCTTTCGTTCTGAACAAGTGTGACTGTTTTCTGCACAAAAGCGAATCTTGCGAAGCAATGTGAACACTTCTGCTTCCCAGGCACAGAGAAGGTACTATCAGGGAATTCTCTGCCTGCCTTTCCCCAGTGCTCTGCAAGCTCTCCAGGACAACATAGAATCTGGGGCTCTGTGCTTTCTTTCGTTCTGAACAAGTGTTACTGTTTTCTGCACAAAAGCGATTCTGCGAAGCAATGTGAACAGGCACAGAGAAGGTGCTAGCAGGGAATTCTCTGCCTGCCTTTCCCCAGTGCTCTGCAAGCTCTCCAGGACAACATAGAATCTGGGGCTCTGTGCTTTCTTTCCTTCTGAACAAGTGTTAGTGTTGTCTGCACAAAAGCGATTCTGCGAAGCAATGTGAACAGGCACAGAGAAGGTGCTAGCAGGGAATTCTCTGCCTGCCTTTCCCCAGTGCTCTGCAAGCTCTCCAGGACAACATAGAATCTGGGGCTCTGTGCTTTCTTTCCTTCTGAACAAGTGTTACTGTTTTCTGCACAAAAGCGATTCTTGCGAAGCAATGTGAACACTTCTGCTTCCCAGGCACAGAGAAGGTGCTAGCAGGGAATTCTCTGCCTGCCTTTCCCCAGTGCTCTGCAAGCTCTCCAGGACAACATAGAATCTGGGGCTCTGTGCTTTCTTTCCTTCTGAACAAGTGTTACTGTTTTCTGCACAAAAGCGATTCTGCGAAGCAATGTGAACAGGCACAGAGAAGGTGCTAGCAGGGAATTCTCTGCCTGCCTTTCCCCAGTGCTCTGCAAGCTCTCCAGGACAACATAAAATCTGGGGCTCTGTGCTGTCTTTCGTTCTGAACAAGTGTTACTGTTTTCTGCACAAAAGCGATTCTGCGAAGCAATGTGAACACTTCTGCTTCCCAGGCACAGAGAAGGTGCTATCAGGGAATTCTCTGCCTGCCTTTCCCCAGTGCTCTGCAAGCTCTCCAGGACAACATAAAATCTGGGGCTCTGTGCTTTCTTTCCTTCTGAACAAGTGTTACTGTTTTCTGCACAAAAGCGAATCTTGCGAAGCAATGTGAACACTTCTGCTTCCCAGGCACAGAGAAGGTGCTAGCAGGGAATTCTCTGCCTGCCTTTCCCCAGTGCTCTGCAAGCTCTCCAGGACAACATAGAATCTGGGGCTCTGTGCTTTCTTTCCTTCTGAACAAGTGTTACTGTTTTCTGCACAAAAGCGATTCTGCGAAGCAATGTGAAAAGGCACAGAGAAGGTGCTAGCAGGGAATTCTCTGCCTGCCTTTCCCCAGTGCTCTGCAAGCTCTCCAGGACAACATAAAATCTGGGGCTCTGTGCTTTCTTTCCTTCTGAACAAGTGTTAGTGTTTTCTGCACAAAAGCGATTCTTGCGAAGCAATGTGAACACTTCTGCTTCCCAGGCACAGAGAAGGTGCTATCAGGGAATTCTCTGCCTGCCTTTCCCCAGTGCTCTGCAAGCTCTCCAGGACAACATAGAATCTGGGGCTCTGTGCTTTCTTTCCTTCTGAACAAGTGTTACTGTTTTCTGCACAAAAGCGATTCTGCGAAGCAATGTGAACAGGCACAGAGAAGGTGCTAGCAGGGAATTCTCTGCCTGCCTTTCCCCAGTGCTCTGCAAGCTCTCCAGGACAACATAAAATCTGGGGCTCTGTGCTTTCTTTCCTTCTGAACAAGTGTTAGTGTTTTCTGCACAAAAGCGAATCTTGCGAAGCAATGTGAACACTTCTGCTTCCTAGGCACAGAGAAGGTACTATCAGGGAATTCTCTGCCTGCCTTTCCCCAGTGCTCTGCAAGCTCTCCAGGAAAACATAGAATCTGGGGCTCTGTGCTTTCTTTCCTTCTGAACAAGTGTTACTGTTTTCTGCACAAAAGCGATTCTGCGAAACAATGTGAACAGGCACAGAGAAGGTACTAGCAAGGAATTCTCTGCCTGCCTTTCCCCAGTGCTCTGCAAGCTCTCCAGGACAACATAGAATCTGGGGCTCTGTGCTTTCTTTCCTTCTGAACAAGTGTTACTGTTTTCTGCACAAAAGCGATTCTTGCAGAGCAATGTGAACACTTCTGCTTCCCAGGCACAGAGAAGGTGCTAGCAAGGAATTCTCTGCCTGCCTTTCCCCAGTGCTCTGCAAGCTCTCCAGGACAACATAGAATCTGGGGCTCTGTGCTTTCTTTCCTTCTGAACAAGTGTTACTGTTTTCTGCACAAAAGCGATTCTTGCGAAGCAATGTGAACACTTCTGCTTCCCAGGCACAGAGAAGGTGCTAGCAAGGAATTCTCTGCCTGCCTTTCCCCAGTGCTCTGCAAGCTCTCCAGGACAACATAGAATCTGGGGCTCTGTGCTTTCTTTCGTTCTGAACAAGTGTTACTGTTTTCTGCACAAAAGCGATTCTGCGAAGTAATGTGAACACTTCTGCTTCCCAGGCACAGAGAAGGTGCTAGCAGGGAATTCTCTGCCTGCCTTTCCCCAGTGCTCTGCAAGCTCTCCAGGACAACATAAAATCTGGGGCTCTGTGCTTTCTTTCCTTCTGAACAAGTGTTAGTGTTTTCTGCACAAAAGCGAATCTTGCGAAGCAATGTGAACACTTCTGCTTCCCAGGCACAGAGAAGGTACTATCAGGGAATTCTCTGCCTGCCTTTCCCCAGTGCTCTGCAAGCTCTCCAGGACAACATAGAATCTGGGGCTCTGTGCTTTCTTTCCTTCTGAACAAGTGTTACTGTTTTCTGCACAAAAGCGATTCTGCGAAGCAATGTGAACAGGCACAGAGAAGGTGCTAGCAGGGAATTCTCTGCCTGCCTTTCCCCAGTGCTCTGCAAGCTCTCCAGGACAACATAGAATCTGGGGCTCTGTGCTTTCTTTCGTTCTGAACAAGTGTTACTGTTTTCTGCACAAAAGCGATTCTTGCGAAGCAATGTGAACACTTCTGCTTCCCAGGCACAGAGAAGGTGCTAGCAGGGAATTCTCTGCCTGCCTTTCCCCAGTGCTCTGCAAGCTCTCCAGGACAACATAGAATCTGGGGCTCTGTGCTTTCTTTCGTTCTGAACAAGTGTTACTGTTTTCTGCACAAAAGCGATTCTGCGAAGCAATGTGAACAGGCACAGAGAAGGTGCTATCAGGGAATTCTCTGCCTGCCTTTCCCCAGTGCTCTGCAAGCTCTCCAGGACAACATAAAATCTGGGGCTCTGTGCTTTCTTTCCTTCTGAACAAGTGTTAGTGTTTTCTGCACAAAAGCGAATCTTGCGAAGCAATGTGAACACTTCTGCTTCCTAGGCACAGAGAAGGTACTATCAGGGAATTCTCTGCCTGCCTTTCCCCAGTGCTCTGCAAGCTCTCCAGGACAACATAGAATCTGGGGCTCTGTGCTTTCTTTCCTTCTGAACAAGTGTTACTGTTTTCTTCACAAAAGCGATCCTGCGAAACAATGTGAACAGGCACAGAGAAGGTACTAGCAAGGAATTCTCTGCCTGCCTTTCCCCAGTGCTCTGCAAGCTCTCCAGGACAACATAAAATCTGGGGCTCTGTGCTTTCTTTCCTTCTGAACAAGTGTTACTGTTTTCTGCACAAAAGCGATTCTTGCGAAGCAATGTGAACACTTCTGCTTCCCAGGCACAGAGAAGGTGCTAGCAGGGAATTCTCTGCCTGCCTTTCCCCAGTGCTCTGCAAGCTCTCCAGGACAACATAGAATCTGGGGCTCTGTGCTTTCTTTCGTTCTGAACAAGTGTTACTGTTTTCTGCACAAAAGTGATTCTGCGAAGCAATGTGAACAGGCACAGAGAAGGTGCTAGCAGGGAATTCTCTGCCTGCCTTTCCCCAGTGCTCTGCAAGCTCTCCAGGACAACATAGAATCTGGGGCTCTGTGCTTTCTTTCCTTCTGAACAAGTGTTACTGTTTTCTGCACAAAAGCGATTCTTGCAGAGCAATGTGAACACTTCTGCTTCCCAGGCACAGAGAAGGTGCTAGCAAGGAATTCTCTGCCTGCCTTTCCCCAGTGCTCTGCAAGCTCTCCAGGACAACAGCAAATCTGGGGCTCTGTGCTTTCTTTCCTTCTGAACAAGTGTTACTGTTTTCTGCACAAAAGCGATTCTGCGAAGCAATGTGAACACTTCTGCTTCCCAGGCACAGAGAAGGTGCTAGCAAGGAATTCTCTGCCTGCCTTTCCCCAGTGCTCTGCAAGCTCTCCAGGACAACATAGAATCTGGGGCTCTGTGCTTTCTTTCGTTCTGAACAAGTGTTACTGTTTTCTGCACAAAAGCGATTCTGCGAAGTAATGTGAACACTTCTGCTTCCCAGGCACAGAGAAGGTGCTAGCAGGGAATTCTCTGCCTGCCTTTCCCCAGTGCTCTGCAAGCTCTCCAGGACAACATAAAATCTGGGGCTCTGTGCTGTCTTTCGTTCTGAACAAGTGTTACTGTTTTCTGCACAAAAGCGATTCTTGCGAAGCAATGTGAACACTTCTGCTTCCCAGGCACAGAGAAGGTGCTAGCAGGGAATTCTCTGCCTGCCTTTCCCCAGTGCTCTGCAAGCTCTCCAGGACAACATAGAATCTGGGGCTCTGTGCTTTCTTTCCTTCTGAACAAGTGTTACTGTTTTCTGCACAAAAGCGATTCTTGCAAAGCAATGTGAACACTTCTGCTTCCCAGGCACAGAGAAGGTGCTAGCAAGGAATTCTCTGCCTGCCTTTCCCCAGTGCTCTGCAAGCTCTCCAGGACAACATAAAATCTGGGGCTCTGTGCTTTCTTTCCTTCTGAACAAGTGTTACTGTTTTCTTCACAAAAGCGATTCTTGCGAAGCAATGTGAACACTTCTGCTTCCCAGGCACAGAGAAGGTGCTAGCAAGGAATTCTCTGCCTGCCTTTCCCCAGTGCTCTGCAAGCTGTCCAGGACAACATAGAATCTGGGGCTCTGTGCTTTCTTTCGTTCTGAACAAGTGTTACTGTTTTCTGCACAAAAGCGATTCTGCAAAGTAATGTGAACACTTCTGCTTCCCAGGCACAGAGAATGTGCTAGCAGGGAATTCTCTGCCTGCCTTTCCCCAGTGCTCTGCAAGCTCTCCAGGACAACATAGAATCTGGGGCTCTGTGCTTTCTTTCCTTCTGAACAAGTGTTACTGTTTTCTGCACAAAAGCGATTCTTGCAGAGCAATGTGAACACTTCTGCTTCCCAGGCACAGAGAAGGTGCTAGCAAGGAATTCTCTGCCTGCCTTTCCCCAGTGCTCTGCAAGCTCTCCAGGACAACATAAAATCTGGGGCTCTGTGCTTTCTTTCCTTCTGAACAAGTGTTACTGTTTTCTTCACAAAAGCGATTCTTGCGAAGCAATGTGAACACTTCTGCTTCCCAGGCACAGAGAAGGTGCTAGCAAGGAATTCTCTGCCTGCCTTTCCCCAGTGCTCTGCAAGCTCTCCAGGACAACATAGAATCTGGGGCTCTGTGCTTTCTTTCCTTCTGAACAAGTGTTACTGTTTTCTGCACAAAAGCGATTCTGCAAAGTAATGTGAACACTTCTGCTTCCCAGGCACAGAGAAGGTGCTAGCAGGGAATTCTCTGCCTGCCTTTCCCCAGTGCTCTGCAAGCTCTCCAGGACAACATAGAATCTGGGGCTCTGTGCTTTCTTTCCTTCTGAACAAGTGTTACTGTTTTCTGCACAAAAGCGATTCTGCGAAGCAATGTGAACACTTCTGCTTCCCAGGCACAGAGAAGGTGCTATCAGGGAATTCTCTGCCTGCCTTTCCCCAGTGCTCTGCAAGCTCTCCAGGACAACATAGAATCTGGGGCTCTGTGCTTTCTTTCGTTCTGAACAAGTGTTACTGTTTTCTGCACAAAAGCGATTCTGCGAAGCAATGTGAACAGGCACAGAGAAGGTGCTAGCAGGGAATTCTCTGCCTGCCTTTCCCCAGTGCTCTGCAAGCTCTCCAGGAGAACAGCAAATCTGGGGCTCTGTGCTTTCTTTCGTTCTGAACAAGTGTTACTGTTTTCTGCACAAAAGCGATTCTTGCGAAGCAATGTGAACACTTCTGCTTCCCAGGCACAGAGAAGGCGCTAGCAGGGAATTCTCTGCCTGCCTTTCCCCAGTGCTCTGCAAGCTCTCCAGGACAACATAGAATCTGGGGCTCTGTGCTTTCTTTCCTTCTGAACAAGTGTTACTGTTTTCTGCACAAAAGCGATTCTGCGAAGCAATGTGAACAGGCACAGAGAAGGTGCTATCAGGGAATTCTCTGCCTGCCTTTCCCCAGTGCTCTGCAAGCTCTCCAGGACAACATAAAATCTGGGGCTCTGTGCTTTCTTTCCTTCTGAACAAGTGTTAGTGTTTTCTGCACAAAAGCGATTCTTGCGAAGCAATGTGAACACTTCTGCTTCCTAGGCACAGAGAAGGTACTATCAGGGAATTCTCTGCCTGCCTTTCCCCAGTGCTCTGCAAGCTCTCCAGGACAACATAGAATCTGGGGCTCTGTGCTTTCTTTCCTTCTGAACAAGTGTTACTGTTTTCTTCACAAAAGCGATTCTGCGAAACAATGTGAACAGGCACAGAGAAGGTGCTAGCAAGGAATTCTCTGCCTGCCTTTCCCCAGTGCTCTGCAAGCTCTCCAGGACAACATAGAATCTGGGGCTCTGTGCTTTCTTTCGTTCTGAACAAGTGTTAGTGTTTTCTGCACAAAAGCTATTCTTGCAAAGCAATGTGAACACTTCTGCTTCCCAGGCACAGAGAAGGTGCTAGCAGGGAATTCTCTGCCTGCCTTTCCCCAGTGCTCTGCAAGCTCTCCAGGACAACATAAAATCTGGGGCTCTGTGCTTTCTTTCCTTCTGAACAAGTGTTACTGTATTCTGCACAAAAGCGATTCTGCGAAGCAATGTGAACACTTCTGCTTCCCAGGCACAGAGAAGGTGCTAGCAAGGAATTCTCTGCCTGCCTTTCCCCAGTGCTCTGCAAGCTCTCCAGGACAACATAAAATCTGGGGCTCTGTGCTTTCTTTCCTTCTGAACAAGTGTTACTGTTTTCTGCACAAAAGCGATTCTTGCGAAGCAATGTGAACACTTCTGCTTCCCAGGCACAGAGAAGGTGCTAGCAGGGAATTCTCTGCCTGCCTTTCCCCAGTGCTCTGCAAGCTCTCCAGGACAACAGCAAATCTGGGGCTCTGTGCTTTCTTTCGTTCTGAACAAGTGTTACTGTTTTCTTCACAAAAGCGATTCTTGCGAAGCAATGTGAACACTTCTGCTTCCCAGGCACAGAGAAGGTGCTAGCAGGGAATTCTCTGCCTGCCTTTCCCCAGTGCTCTGCAAGCTCTCCAGGACAACAGCAAATCTGGGGCTCTGTGCTTTCTTTCGTTCTGAACAAGTGTTACTGTTTTCTGCACAAAAGCGATTCTGCGAAGCAATATGAACAGGCACAGAGAAGGTGCTAGCAGGGAATTCTCTGCCTGCCTTTCCCCAGTGCTCTGCAAGCTCTCCAGGACAACATAAATTCTGGGGCTCTGTGCTTTCTTTCCTTCTGAACAAGTGTTACTGTTTTCTGCACAAAAGCGATTCTTGCGAAGCAATGTGAACACTTCTGCTTCCCAGGCACAGAGAAGGTGCTAGCAGGGAATTCTCTGCCTGCCTTTCCCCAGTGCTCTGCAAGCTCTCCAGGACAACATAGAATCTGGGGCTCTGTGCTTTCTTTCGTTCTGAACAAGTGTTACTGTTTTCTGCACAAAAGCGATTCTGCGAAGCAATGTGAACAGGCACAGAGAAGGTGCTAGCAGGGAATTCTCTGCCTGCCTTTCCCCAGTGCTCTGCAAGCTCTCCAGGAGAACAGCAAATCTGGGGCTCTGTGCTTTCTTTCGTTCTGAACAAGTGTTACTGTTTTCTGCACAAAAGCGATTCTTGCGAAGCAATGTGAACACTTCTGCTTCCCAGGCACAGAGAAGGTGCTAGCAGGGAATTCTCTGCCTGCCTTTCCCCAGTGCTCTGCAAGCTCTCCAGGACAACATAGAATCTGGGGCTCTGTGCTTTCTTTCGTTCTGAACAAGTGTTACTGTTTTCTGCACAAAAGCGATTCTGCGAAGCAATGTGAACAGGCACAGAGAAGGTGCTATCAGGGAATTCTCTGCCTGCCTTTCCCCAGTGCTCTGCAAGCTCTCCAGGACAACATAAAATCTGGGGCTCTGTGCTTTCTTTCCTTCTGAACAAGTGTTAGTGTTTTCTGCACAAAAGCGAATCTTGCGAAGCAATGTGAACACTTCTGCTTCCTAGGCACAGAGAAGGTACTATCAGGGAATTCTCTGCCTGCCTTTCCCCAGTGCTCTGCAAGCTCTCCAGGAAAACATAGAATCTGGGGCTCTGTGCTTTCTTTCCTTCTGAACAAGTGTTACTGTTTTCTGCACAAAAGCGATTCTGCGAAGCAATGTGAACAGGCACAGAGAAGGTACTAGCAAGGAATTCTCTGCCTGCCTTTCCCCAGTGCTCTGCAAGCTCTCCAGGACAACATAGAATCTGGGGCTCTGTGCTTTCTTTCCTTCTGAACAAGTGTTACTGTTTTCTGCACAAAAGCGATTCTTGCAGAGCAATGTGAACACTTCTGCTTCCCAGGCACAGAGAAGGTGCTAGCAAGGAATTCTCTGCCTGCCTTTCCCCAGTGCTCTGCAAGCTCTCCAGGACAACATAAAATCTGGGGCTCTGTGCTTTCTTTCCTTCTGAACAAGTGTTACTGTTTTCTGCACAAAAGCGATTCTTGCGAAGCAATGTGAACACTTCTGCTTCCCAGGCACAGAGAAGGTGCTAGCAAGGAATTCTCTGCCTGCCTTTCCCCAGTGCTCTGCAAGCTCTCCAGGACAACATAGAATCTGGGGCTCTGTGCTTTCTTTCGTTCTGAACAAGTGTTACTGTTTTCTGCACAAAAGCGATTCTGCGAAGTAATGTGAACACTTCTGCTTCCCAGGCACAGAGAAGGTGCTAGCAGGGAATTCTCTGCCTGCCTTTCCCCAGTGCTCTGCAAGCTCTCCAGGACAACATAAAATCTGGGGCTCTGTGCTTTCTTTCCTTCTGAACAAGTGTTAGTGTTTTCTGCACAAAAGCGAATCTTGCGAAGCAATGTGAACACTTCTGCTTCCCAGGCACAGAGAAGGTACTATCAGGGAATTCTCTGCCTGCCTTTCCCCAGTGCTCTGCAAGCTCTCCAGGACAACATAGAATCTGGGGCTCTGTGCTTTCTTTCCTTCTGAACAAGTGTTACTGTTTTCTGCACAAAAGCGATTCTGCGAAGCAATGTGAACAGGCACAGAGAAGGTGCTAGCAGGGAATTCTCTGCCTGCCTTTCCCCAGTGCTCTGCAAGCTCTCCAGGACAACATAGAATCTGGGGCTCTGTGCTTTCTTTCGTTCTGAACAAGTGTTACTGTTTTCTGCACAAAAGCGATTCTGCGAAGCAATGTGAACAGGCACAGAGAAGGTGCTATCAGGGAATTCTCTGCCTGCCTTTCCCCAGTGCTCTGCAAGCTCTCCAGGACAACATAAAATCTGGGGCTCTGTGCTTTCTTTCCTTCTGAACAAGTGTTAGTGTTTTCTGCACAAAAGCGAATCTTGCGAAGCAATGTGAACACTTCTGCTTCCTAGGCACAGAGAAGGTACTATCAGGGAATTCTCTGCCTGCCTTTCCCCAGTGCTCTGCAAGCTCTCCAGGACAACATAGAATCTGGGGCTCTGTGCTTTCTTTCCTTCTGAACAAGTGTTACTGTTTTCTTCACAAAAGCGATTCTGCGAAACAATGTGAACAGGCACAGAGAAGGTACTAGCAGGGAATTCTCTGCCTGCCTTTCCCCAGTGCTCTGAAAGCTCTCCAGGACAACATAAAATCTGGGGCTCTGTGCTTTCTTTCCTTCTGAACAAGTGTTACTGTTTTCTGCACAAAAACGATTCTTGCGAAGCAATGTGAACACTTCTGCTTCCCAGGCACAGAGAAGGTGCTAGCAGGGAATTCTCTGCCTGCCTTTCCCCAGTGCTCTGCAAGCTCTCCAGGAAAACATAGAATCTGGGGCTCTGTGCTTTCTTTCGTTCTGAACAAGTGTTACTGTTTTCTGCACAAAAGCGATTCTTGCGAAGCAATGTGAACAGGCACAGAGAAGGTGCTATCAGGGAATTCTCTGCCTGCCTTTCCCCAGTGCTCTGCAAGCTCTCCAGGACAACATAGAATCTGGGGCTCTGTGCTTTCTTTCCTTCTGAACAAGTGTTACTGTTTTCTGCACAAAAGCGATTCTTGCAAAGCAATGTGAACACTTCTGCTTCCCAGGCACAGAGAAGGTGCTAGCAAGGAATTCTCTGCCTGCCTTTCCCCAGTGCTCTGCAAGCTCTCCAGGACAACATAAAATCTGGGGCTCTGTGCTTTCTTTCCTTCTGAACAAGTGTTACTGTATTCTGCACAAAAGCGATTCTTGCGAAGCAATGTGAACACTTCTGCTTCCCAGGCACAGAGAAGGTGCTATCAGGGAATTCTCTGCCTGCCTTTCCCCAGTGCTCTGCAAGCTCTCCAGGACAACATAAAATCTGGGGCTCTGTGCTTTCTTTCCTTCTGAACAAGTGTTAGTGTTTTCTGCACAAAAGCGAATCTTGCGAAGCAATGTGAACACTTCTGCTTCCTAGGCACAGAGAAGGTACTATCAGGGAATTCTCTGCCTGCCTTTCCCCAGTGCTCTGCAAGCTCTCCAGGACAACATAGAATCTGGGGCTCTGTGCTTTCTTTCGTTCTGAACAAGTGTTACTGTTTTCTTCACAAAAGCGATTCTGCGAAACAATGTGAACAGGCACAGAGAAGGTGCTAGCAAGGAATTCTCTGCCTGCCTTTCCCCAGTGCTCTGCAAGCTCTCCAGGACAACATAAAATCTGGGGCTCTGTGCTTTCTTTCCTTCTGAACAAGTGTTACTGTTTTCTTCACAAAAGCGATTCTGCGAAGCAATGTGAACACTTCTGCTTCCCAGGCACAGAGAAGGTGCTAGCAAGGAATTCTCTGCCTGCCTTTCCCCAGTGCTCTGCAAGCTCTCCAGGACAACATAGAATCTGGGGCTCTGTGCTTTCTTTCCTTCTGAACAAGTGTTACTGTTTTCTGCACAAAAGCGATTCTTGCAGAGCAATGTGAACACTTCTGCTTCCCAGGCACAGAGAAGGTGCTAGCAGGGAATTCTCTGCCTGCCTTTCCCCAGTGCTCTGCAAGCTCTCCAGGACAACATAAAATCTGGGGCTCTGTGCTTTCTTTCCTTCTGAACAAGTGTTAGTGTTTTCTGCACAAAAGCGAATCTTGCGAAGCAATGTGAACACTTCTGCTTCCCAGGCACAGAGAAGGTACTATCAGGGAATTCTCTGCCTGCCTTTCCCCAGTGCTCTGCAAGCTCTCCAGGACAACATAGAATCTGGGGCTCTGTGCTTTCTTTCCTTCTGAACAAGTGTTACTGTTTTCTGCACAAAAGCGATTCTGCGAAGCAATGTGAACAGGCACAGAGAAGGTGCTAGCAGGGAATTCTCTGCCTGCCTTTCCCCAGTGCTCTGCAAGCTCTCCAGGACAACATAGAATCTGGGGCTCTGTGCTTTCTTTCCTTCTGAACAAGTGTTAGTGTTTTCTGCACAAAAGCGAATCTTGCGAAGCAATGTGAACACTTCTGCTTCCTAGGCACAGAGAAGGTACTATCAGGGAATTCTCTGCCTGCCTTTCCCCAGTGCTCTGCAAGCTCTCCAGGACAACATAGAATCTGGGGCTCTGTGCTTTCTTTCGTTCTGAACAAGTGTTACTGTTTTCTTCACAAAAGCGATTCTGCGAAACAATGTGAACAGGCACAGAGAAGGTGCTAGCAAGGAATTCTCTGCCTGCCTTTCCCCAGTGCTCTGCAAGCTCTCCAGGAGAACATAAAATCTGGGGCTCTGTGCTTTCTTTCCTTCTGAACAAGTGTTACTGTTTTCTTCACAAAAGCGATTCTGCGAAGCAATGTGAACACTTCTGCTTCCCAGGCACAGAGAAGGTGCTAGCAAGGAATTCTCTGCCTGCCTTTCCCCAGTGCTCTGCAAGCTCTCCAGGACAACATAGAATCTGGGGCTCTGTGCTTTCTTTCCTTCTGAACAAGTGTTACTGTTTTCTGCACAAAAGCGATTCTTGCAGAGCAATGTGAACACTTCTGCTTCCCAGGCACAGAGAAGGTGCTAGCAAGGAATTCTCTGCCTGCCTTTCCCCAGTGCTCTGCAAGCTCTCCAGGACAACATAGAATCTGGGGCTCTGTGCTTTCTTTCCTTCTGAACAAGTGTTACTGTTTTCTGCACATAGCGATTTTGCGAAGTAATGTGAACACTTCTGCTTCCCAGGCACAGAGAAGGTGCTAGCAGGGAATTCTCTGCCTGCCTTTCCCCAGTGCTCTGCAAGCTCTCCAGGACAACATAAAATCTGGGGCTCTGTGCTTTCTTTCCTTCTGAACAAGTGTTAGTGTTTTCTGCACAAAAGCGAATCTTGCGAAGCAATGTGAACACTTCTGCTTCCCAGGCACAGAGAAGGTACTATCAGGGAATTCTCTGCCTGCCTTTCCCCAGTGCTCTGCAAGCTCTCCAGGACAACAGCAAATCTGGGGCTCTGTGCTTTCTTTCGTTCTGAACAAGTGTGACTGTTTTCTGCACAAAAGCGATTCTGCGAAGCAATGTGAACAGGCACAGAGAAGGTGCTAGCAGGGAATTCTCTGCCTGCCTTTCCCCAGTGCTCTGCAAGCTCTCCAGGACAACATAGAATCTGGGGCTCTGTGCTTTCTTTCGTTCTGAACAAGTGTTACTGTTTTCTGCACAAAAGCGATTCTTGCGAAGCAATGTGAACACTTCTGCTTCCCAGGCACAGAGAAGGTGCTAGCAGGGAATTCTCTGCCTGCCTTTCCCCAGTGCTCTGCAAGCTCTCCAGGACAACATAGAATCTGGGGCTCTGTGCTTTCTTTCGTTCTGAACAAGTGTTACTGTTTTCTGCACAAAAGCGATTCTGCGAAGCAATGTGAACAGGCACAGAGAAGGTGCTATCAGGGAATTCTCTGCCTGCCTTTCCCCAGTGCTCTGCAAGCTCTCCAG
Source organism: Strix aluco (assembly GCF_031877795.1). Taxonomy (NCBI): domain Eukaryota; kingdom Metazoa; phylum Chordata; class Aves; order Strigiformes; family Strigidae; genus Strix; species Strix aluco. Next base: position 4,798,626 of record NC_133960.1, read on the forward strand.
GACAACATAAAATCTGGGGCTCTGTGCTTTCTTTCCTTCTGAACAAGTGTTAGTGTTTTCTGCACAAAAGCGAATCTTGCGAAGCAATGTGAACACTTCTGCTTCCTAGGCACAGAGAAGGTACTATCAGGGAATTCTCTGCCTGCCTTTCCCCAGTGCTCTGCAAGCTCTCCAGGACAACATAGAATCTGGGGCTCTGTGCTTTCTTTCCTTCTGAACAAGTGTTACTGTTTTCTTCACAAAAGCGATTCTGCGAAACAATGTGAACAGGCACAGAGAAGGTACTAGCAAGGAATTCTCTGCCTGCCTTTCCCCAGTGCTCTGCAAGCTCTCCAGGACAACATAAAATCTGGGGCTCTGTGCTTTCTTTCCTTCTGAACAAGTGTTACTGTTTTCTGCACAAAAGCGATTCTTGCGAAGCAATGTGAACACTTCTGCTTCCCAGGCACAGAGAAGGTGCTAGCAGGGAATTCTCTGCCTGCCTTTCCCCAGTGCTCTGCAAGCTCTCCAGGACAACATAGAATCTGGGGCTCTGTGCTTTCTTTCGTTCTGAACAAGTGTTACTGTTTTCTGCACAAAAGCGATTCTGCGAAGCAATGTGAACAGGCACAGAGAAGGTGCTAGCAGGGAATTCTCTGCCTGCCTTTCCCCAGTGCTCTGCAAGCTCTCCAGGACAACATAAAATCTGGGGCTCTGTGCTGTCTTTCGTTCTGAACAAGTGTTACTGTTTTCTGCACAAAAGCGATTCTGCGAAGCAATGTGAACACTTCTGCTTCCCAGGCACAGAGAAGGTGCTATCAGGGAATTCTCTGCCTGCCTTTCCCCAGTGCTCTGCAAGCTCTCCAGGACAACATAAAATCTGGGGCTCTGTGCTTTCTTTCCTTCTGAACAAGTGTTACTGTTTTCTGCACAAAAGCGAATCTTGCGAAGCAATGTGAACACTTCTGCTTCCCAGGCACAGAGAAGGTGCTAGCAGGGAATTCTCTGCCTGCCTTTCCCCAGTGCTCTGCAAGCTCTCCAGGACAACATAGAATCTGGGGCTCTGTGCTTTCTTTCCTTCTGAACAAGTGTTACTGTTTTCTGCACAAAAGCGATTCTGCGAAGCAATGTGAAAAGGCACAGAGAAGGTGCTAGCAGGGAATTCTCTGCCTGCCTTTCCCCAGTGCTCTGCAAGCTCTCCAGGACAACATAAAATCTGGGGCTCTGTGCTTTCTTTCCTTCTGAACAAGTGTTAGTGTTTTCTGCACAAAAGCGATTCTTGCGAAGCAATGTGAACACTTCTGCTTCCCAGGCACAGAGAAGGTGCTATCAGGGAATTCTCTGCCTGCCTTTCCCCAGTGCTCTGCAAGCTCTCCAGGACAACATAGAATCTGGGGCTCTGTGCTTTCTTTCCTTCTGAACAAGTGTTACTGTTTTCTGCACAAAAGCGATTCTGCGAAGCAATGTGAACAGGCACAGAGAAGGTGCTAGCAGGGAATTCTCTGCCTGCCTTTCCCCAGTGCTCTGCAAGCTCTCCAGGACAACATAAAATCTGGGGCTCTGTGCTTTCTTTCCTTCTGAACAAGTGTTAGTGTTTTCTGCACAAAAGCGAATCTTGCGAAGCAATGTGAACACTTCTGCTTCCTAGGCACAGAGAAGGTACTATCAGGGAATTCTCTGCCTGCCTTTCCCCAGTGCTCTGCAAGCTCTCCAGGAAAACATAGAATCTGGGGCTCTGTGCTTTCTTTCCTTCTGAACAAGTGTTACTGTTTTCTGCACAAAAGCGATTCTGCGAAACAATGTGAACAGGCACAGAGAAGGTACTAGCAAGGAATTCTCTGCCTGCCTTTCCCCAGTGCTCTGCAAGCTCTCCAGGACAACATAGAATCTGGGGCTCTGTGCTTTCTTTCCTTCTGAACAAGTGTTACTGTTTTCTGCACAAAAGCGATTCTTGCAGAGCAATGTGAACACTTCTGCTTCCCAGGCACAGAGAAGGTGCTAGCAAGGAATTCTCTGCCTGCCTTTCCCCAGTGCTCTGCAAGCTCTCCAGGACAACATAGAATCTGGGGCTCTGTGCTTTCTTTCCTTCTGAACAAGTGTTACTGTTTTCTGCACAAAAGCGATTCTTGCGAAGCAATGTGAACACTTCTGCTTCCCAGGCACAGAGAAGGTGCTAGCAAGGAATTCTCTGCCTGCCTTTCCCCAGTGCTCTGCAAGCTCTCCAGGACAACATAGAATCTGGGGCTCTGTGCTTTCTTTCGTTCTGAACAAGTGTTACTGTTTTCTGCACAAAAGCGATTCTGCGAAGTAATGTGAACACTTCTGCTTCCCAGGCACAGAGAAGGTGCTAGCAGGGAATTCTCTGCCTGCCTTTCCCCAGTGCTCTGCAAGCTCTCCAGGACAACATAAAATCTGGGGCTCTGTGCTTTCTTTCCTTCTGAACAAGTGTTAGTGTTTTCTGCACAAAAGCGAATCTTGCGAAGCAATGTGAACACTTCTGCTTCCCAGGCACAGAGAAGGTACTATCAGGGAATTCTCTGCCTGCCTTTCCCCAGTGCTCTGCAAGCTCTCCAGGACAACATAGAATCTGGGGCTCTGTGCTTTCTTTCCTTCTGAACAAGTGTTACTGTTTTCTGCACAAAAGCGATTCTGCGAAGCAATGTGAACAGGCACAGAGAAGGTGCTAGCAGGGAATTCTCTGCCTGCCTTTCCCCAGTGCTCTGCAAGCTCTCCAGGACAACATAGAATCTGGGGCTCTGTGCTTTCTTTCGTTCTGAACAAGTGTTACTGTTTTCTGCACAAAAGCGATTCTTGCGAAGCAATGTGAACACTTCTGCTTCCCAGGCACAGAGAAGGTGCTAGCAGGGAATTCTCTGCCTGCCTTTCCCCAGTGCTCTGCAAGCTCTCCAGGACAACATAGAATCTGGGGCTCTGTGCTTTCTTTCGTTCTGAACAAGTGTTACTGTTTTCTGCACAAAAGCGATTCTGCGAAGCAATGTGAACAGGCACAGAGAAGGTGCTATCAGGGAATTCTCTGCCTGCCTTTCCCCAGTGCTCTGCAAGCTCTCCAGGACAACATAAAATCTGGGGCTCTGTGCTTTCTTTCCTTCTGAACAAGTGTTAGTGTTTTCTGCACAAAAGCGAATCTTGCGAAGCAATGTGAACACTTCTGCTTCCTAGGCACAGAGAAGGTACTATCAGGGAATTCTCTGCCTGCCTTTCCCCAGTGCTCTGCAAGCTCTCCAGGACAACATAGAATCTGGGGCTCTGTGCTTTCTTTCCTTCTGAACAAGTGTTACTGTTTTCTTCACAAAAGCGATCCTGCGAAACAATGTGAACAGGCACAGAGAAGGTACTAGCAAGGAATTCTCTGCCTGCCTTTCCCCAGTGCTCTGCAAGCTCTCCAGGACAACATAAAATCTGGGGCTCTGTGCTTTCTTTCCTTCTGAACAAGTGTTACTGTTTTCTGCACAAAAGCGATTCTTGCGAAGCAATGTGAACACTTCTGCTTCCCAGGCACAGAGAAGGTGCTAGCAGGGAATTCTCTGCCTGCCTTTCCCCAGTGCTCTGCAAGCTCTCCAGGACAACATAGAATCTGGGGCTCTGTGCTTTCTTTCGTTCTGAACAAGTGTTACTGTTTTCTGCACAAAAGTGATTCTGCGAAGCAATGTGAACAGGCACAGAGAAGGTGCTAGCAGGGAATTCTCTGCCTGCCTTTCCCCAGTGCTCTGCAAGCTCTCCAGGACAACATAGAATCTGGGGCTCTGTGCTTTCTTTCCTTCTGAACAAGTGTTACTGTTTTCTGCACAAAAGCGATTCTTGCAGAGCAATGTGAACACTTCTGCTTCCCAGGCACAGAGAAGGTGCTAGCAAGGAATTCTCTGCCTGCCTTTCCCCAGTGCTCTGCAAGCTCTCCAGGACAACATAGAATCTGGGGCTCTGTGCTTTCTTTCCTTCTGAACAAGTGTTACTGTTTTCTGCACAAAAGCGATTCTGCGAAGCAATGTGAACACTTCTGCTTCCCAGGCACAGAGAAGGTGCTAGCAAGGAATTCTCTGCCTGCCTTTCCCCAGTGCTCTGCAAGCTCTCCAGGACAACATAGAATCTGGGGCTCTGTGCTTTCTTTCGTTCTGAACAAGTGTTACTGTTTTCTGCACAAAAGCGATTCTTGCAAAGCAATGTGAACACTTCTGCTTCCCAGGCACAGAGAAGGTGCTAGCAAGGAATTCTCTGCCTGCCTTTCCCCAGTGCTCTGCAAGCTCTCCAGGACAACATAAAATCTGGGGCTCTGTGCTTTCTTTCCTTCTGAACAAGTGTTACTGTATTCTGCACAAAAGCGATTCTTGCGAAGCAATGTGAACACTTCTGCTTCCCAGGCACAGAGAAGGTGCTATCAGGGAATTCTCTGCCTGCCTTTCCCCAGTGCTCTGCAAGCTCTCCAGGACAACATAAAATCTGGGGCTCTGTGCTTTCTTTCCTTCTGAACAAGTGTTAGTGTTTTCTGCACAAAAGCGAATCTTGCGAAGCAATGTGAACACTTCTGCTTCCTAGGCACAGAGAAGGTACTATCAGGGAATTCTCTGCCTGCCTTTCCCCAGTGCTCTGCAAGCTCTCCAGGACAACATAGAATCTGGGGCTCTGTGCTTTCTTTCGTTCTGAACAAGTGTTACTGTTTTCTTCACAAAAGCGATTCTGCGAAACAATGTGAACAGGCACAGAGAAGGTGCTAGCAAGGAATTCTCTGCCTGCCTTTCCCCAGTGCTCTGCAAGCTCTCCAGGACAACATAAAATCTGGGGCTCTGTGCTTTCTTTCCTTCTGAACAAGTGTTACTGTTTTCTTCACAAAAGCGATTCTGCGAAGCAATGTGAACACTTCTGCTTCCCAGGCACAGAGAAGGTGCTAGCAAGGAATTCTCTGCCTGCCTTTCCCCAGTGCTCTGCAAGCTCTCCAGGACAACATAGAATCTGGGGCTCTGTGCTTTCTTTCCTTCTGAACAAGTGTTACTGTTTTCTGCACAAAAGCGATTCTTGCAGAGCAATGTGAACACTTCTGCTTCCCAGGCACAGAGAAGGTGCTAGCAGGGAATTCTCTGCCTGCCTTTCCCCAGTGCTCTGCAAGCTCTCCAGGACAACATAAAATCTGGGGCTCTGTGCTTTCTTTCCTTCTGAACAAGTGTTAGTGTTTTCTGCACAAAAGCGAATCTTGCGAAGCAATGTGAACACTTCTGCTTCCCAGGCACAGAGAAGGTACTATCAGGGAATTCTCTGCCTGCCTTTCCCCAGTGCTCTGCAAGCTCTCCAGGACAACATAGAATCTGGGGCTCTGTGCTTTCTTTCCTTCTGAACAAGTGTTACTGTTTTCTGCACAAAAGCGATTCTGCGAAGCAATGTGAACAGGCACAGAGAAGGTGCTAGCAGGGAATTCTCTGCCTGCCTTTCCCCAGTGCTCTGCAAGCTCTCCAGGACAACATAGAATCTGGGGCTCTGTGCTTTCTTTCGTTCTGAACAAGTGTTACTGTTTTCTGCACAAAAGCGATTCTGCGAAGCAATGTCAACAGGCACAGAGAAGGTGCTATCAGGGAATTCTCTGCCTGCCTTTCCCCAGTGCTCTGCAAGCTCTCCAGGACAACATAAAATCTGGGGCTCTGTGCTTTCTTTCCTTCTGAACAAGTGTTAGTGTTTTCTGCACAAAAGCGAATCTTGCGAAGCAATGTGAACACTTCTGCTTCCTAGGCACAGAGAAGGTACTATCAGGGAATTCTCTGCCTGCCTTTCCCCAGTGCTCTGCAAGCTCTCCAGGACAACATAGAATCTGGGGCTCTGTGCTTTCTTTCCTTCTGAACAAGTGTTACTGTTTTCTTCACAAAAGCGATTCTGCGAAACAATGTGAACAGGCACAGAGAAGGTACTAGCAAGGAATTCTCTGCCTGCCTTTCCCCAGTGCTCTGAAAGCTCTCCAGGACAACATAAAATCTGGGGCTCTGTGCTTTCTTTCCTTCTGAACAAGTGTTACTGTTTTCTGCACAAAAACGATTCTTGCGAAGCAATGTGAACACTTCTGCTTCCCAGGCACAGAGAAGGTGCTAGCAGGGAATTCTCTGCCTGCCTTTCCCCAGTGCTCTGCAAGCTCTCCAGGAAAACATAGAATCTGGGGCTCTGTGCTTTCTTTCGTTCTGAACAAGTGTTACTGTTTTCTGCACAAAAGCGATTCTTGCGAAGCAATGTGAACAGGCACAGAGAAGGTGCTATCAGGGAATTCTCTGCCTGCCTTTCCCCAGTGCTCTGCAAGCTCTCCAGGACAACATAGAATCTGGGGCTCTGTGCTTTCTTTCCTTCTGAACAAGTGTTACTGTTTTCTGCACAAAAGCGATTCTTGCAAAGCAATGTGAACACTTCTGCTTCCCAGGCACAGAGAAGGTGCTAGCAAGGAATTCTCTGCCTGCCTTTCCCCAGTGCTCTGCAAGCTCTCCAGGACAACATAAAATCTGGGGCTCTGTGCTTTCTTTCCTTCTGAACAAGTGTTACTGTATTCTGCACAAAAGCGATTCTTGCGAAGCAATGTGAACACTTCTGCTTCCCAGGCACAGAGAAGGTGCTATCAGGGAATTCTCTGCCTGCCTTTCCCCAGTGCTCTGCAAGCTCTCCAGGACAACATAAAATCTGGGGCTCTGTGCTTTCTTTCCTTCTGAACAAGTGTTAGTGTTTTCTGCACAAAAGCGAATCTTGCGAAGCAATGTGAACACTTCTGCTTCCTAGGCACAGAGAAGGTACTATCAGGGAATTCTCTGCCTGCCTTTCCCCAGTGCTCTGCAAGCTCTCCAGGACAACATAGAATCTGGGGCTCTGTGCTTTCTTTCGTTCTGAACAAGTGTTACTGTTTTCTTCACAAAAGCGATTCTGCGAAACAATGTGAACAGGCACAGAGAAGGTGCTAGCAAGGAATTCTCTGCCTGCCTTTCCCCAGTGCTCTGCAAGCTCTCCAGGAGAACATAAAATCTGGGGCTCTGTGCTTTCTTTCCTTCTGAACAAGTGTTACTGTTTTCTTCACAAAAGCGATTCTGCGAAGCAATGTGAACACTTCTGCTTCCCAGGCACAGAGAAGGTGCTAGCAAGGAATTCTCTGCCTGCCTTTCCCCAGTGCTCTGCAAGCTCTCCAGGACAACATAGAATCTGGGGCTCTGTGCTTTCTTTCCTTCTGAACAAGTGTTACTGTTTTCTGCACAAAAGCGATTCTTGCAGAGCAATGTGAACACTTCTGCTTCCCAGGCACAGAGAAGGTGCTAGCAAGGAATTCTCTGCCTGCCTTTCCCCAGTGCTCTGCAAGCTCTCCAGGACAACATAGAATCTGGGGCTCTGTGCTTTCTTTCCTTCTGAACAAGTGTTACTGTTTTCTGCACATAGCGATTTTGCGAAGTAATGTGAACACTTCTGCTTCCCAGGCACAGAGAAGGTGCTAGCAGGGAATTCTCTGCCTGCCTTTCCCCAGTGCTCTGCAAGCTCTCCAGGACAACATAAAATCTGGGGCTCTGTGCTTTCTTTCCTTCTGAACAAGTGTTAGTGTTTTCTGCACAAAAGCGAATCTTGCGAAGCAATGTGAACACTTCTGCTTCCCAGGCACAGAGAAGGTACTATCAGGGAATTCTCTGCCTGCCTTTCCCCAGTGCTCTGCAAGCTCTCCAGGACAACATAGAATCTGGGGCTCTGTGCTTTCTTTCCTTCTGAACAAGTGTTACTGTTTTCTGCACAAAAGCGATTCTGCGAAGCAATGTGAACAGGCACAGAGAAGGTGCTAGCAGGGAATTCTCTGCCTGCCTTTCCCCAGTGCTCTGCAAGCTCTCCAGGACAACATAGAATCTGGGGCTCTGTGCTTTCTTTCGTTCTGAACAAGTGTTACTGTTTTCTGCACAAAAGCGATTCTTGCGAAGCAATGTGAACACTTCTGCTTCCCAGGCACAGAGAAGGTGCTAGCAGGGAATTCTCTGCCTGCCTTTCCCCAGTGCTCTGCAAGCTCTCCAGGACAACATAGAATCTGGGGCTCTGTGCTTTCTTTCGTTCTGAACAAGTGTTACTGTTTTCTGCACAAAAGCGATTCTGCGAAGCAATGTGAACAGGCACAGAGAAGGTGCTATCAGGGAATTCTCTGCCTGCCTTTCCCCAGTGCTCTGCAAGCTCTCCAGGACAACATAAAATCTGGGGCTCTGTGCTTTCTTTCCTTCTGAACAAGTGTTAGTGTTTTCTGCACAAAAGCGAATCTTGCGAAGCAATGTGAACACTTCTGCTTCCTAGGCACAGAGAAGGTACTATCAGGGAATTCTCTGCCTGCCTTTCCCCAGTGCTCTGCAAGCTCTCCAGGACAACATAGAATCTGGGGCTCTGTGCTTTCTTTCCTTCTGAACAAGTGTTACTGTTTTCTTCACAAAAGCGATTCTGCGAAACAATGTGAACAGGCACAGAGAAGGTACTAGCAAGGAATTCTCTGCCTGCCTTTCCCCAGTGCTCTGCAAGCTCTCCAGGACAACATAGAATCTGGGGCTCTGTGCTTTCTTTCCTTCTGAACAAGTGTTACTGTTTTCTGCACAAAAGCGATTCTTGCAGAGCAATGTGAACACTTCTGCTTCCCAGGCACAGAGAAGGTGCTAGCAAGGAATTCTCTGCCTGCCTTTCCCCAGTGCTCTGCAAGCTCTCCAGGACAACAGCAAATCTGGGGCTCTGTGCTTTCTTTCCTTCTGAACAAGTGTTACTGTTTTCTGCACAAAAGCGATTCTGCGAAGCAATGTGAACACTTCTGCTTCCCAGGCACAGAGAAGGTGCTAGCAAGGAATTCTCTGCCTGCCTTTCCCCAGTGCTCTGCAAGCTCTCCAGGACAACATAGAATCTGGGGCTCTGTGCTTTCTTTCGTTCTGAACAAGTGTTACTGTTTTCTGCACAAAAGCGATTCTGCGAAGTAATGTGAACACTTCTGCTTCCCAGGCACAGAGAAGGTGCTAGCAGGGAATTCTCTGCCTGCCTTTCCCCAGTGCTCTGCAAGCTCTCCAGGACAACATAGAATCTGGGGCTCTGTGCTTTCTTTCGTTCTGAACAAGTGTGACTGTTTTCTGCACAAAAGCGAATCTTGCGAAGCAATGTGAACACTTCTGCTTCCCAGGCACAGAGAAGGTACTATCAGGGAATTCTCTGCCTGCCTTTCCCCAGTGCTCTGCAAGCTCTCCAGGACAACATAGAATCTGGGGCTCTGTGCTTTCTTTCGTTCTGAACAAGTGTTACTGTTTTCTGCACAAAAGCGATTCTGCGAAGCAATGTGAACAGGCACAGAGAAGGTGCTAGCAGGGAATTCTCTGCCTGCCTTTCCCCAGTGCTCTGCAAGCTCTCCAGGACAACATAGAATCTGGGGCTCTGTGCTTTCTTTCCTTCTGAACAAGTGTTAGTGTTGTCTGCACAAAAGCGATTCTGCGAAGCAATGTGAACAGGCACAGAGAAGGTGCTAGCAGGGAATTCTCTGCCTGCCTTTCCCCAGTGCTCTGCAAGCTCTCCAGGACAACATAGAATCTGGGGCTCTGTGCTTTCTTTCCTTCTGAACAAGTGTTACTGTTTTCTGCACAAAAGCGATTCTTGCGAAGCAATGTGAACACTTCTGCTTCCCAGGCACAGAGAAGGTGCTAGCAGGGAATTCTCTGCCTGCCTTTCCCCAGTGCTCTGCAAGCTCTCCAGGACAACATAGAATCTGGGGCTCTGTGCTTTCTTTCCTTCTGAACAAGTGTTACTGTTTTCTGCACAAAAGCGATTCTGCGAAGCAATGTGAACAGGCACAGAGAAGGTGCTAGCAGGGAATTCTCTGCCTGCCTTTCCCCAGTGCTCTGCAAGCTCTCCAGGACAACATAAAATCTGGGGCTCTGTGCTGTCTTTCGTTCTGAACAAGTGTTACTGTTTTCTGCACAAAAGCGATTCTGCGAAGCAATGTGAACACTTCTGCTTCCCAGGCACAGAGAAGGTGCTATCAGGGAATTCTCTGCCTGCCTTTCCCCAGTGCTCTGCAAGCTCTCCAGGACAACATAAAATCTGGGGCTCTGTGCTTTCTTTCCTTCTGAACAAGTGTTACTGTTTTCTGCACAAAAGCGAATCTTGCGAAGCAATGTGAACACTTCTGCTTCCCAGGCACAGAGAAGGTGCTAGCAGGGAATTCTCTGCCTGCCTTTCCCCAGTGCTCTGCAAGCTCTCCAGGACAACATAGAATCTGGGGCTCTGTGCTTTCTTTCCTTCTGAACAAGTGTTACTGTTTTCTGCACAAAAGCGATTCTGCGAAGCAATGTGAAAAGGCACAGAGAAGGTGCTAGCAGGGAATTCTCTGCCTGCCTTTCCCCAGTGCTCTGCAAGCTCTCCAGGACAACATAAAATCTGGGGCTCTGTGCTTTCTTTCCTTCTGAACAAGTGTTAGTGTTTTCTGCACAAAAGCGATTCTTGCGAAGCAATGTGAACACTTCTGCTTCCCAGGCACAGAGAAGGTGCTATCAGGGAATTCTCTGCCTGCCTTTCCCCAGTGCTCTGCAAGCTCTCCAGGACAACATAGAATCTGGGGCTCTGTGCTTTCTTTCCTTCTGAACAAGTGTTACTGTTTTCTGCACAAAAGCGATTCTGCGAAGCAATGTGAACAGGCACAGAGAAGGTGCTAGCAGGGAATTCTCTGCCTGCCTTTCCCCAGTGCTCTGCAAGCTCTCCAGGACAACATAAAATCTGGGGCTCTGTGCTTTCTTTCCTTCTGAACAAGTGTTAGTGTTTTCTGCACAAAAGCGAATCTTGCGAAGCAATGTGAACACTTCTGCTTCCTAGGCACAGAGAAGGTACTATCAGGGAATTCTCTGCCTGCCTTTCCCCAGTGCTCTGCAAGCTCTCCAGGAAAACATAGAATCTGGGGCTCTGTGCTTTCTTTCCTTCTGAACAAGTGTTACTGTTTTCTGCACAAAAGCGATTCTGCGAAACAATGTGAACAGGCACAGAGAAGGTACTAGCAAGGAATTCTCTGCCTGCCTTTCCCCAGTGCTCTGCAAGCTCTCCAGGACAACATAGAATCTGGGGCTCTGTGCTTTCTTTCCTTCTGAACAAGTGTTACTGTTTTCTGCACAAAAGCGATTCTTGCAGAGCAATGTGAACACTTCTGCTTCCCAGGCACAGAGAAGGTGCTAGCAAGGAATTCTCTGCCTGCCTTTCCCCAGTGCTCTGCAAGCTCTCCAGGACAACATAGAATCTGGGGCTCTGTGCTTTCTTTCCTTCTGAACAAGTGTTACTGTTTTCTGCACAAAAGCGATTCTTGCGAAGCAATGTGAACACTTCTGCTTCCCAGGCACAGAGAAGGTGCTAGCAAGGAATTCTCTGCCTGCCTTTCCCCAGTGCTCTGCAAGCTCTCCAGGACAACATAGAATCTGGGGCTCTGTGCTTTCTTTCGTTCTGAACAAGTGTTACTGTTTTCTGCACAAAAGCGATTCTGCGAAGTAATGTGAACACTTCTGCTTCCCAGGCACAGAGAAGGTGCTAGCAGGGAATTCTCTGCCTGCCTTTCCCCAGTGCTCTGCAAGCTCTCCAGGACAACATAAAATCTGGGGCTCTGTGCTTTCTTTCCTTCTGAACAAGTGTTAGTGTTTTCTGCACAAAAGCGAATCTTGCGAAGCAATGTGAACACTTCTGCTTCCCAGGCACAGAGAAGGTACTATCAGGGAATTCTCTGCCTGCCTTTCCCCAGTGCTCTGCAAGCTCTCCAGGACAACATAGAATCTGGGGCTCTGTGCTTTCTTTCCTTCTGAACAAGTGTTACTGTTTTCTGCACAAAAGCGATTCTGCGAAGCAATGTGAACAGGCACAGAGAAGGTGCTAGCAGGGAATTCTCTGCCTGCCTTTCCCCAGTGCTCTGCAAGCTCTCCAGGACAACATAGAATCTGGGGCTCTGTGCTTTCTTTCGTTCTGAACAAGTGTTACTGTTTTCTGCACAAAAGCGATTCTTGCGAAGCAATGTGAACACTTCTGCTTCCCAGGCACAGAGAAGGTGCTAGCAGGGAATTCTCTGCCTGCCTTTCCCCAGTGCTCTGCAAGCTCTCCAGGACAACATAGAATCTGGGGCTCTGTGCTTTCTTTCGTTCTGAACAAGTGTTACTGTTTTCTGCACAAAAGCGATTCTGCGAAGCAATGTGAACAGGCACAGAGAAGGTGCTATCAGGGAATTCTCTGCCTGCCTTTCCCCAGTGCTCTGCAAGCTCTCCAGGACAACATAAAATCTGGGGCTCTGTGCTTTCTTTCCTTCTGAACAAGTGTTAGTGTTTTCTGCACAAAAGCGAATCTTGCGAAGCAATGTGAACACTTCTGCTTCCTAGGCACAGAGAAGGTACTATCAGGGAATTCTCTGCCTGCCTTTCCCCAGTGCTCTGCAAGCTCTCCAGGACAACATAGAATCTGGGGCTCTGTGCTTTCTTTCCTTCTGAACAAGTGTTACTGTTTTCTTCACAAAAGCGATCCTGCGAAACAATGTGAACAGGCACAGAGAAGGTACTAGCAAGGAATTCTCTGCCTGCCTTTCCCCAGTGCTCTGCAAGCTCTCCAGGACAACATAAAATCTGGGGCTCTGTGCTTTCTTTCCTTCTGAACAAGTGTTACTGTTTTCTGCACAAAAGCGATTCTTGCGAAGCAATGTGAACACTTCTGCTTCCCAGGCACAGAGAAGGTGCTAGCAGGGAATTCTCTGCCTGCCTTTCCCCAGTGCTCTGCAAGCTCTCCAGGACAACATAGAATCTGGGGCTCTGTGCTTTCTTTCGTTCTGAACAAGTGTTACTGTTTTCTGCACAAAAGTGATTCTGCGAAGCAATGTGAACAGGCACAGAGAAGGTGCTAGCAGGGAATTCTCTGCCTGCCTTTCCCCAGTGCTCTGCAAGCTCTCCAGGACAACATAGAATCTGGGGCTCTGTGCTTTCTTTCCTTCTGAACAAGTGTTACTGTTTTCTGCACAAAAGCGATTCTTGCAGAGCAATGTGAACACTTCTGCTTCCCAGGCACAGAGAAGGTGCTAGCAAGGAATTCTCTGCCTGCCTTTCCCCAGTGCTCTGCAAGCTCTCCAGGACAACAGCAAATCTGGGGCTCTGTGCTTTCTTTCCTTCTGAACAAGTGTTACTGTTTTCTGCACAAAAGCGATTCTGCGAAGCAATGTGAACACTTCTGCTTCCCAGGCACAGAGAAGGTGCTAGCAAGGAATTCTCTGCCTGCCTTTCCCCAGTGCTCTGCAAGCTCTCCAGGACAACATAGAATCTGGGGCTCTGTGCTTTCTTTCGTTCTGAACAAGTGTTACTGTTTTCTGCACAAAAGCGATTCTGCGAAGTAATGTGAACACTTCTGCTTCCCAGGCACAGAGAAGGTGCTAGCAGGGAATTCTCTGCCTGCCTTTCCCCAGTGCTCTGCAAGCTCTCCAGGACAAAATAAAATCTGGGGCTGTGTGCTTTCTTTCCTTCTGAACAAGTGTTACTGTTTTCTGCACAAAAGCGAATCTTGCGAAGCAATGTGAACACTTCTGCTTCCCAGGCACAGAGAAGGTACTATCAGGGAATTCTCTGCCTGCCTTTCCCCAGTGCTCTGCAAGCTCTCCAGGACAACATAGAATCTGGGGCTCTGTGCTTTCTTTCGTTCTGAACAAGTGTTACTGTTTTCTGCACAAAAGCGATTCTGCGAAGCAATGTGAACAGGCACAGAGAAGGTGCTAGCAGGGAATTCTCTGCCTGCCTTTCCCCAGTGCTCTGCAAGCTCTCCAGGACAACATAGAATCTGGGGCTCTGTGCTTTCTTTCCTTCTGAACAAGTGTTAGTGTTGTCTGCACAAAAGCGATTCTGCGAAGCAATGTGAACAGGCACAGAGAAGGTGCTAGCAGGGAATTCTCTGCCTGCCTTTCCCCAGTGCTCTGCAAGCTCTCCAGGACAACATAGAATCTGGGGCTCTGTGCTTTCTTTCCTTCTGAACAAGTGTTACTGTTTTCTGCACAAAAGCGATTCTTGCGAAGCAATGTGAACACTTCTGCTTCCCAGGCACAGAGAAGGTGCTAGCAGGGAATTCTCTGCCTGCCTTTCCCCAGTGCTCTGCAAGCTCTCCAGGACAACATAGAATCTGGGGCTCTGTGCTTTCTTTCCTTCTGAACAAGTGTTACTGTTTTCTGCACAAAAGCGATTCTGCGAAGCAATGTGAACAGGCACAGAGAAGGTGCTAGCAGGGAATTCTCTGCCTGCCTTTCCCCAGTGCTCTGCAAGCTCTCCAGGACAACATAAAATCTGGGGCTCTGTGCTGTCTTTCGTTCTGAACAAGTGTTACTGTTTTCTGCACAAAAGCGATTCTGCGAAGCAATGTGAACACTTCTGCTTCCCAGGCACAGAGAAGGTGCTATCAGGGAATTCTCTGCCTGCCTTTCCCCAGTGCTCTGCAAGCTCTCCAGGACAACATAAAATCTGGGGCTCTGTGCTTTCTTTCCTTCTGAACAAGTGTTACTGTTTTCTGCACAAAAGCGAATCTTGCGAAGCAATGTGAACACTTCTGCTTCCCAGGCACAGAGAAGGTGCTAGCAGGGAATTCTCTGCCTGCCTTTCCCCAGTGCTCTGCAAGCTCTCCAGGACAACATAGAATCTGGGGCTCTGTGCTTTCTTTCCTTCTGAACAAGTGTTACTGTTTTCTGCACAAAAGCGATTCTGCGAAGCAATGTGAAAAGGCACAGAGAAGGTGCTAGCAGGGAATTCTCTGCCTGCCTTTCCCCAGTGCTCTGCAAGCTCTCCAGGACAACATAAAATCTGGGGCTCTGTGCTTTCTTTCCTTCTGAACAAGTGTTAGTGTTTTCTGCACAAAAGCGATTCTTGCGAAGCAATGTGAACACTTCTGCTTCCCAGGCACAGAGAAGGTGCTATCAGGGAATTCTCTGCCTGCCTTTCCCCAGTGCTCTGCAAGCTCTCCAGGACAACATAGAATCTGGGGCTCTGTGCTTTCTTTCCTTCTGAACAAGTGTTACTGTTTTCTGCACAAAAGCGATTCTGCGAAGCAATGTGAACAGGCACAGAGAAGGTGCTAGCAGGGAATTCTCTGCCTGCCTTTCCCCAGTGCTCTGCAAGCTCTCCAGGACAACATAAAATCTGGGGCTCTGTGCTTTCTTTCCTTCTGAACAAGTGTTAGTGTTTTCTGCACAAAAGCGAATCTTGCGAAGCAATGTGAACACTTCTGCTTCCTAGGCACAGAGAAGGTACTATCAGGGAATTCTCTGCCTGCCTTTCCCCAGTGCTCTGCAAGCTCTCCAGGAAAACATAGAATCTGGGGCTCTGTGCTTTCTTTCCTTCTGAACAAGTGTTACTGTTTTCTGCACAAAAGCGATTCTGCGAAACAATGTGAACAGGCACAGAGAAGGTACTAGCAAGGAATTCTCTGCCTGCCTTTCCCCAGTGCTCTGCAAGCTCTCCAGGACAACATAGAATCTGGGGCTCTGTGCTTTCTTTCCTTCTGAACAAGTGTTACTGTTTTCTGCACAAAAGCGATTCTTGCAGAGCAATGTGAACACTTCTGCTTCCCAGGCACAGAGAAGGTGCTAGCAAGGAATTCTCTGCCTGCCTTTCCCCAGTGCTCTGCAAGCTCTCCAGGACAACATAAAATCTGGGGCTCTGTGCTTTCTTTCCTTCTGAACAAGTGTTACTGTTTTCTGCACAAAAGCGATTCTTGCGAAGCAATGTGAACACTTCTGCTTCCCAGGCACAGAGAAGGTGCTAGCAAGGAATTCTCTGCCTGCCTTTCCCCAGTGCTCTGCAAGCTCTCCAGGACAACATAGAATCTGGGGCTCTGTGCTTTCTTTCGTTCTGAACAAGTGTTACTGTTTTCTGCACAAAAGCGATTCTGCGAAGTAATGTGAACACTTCTGCTTCCCAGGCACAGAGAAGGTGCTAGCAGGGAATTCTCTGCCTGCCTTTCCCCAGTGCTCTGCAAGCTCTCCAGGACAACATAAAATCTGGGGCTCTGTGCTTTCTTTCCTTCTGAACAAGTGTTAGTGTTTTCTGCACAAAAGCGAATCTTGCGAAGCAATGTGAACACTTCTGCTTCCCAGGCACAGAGAAGGTACTATCAGGGAATTCTCTGCCTGCCTTTCCCCAGTGCTCTGCAAGCTCTCCAGGACAACATAGAATCTGGGGCTCTGTGCTTTCTTTCCTTCTGAACAAGTGTTACTGTTTTCTGCACAAAAGCGATTCTGCGAAGCAATGTGAACAGGCACAGAGAAGGTGCTAGCAGGGAATTCTCTGCCTGCCTTTCCCCAGTGCTCTGCAAGCTCTCCAGGACAACATAGAATCTGGGGCTCTGTGCTTTCTTTCCTTCTGAACAAGTGTTACTGTTTTCTGCACAAAAGCGATTCTGCGAAGCAATGTGAACAGGCACAGAGAAGGTGCTATCAGGGAATTCTCTGCCTGCCTTTCCCCAGTGCTCTGCAAGCTCTCCAGGACAACATAAAATCTGGGGCTCTGTGCTTTCTTTCCTTCTGAACAAGTGTTAGTGTTTTCTGCACAAAAGCGAATCTTGCGAAGCAATGTGAACACTTCTGCTTCCTAGGCACAGAGAAGGTACTATCAGGGAATTCTCTGCCTGCCTTTCCCCAGTGCTCTGCAAGCTCTCCAGGACAACATAGAATCTGGGGCTCTGTGCTTTCTTTCCTTCTGAACAAGTGTTACTGTTTTCTTCACAAAAGCGATTCTGCGAAACAATGTGAACAGGCACAGAGAAGGTACTAGCAAGGAATTCTCTGCCTGCCTTTCCCCAGTGCTCTGAAAGCTCTCCAGGACAACATAAAATCTGGGGCTCTGTGCTTTCTTTCCTTCTGAACAAGTGTTACTGTTTTCTGCACAAAAACGATTCTTGCGAACCAATGTGAACACTTCTGCTTCCCAGGCACAGAGAAGGTGCTAGCAGGGAATTCTCTGCCTGCCTTTCCCCAGTGCTCTGCAAGCTCTCCAGGAAAACATAGAATCTGGGGCTCTGTGCTTTCTTTCGTTCTGAACAAGTGTTACTGTTTTCTGCACAAAAGCGATTCTTGCGAAGCAATGTGAACAGGCACAGAGAAGGTGCTATCAGGGAATTCTCTGCCTGCCTTTCCCCAGTGCTCTG
Source organism: Strix aluco (assembly GCF_031877795.1). NCBI lineage: Eukaryota > Metazoa > Chordata > Aves > Strigiformes > Strigidae > Strix > Strix aluco. Next base: position 4,815,744 of record NC_133960.1, read on the forward strand.
CAAGCTCTCCAGGACAACATAGAATCTGGGGCTCTGTGCTTTCTTTCCTTCTGAACAAGTGTTACTGTTTTCTGCACAAAAGCGATTCTTGCAAAGCAATGTGAACACTTCTGCTTCCCAGGCACAGAGAAGGTGCTAGCAAGGAATTCTCTGCCTGCCTTTCCCCAGTGCTCTGCAAGCTCTCCAGGACAACATAAAATCTGGGGCTCTGTGCTTTCTTTCCTTCTGAACAAGTGTTACTGTATTCTGCACAAAAGCGATTCTTGCGAAGCAATGTGAACACTTCTGCTTCCCAGGCACAGAGAAGGTGCTATCAGGGAATTCTCTGCCTGCCTTTCCCCAGTGCTCTGCAAGCTCTCCAGGACAACATAAAATCTGGGGCTCTGTGCTTTCTTTCCTTCTGAACAAGTGTTAGTGTTTTCTGCACAAAAGCGAATCTTGCGAAGCAATGTGAACACTTCTGCTTCCTAGGCACAGAGAAGGTACTATCAGGGAATTCTCTGCCTGCCTTTCCCCAGTGCTCTGCAAGCTCTCCAGGACAACATAGAATCTGGGGCTCTGTGCTTTCTTTCGTTCTGAACAAGTGTTACTGTTTTCTTCACAAAAGCGATTCTGCGAAACAATGTGAACAGGCACAGAGAAGGTGCTAGCAAGGAATTCTCTGCCTGCCTTTCCCCAGTGCTCTGCAAGCTCTCCAGGACAACATAAAATCTGGGGCTCTGTGCTTTCTTTCCTTCTGAACAAGTGTTACTGTTTTCTTCACAAAAGCGATTCTGCGAAGCAATGTGAACACTTCTGCTTCCCAGGCACAGAGAAGGTGCTAGCAAGGAATTCTCTGCCTGCCTTTCCCCAGTGCTCTGCAAGCTCTCCAGGACAACATAGAATCTGGGGCTCTGTGCTTTCTTTCCTTCTGAACAAGTGTTACTGTTTTCTGCACAAAAGCGATTCTTGCAGAGCAATGTGAACACTTCTGCTTCCCAGGCACAGAGAAGGTGCTAGCAAGGAATTCTCTGCCTGCCTTTCCCCAGTGCTCTGCAAGCTCTCCAGGACAACATAGAATCTGGGGCTCTGTGCTTTCTTTCCTTCTGAACAAGTGTTACTGTTTTCTGCACAAAAGCGATTCTGCGAAGTAATGTGAACACTTCTGCTTCCCAGGCACAGAGAAGGTGCTATCAGGGAATTCTCTGCCTGCCTTTCCCCAGTGCTCTGCAAGCTCTCCAGGACAACATAAAATCTGGGGCTCTGTGCTTTCTTTCCTTCTGAACAAGTGTTAGTGTTTTCTGCACAAAAGCGAATCTTGCGAAGCAATGTGAACACTTCTGCTTCCCAGGCACAGAGAAGGTACTATCAGGGAATTCTCTGCCTGCCTTTCCCCAGTGCTCTGCAAGCTCTCCAGGACAACATAGAATCTGGGGCTCTGTGCTTTCTTTCCTTCTGAACAAGTGTTACTGTTTTCTGCACAAAAGCGATTCTGCGAAGCAATGTGAACAGGCACAGAGAAGGTGCTAGCAGGGAATTCTCTGCCTGCCTTTCCCCAGTGCTCTGAAAGCTCTCCAGGACAACATAGAATCTGGGGCTCTGTGCTTTCTTTCGTTCTGAACAAGTGTTACTGTTTTCTGCACAAAAGCGATTCTGCGAAGCAATGTGAACAGGCACAGAGAAGGTGCTATCAGGGAATTCTCTGCCTGCCTTTCCCCAGTGCTCTGCAAGCTCTCCAGGACAACATAAAATCTGGGGCTCTGTGCTTTCTTTCCTTCTGAACAAGTGTTAGTGTTTTCTGCACAAAAGCGAATCTTGCGAAGCAATGTGAACACTTCTGCTTCCTAGGCACAGAGAAGGTACTATCAGGGAATTCTCTGCCTGCCTTTCCCCAGTGCTCTGCAAGCTCTCCAGGACAACATAGAATCTGGGGCTCTGTGCTTTCTTTCCTTCTGAACAAGTGTTACTGTTTTCTTCACAAAAGCGATTCTGCGAAACAATGTGAACAGGCACAGAGAAGGTACTAGCAAGGAATTCTCTGCCTGCCTTTCCCCAGTGCTCTGAAAGCTCTCCAGGACAACATAAAATCTGGGGCTCTGTGCTTTCTTTCCTTCTGAACAAGTGTTACTGTTTTCTGCACAAAAACGATTCTTGCGAAGCAATGTGAACACTTCTGCTTCCCAGGCACAGAGAAGGTGCTAGCAGGGAATTCTCTGCCTGCCTTTCCCCAGTGCTCTGCAAGCTCTCCAGGACAACATAGAATCTGGGGCTCTGTGCTTTCTTTCCTTCTGAACAAGTGTTACTGTTTTCTGCACAAAAGCGATTCTTGCAAAGCAATGTGAACACTTCTGCTTCCCAGGCACAGAGAAGGTGCTAGCAAGGAATTCTCTGCCTGCCTTTCCCCAGTGCTCTGCAAGCTCTCCAGGACAACATAAAATCTGGGGCTCTGTGCTTTCTTTCCTTCTGAACAAGTGTTACTGTATTCTGCACAAAAGCGATTCTTGCGAAGCAATGTGAACACTTCTGCTTCCCAGGCACAGAGAAGGTGCTATCAGGGAATTCTCTGCCTGCCTTTCCCCAGTGCTCTGCAAGCTCTCCAGGACAACATAAAATCTGGGGCTCTGTGCTTTCTTTCCTTCTGAACAAGTGTTAGTGTTTTCTGCACAAAAGCGAATCTTGCGAAGCAATGTGAACACTTCTGCTTCCTAGGCACAGAGAAGGTACTATCAGGGAATTCTCTGCCTGCCTTTCCCCAGTGCTCTGCAAGCTCTCCAGGACAACATAGAATCTGGGGCTCTGTGCTTTCTTTCGTTCTGAACAAGTGTTACTGTTTTCTTCACAAAAGCGATTCTGCGAAACAATGTGAACAGGCACAGAGAAGGTGCTAGCAAGGAATTCTCTGCCTGCCTTTCCCCAGTGCTCTGCAAGCTCTCCAGGACAACATAAAATCTGGGGCTCTGTGCTTTCTTTCCTTCTGAACAAGTGTTACTGTTTTCTTCACAAAAGCGATTCTGCGAAGCAATGTGAACACTTCTGCTTCCCAGGCACAGAGAAGGTGCTAGCAAGGAATTCTCTGCCTGCCTTTCCCCAGTGCTCTGCAAGCTCTCCAGGACAACATAGAATCTGGGGCTCTGTGCTTTCTTTCCTTCTGAACAAGTGTTACTGTTTTCTGCACAAAAGCGATTCTGCGAAGTAATGTGAACACTTCTGCTTCCCAGGCACAGAGAAGGTGCTATCAGGGAATTCTCTGCCTGCCTTTCCCCAGTGCTCTGCAAGCTCTCCAGGACAACATAAAATCTGGGGCTCTGTGCTTTCTTTCCTTCTGAACAAGTGTTAGTGTTTTCTGCACAAAAGCGAATCTTGCGAAGCAATGTGAACACTTCTGCTTCCCAGGCACAGAGAAGGTACTATCAGGGAATTCTCTGCCTGCCTTTCCCCAGTGCTCTGCAAGCTCTCCAGGACAACATAGAATCTGGGGCTCTGTGCTTTCTTTCCTTCTGAACAAGTGTTACTGTTTTCTGCACAAAAGCGATTCTGCGAAGCAATGTGAACAGGCACAGAGAAGGTGCTAGCAGGGAATTCTCTGCCTGCCTTTCCCCAGTGCTCTGAAAGCTCTCCAGGACAACATAGAATCTGGGGCTCTGTGCTTTCTTTCGTTCTGAACAAGTGTTACTGTTTTCTGCACAAAAGCGATTCTGCGAAGCAATGTGAACAGGCACAGAGAAGGTGCTATCAGGGAATTCTCTGCCTGCCTTTCCCCAGTGCTCTGCAAGCTCTCCAGGACAACATAAAATCTGGGGCTCTGTGCTTTCTTTCCTTCTGAACAAGTGTTAGTGTTTTCTGCACAAAAGCGAATCTTGCGAAGCAATGTGAACACTTCTGCTTCCTAGGCACAGAGAAGGTACTATCAGGGAATTCTCTGCCTGCCTTTCCCCAGTGCTCTGCAAGCTCTCCAGGACAACATAGAATCTGGGGCTCTGTGCTTTCTTTCCTTCTGAACAAGTGTTACTGTTTTCTTCACAAAAGCGATTCTGCGAAACAATGTGAACAGGCACAGAGAAGGTACTAGCAAGGAATTCTCTGCCTGCCTTTCCCCAGTGCTCTGAAAGCTCTCCAGGACAACATAAAATCTGGGGCTCTGTGCTTTCTTTCCTTCTGAACAAGTGTTACTGTTTTCTGCACAAAAACGATTCTTGCGAAGCAATGTGAACACTTCTGCTTCCCAGGCACAGAGAAGGTGCTAGCAGGGAATTCTCTGCCTGCCTTTCCCCAGTGCTCTGCAAGCTCTCCAGGACAACATAGAATCTGGGGCTCTGTGCTTTCTTTCCTTCTGAACAAGTGTTACTGTTTTCTGCACAAAAGCGATTCTTGCAAAGCAATGTGAACACTTCTGCTTCCCAGGCACAGAGAAGGTGCTAGCAAGGAATTCTCTGCCTGCCTTTCCCCAGTGCTCTGCAAGCTCTCCAGGACAACATAAAATCTGGGGCTCTGTGCTTTCTTTCCTTCTGAACAAGTGTTACTGTATTCTGCACAAAAGCGATTCTTGCGAAGCAATGTGAACACTTCTGCTTCCCAGGCACAGAGAAGGTGCTATCAGGGAATTCTCTGCCTGCCTTTCCCCAGTGCTCTGCAAGCTCTCCAGGACAACATAAAATCTGGGGCTCTGTGCTTTCTTTCCTTCTGAACAAGTGTTAGTGTTTTCTGCACAAAAGCGAATCTTGCGAAGCAATGTGAACACTTCTGCTTCCTAGGCACAGAGAAGGTACTATCAGGGAATTCTCTGCCTGCCTTTCCCCAGTGCTCTGCAAGCTCTCCAGGACAACATAGAATCTGGGGCTCTGTGCTTTCTTTCGTTCTGAACAAGTGTTACTGTTTTCTTCACAAAAGCGATTCTGCGAAACAATGTGAACAGGCACAGAGAAGGTGCTAGCAAGGAATTCTCTGCCTGCCTTTCCCCAGTGCTCTGCAAGCTCTCCAGGACAACATAAAATCTGGGGCTCTGTGCTTTCTTTCCTTCTGAACAAGTGTTACTGTTTTCTTCACAAAAGCGATTCTGCGAAGCAATGTGAACACTTCTGCTTCCCAGGCACAGAGAAGGTGCTAGCAAGGAATTCTCTGCCTGCCTTTCCCCAGTGCTCTGCAAGCTCTCCAGGACAACATAGAATCTGGGGCTCTGTGCTTTCTTTCCTTCTGAACAAGTGTTACTGTTTTCTGCACAAAAGCGATTCTTGCAGAGCAATGTGAACACTTCTGCTTCCCAGGCACAGAGAAGGTGCTAGCAAGGAATTCTCTGCCTGCCTTTCCCCAGTGCTCTGCAAGCTCTCCAGGACAACATAGAATCTGGGGCTCTGTGCTTTCTTTCCTTCTGAACAAGTGTTACTGTTTTCTGCACAAAAGCGATTCTGCGAAGTAATGTGAACACTTCTGCTTCCCAGGCACAGAGAAGGTGCTATCAGGGAATTCTCTGCCTGCCTTTCCCCAGTGCTCTGCAAGCTCTCCAGGACAACATAAAATCTGGGGCTCTGTGCTTTCTTTCCTTCTGAACAAGTGTTAGTGTTTTCTGCACAAAAGCGAATCTTGCGAAGCAATGTGAACACTTCTGCTTCCCAGGCACAGAGAAGGTACTATCAGGGAATTCTCTGCCTGCCTTTCCCCAGTGCTCTGCAAGCTCTCCAGGACAACATAGAATCTGGGGCTCTGTGCTTTCTTTCCTTCTGAACAAGTGTTACTGTTTTCTGCACAAAAGCGATTCTGCGAAGCAATGTGAACAGGCACAGAGAAGGTGCTAGCAGGGAATTCTCTGCCTGCCTTTCCCCAGTGCTCTGCAAGCTCTCCAGGACAACATAGAATCTGGGGCTCTGTGCTTTCTTTCGTTCTGAACAAGTGTTACTGTTTTCTGCACAAAAGCGATTCTGCGAAGCAATGTGAACAGGCACAGAGAAGGTGCTATCAGGGAATTCTCTGCCTGCCTTTCCCCAGTGCTCTGCAAGCTCTCCAGGACAACATAAAATCTGGGGCTCTGTGCTTTCTTTCCTTCTGAACAAGTGTTAGTGTTTTCTGCACAAAAGCGAATCTTGCGAAGCAATGTGAACACTTCTGCTTCCTAGGCACAGAGAAGGTACTATCAGGGAATTCTCTGCCTGCCTTTCCCCAGTGCTCTGCAAGCTCTCCAGGACAACATAGAATCTGGGGCTCTGTGCTTTCTTTCCTTCTGAACAAGTGTTACTGTTTTCTTCACAAAAGCGATTCTGCGAAACAATGTGAACAGGCACAGAGAAGGTACTAGCAAGGAATTCTCTGCCTGCCTTTCCCCAGTGCTCTGAAAGCTCTCCAGGACAACATAAAATCTGGGGCTCTGTGCTTTCTTTCCTTCTGAACAAGTGTTACTGTTTTCTGCACAAAAACGATTCTTGCGAAGCAATGTGAACACTTCTGCTTCCCAGGCACAGAGAAGGTGCTAGCAGGGAATTCTCTGCCTGCCTTTCCCCAGTGCTCTGCAAGCTCTCCAGGACAACATAGAATCTGGGGCTCTGTGCTTTCTTTCCTTCTGAACAAGTGTTACTGTTTTCTGCACAAAAGCGATTCTGCGAAGCAATGTGAAAAGGCACAGAGAAGGTGCTAGCAGGGAATTCTCTGCCTGCCTTTCCCCAGTGCTCTGCAAGCTCTCCAGGACAACATAAAATCTGGGGCTCTGTGCTTTCTTTCCTTCTGAACAAGTGTTAGTGTTTTCTGCACAAAAGCGATTCTTGCGAAGCAATGTGAACACTTCTGCTTCCCAGGCACAGAGAAGGTGCTATCAGGGAATTCTCTGCCTGCCTTTCCCCAGTGCTCTGCAAGCTCTCCAGGACAACATAGAATCTGGGGCTCTGTGCTTTCTTTCCTTCTGAACAAGTGTTACTGTTTTCTGCACAAAAGCGATTCTGCGAAGCAATGTGAACAGGCACAGAGAAGGTGCTAGCAGGGAATTCTCTGCCTGCCTTTCCCCAGTGCTCTGCAAGCTCTCCAGGACAACATAAAATCTGGGGCTCTGTGCTTTCTTTCCTTCTGAACAATTGTTAGTGTTTTCTGCACAAAAGCGAATCTTGCGAAGCAATGTGAACACTTCTGCTTCCTAGGCACAGAGAAGGTACTATCAGGGAATTCTCTGCCTGCCTTTCCCCAGTGCTCTGCAAGCTCTCCAGGAAAACATAGAATCTGGGGCTCTGTGCTTTCTTTCCTTCTGAACAAGTGTTACTGTTTTCTGCACAAAAGCGATTCTGCGAAACAATGTGAACAGGCACAGAGAAGGTACTAGCAAGGAATTCTCTGCCTGCCTTTCCCCAGTGCTCTGCAAGCTCTCCAGGACAACATAGAATCTGGGGCTCTGTGCTTTCTTTCCTTCTGAACAAGTGTTACTGTTTTCTGCACAAAAGCGATTCTTGCAGAGCAATGTGAACACTTCTGCTTCCCAGGCACAGAGAAGGTGCTAGCAAGGAATTCTCTGCCTGCCTTTCCCCAGTGCTCTGCAAGCTCTCCAGGACAACATAAAATCTGGGGCTCTGTGCTTTCTTTCCTTCTGAACAAGTGTTACTGTTTTCTGCACAAAAGCGATTCTTGCGAAGCAATGTGAACACTTCTGCTTCCCAGGCACAGAGAAGGTGCTAGCAAGGAATTCTCTGCCTGCCTTTCCCCAGTGCTCTGCAAGCTCTCCAGGACAACATAGAATCTGGGGCTCTGTGCTTTCTTTCGTTCTGAACAAGTGTTACTGTTTTCTGCACAAAAGCGATTCTGCGAAGTAATGTGAACACTTCTGCTTCCCAGGCACAGAGAAGGTGCTAGCAGGGAATTCTCTGCCTGCCTTTCCCCAGTGCTCTGCAAGCTCTCCAGGACAACATAAAATCTGGGGCTCTGTGCTTTCTTTCCTTCTGAACAAGTGTTAGTGTTTTCTGCACAAAAGCGAATCTTGCGAAGCAATGTGAACACTTCTGCTTCCCAGGCACAGAGAAGGTACTATCAGGGAATTCTCTGCCTGCCTTTCCCCAGTGCTCTGCAAGCTCTCCAGGACAACATAGAATCTGGGGCTCTGTGCTTTCTTTCCTTCTGAACAAGTGTTACTGTTTTCTGCACAAAAGCGATTCTGCGAAGCAATGTGAACAGGCACAGAGAAGGTGCTAGCAGGGAATTCTCTGCCTGCCTTTCCCCAGTGCTCTGCAAGCTCTCCAGGACAACATAGAATCTGGGGCTCTGTGCTTTCTTTCCTTCTGAACAAGTGTTACTGTTTTCTGCACAAAAGCGATTCTGCGAAGCAATGTGAACAGGCACAGAGAAGGTGCTATCAGGGAATTCTCTGCCTGCCTTTCCCCAGTGCTCTGCAAGCTCTCCAGGACAACATAAAATCTGGGGCTCTGTGCTTTCTTTCCTTCTGAACAAGTGTTAGTGTTTTCTGCACAAAAGCGAATCTTGCGAAGCAATGTGAACACTTCTGCTTCCTAGGCACAGAGAAGGTACTATCAGGGAATTCTCTGCCTGCCTTTCCCCAGTGCTCTGCAAGCTCTCCAGGACAACATAGAATCTGGGGCTCTGTGCTTTCTTTCCTTCTGAACAAGTGTTACTGTTTTCTTCACAAAAGCGATTCTGCGAAACAATGTGAACAGGCACAGAGAAGGTACTAGCAAGGAATTCTCTGCCTGCCTTTCCCCAGTGCTCTGAAAGCTCTCCAGGACAACATAAAATCTGGGGCTCTGTGCTTTCTTTCCTTCTGAACAAGTGTTACTGTTTTCTGCACAAAAACGATTCTTGCGAACCAATGTGAACACTTCTGCTTCCCAGGCACAGAGAAGGTGCTAGCAGGGAATTCTCTGCCTGCCTTTCCCCAGTGCTCTGCAAGCTCTCCAGGAAAACATAGAATCTGGGGCTCTGTGCTTTCTTTCGTTCTGAACAAGTGTTACTGTTTTCTGCACAAAAGCGATTCTTGCGAAGCAATGTGAACAGGCACAGAGAAGGTGCTATCAGGGAATTCTCTGCCTGCCTTTCCCCAGTGCTCTGCAAGCTCTCCAGGACAACATAGAATCTGGGGCTCTGTGCTTTCTTTCCTTCTGAACAAGTGTTACTGTTTTCTGCACAAAAGCGATTCTTGCAAAGCAATGTGAACACTTCTGCTTCCCAGGCACAGAGAAGGTGCTAGCAAGGAATTCTCTGCCTGCCTTTCCCCAGTGCTCTGCAAGCTCTCCAGGACAACATAAAATCTGGGGCTCTGTGCTTTCTTTCCTTCTGAACAAGTGTTACTGTATTCTGCACAAAAGCGATTCTTGCGAAGCAATGTGAACACTTCTGCTTCCCAGGCACAGAGAAGGTGCTATCAGGGAATTCTCTGCCTGCCTTTCCCCAGTGCTCTGCAAGCTCTCCAGGACAACATAAAATCTGGGGCTCTGTGCTTTCTTTCCTTCTGAACAAGTGTTAGTGTTTTCTGCACAAAAGCGAATCTTGCGAAGCAATGTGAACACTTCTGCTTCCTAGGCACAGAGAAGGTACTATCAGGGAATTCTCTGCCTGCCTTTCCCCAGTGCTCTGCAAGCTCTCCAGGACAACATAGAATCTGGGGCTCTGTGCTTTCTTTCGTTCTGAACAAGTGTTACTGTTTTCTTCACAAAAGCGATTCTGCGAAACAATGTGAACAGGCACAGAGAAGGTGCTAGCAAGGAATTCTCTGCCTGCCTTTCCCCAGTGCTCTGCAAGCTCTCCAGGACAACATAAAATCTGGGGCTCTGTGCTTTCTTTCCTTCTGAACAAGTGTTACTGTTTTCTTCACAAAAGCGATTCTGCGAAGCAATGTGAACACTTCTGCTTCCCAGGCACAGAGAAGGTGCTAGCAAGGAATTCTCTGCCTGCCTTTCCCCAGTGCTCTGCAAGCTCTCCAGGACAACATAGAATCTGGGGCTCTGTGCTTTCTTTCCTTCTGAACAAGTGTTACTGTTTTCTGCACAAAAGCGATTCTTGCAGAGCAATGTGAACACTTCTGCTTCCCAGGCACAGAGAAGGTGCTAGCAAGGAATTCTCTGCCTGCCTTTCCCCAGTGCTCTGCAAGCTCTCCAGGACAACATAGAATCTGGGGCTCTGTGCTTTCTTTCCTTCTGAACAAGTGTTACTGTTTTCTGCACAAAAGCGATTCTGCGAAGTAATGTGAACACTTCTGCTTCCCAGGCACAGAGAAGGTGCTATCAGGGAATTCTCTGCCTGCCTTTCCCCAGTGCTCTGCAAGCTCTCCAGGACAACATAAAATCTGGGGCTCTGTGCTTTCTTTCCTTCTGAACAAGTGTTAGTGTTTTCTGCACAAAAGCGAATCTTGCGAAGCAATGTGAACACTTCTGCTTCCCAGGCACAGAGAAGGTACTATCAGGGAATTCTCTGCCTGCCTTTCCCCAGTGCTCTGCAAGCTCTCCAGGACAACATAGAATCTGGGGCTCTGTGCTTTCTTTCCTTCTGAACAAGTGTTACTGTTTTCTGCACAAAAGCGATTCTGCGAAGCAATGTGAACAGGCACAGAGAAGGTGCTAGCAGGGAATTCTCTGCCTGCCTTTCCCCAGTGCTCTGAAAGCTCTCCAGGACAACATAGAATCTGGGGCTCTGTGCTTTCTTTCGTTCTGAACAAGTGTTACTGTTTTCTGCACAAAAGCGATTCTGCGAAGCAATGTGAACAGGCACAGAGAAGGTGCTATCAGGGAATTCTCTGCCTGCCTTTCCCCAGTGCTCTGCAAGCTCTCCAGGACAACATAAAATCTGGGGCTCTGTGCTTTCTTTCCTTCTGAACAAGTGTTAGTGTTTTCTGCACAAAAGCGAATCTTGCGAAGCAATGTGAACACTTCTGCTTCCTAGGCACAGAGAAGGTACTATCAGGGAATTCTCTGCCTGCCTTTCCCCAGTGCTCTGCAAGCTCTCCAGGACAACATAGAATCTGGGGCTCTGTGCTTTCTTTCCTTCTGAACAAGTGTTACTGTTTTCTTCACAAAAGCGATTCTGCGAAACAATGTGAACAGGCACAGAGAAGGTACTAGCAAGGAATTCTCTGCCTGCCTTTCCCCAGTGCTCTGAAAGCTCTCCAGGACAACATAAAATCTGGGGCTCTGTGCTTTCTTTCCTTCTGAACAAGTGTTACTGTTTTCTGCACAAAAACGATTCTTGCGAAGCAATGTGAACACTTCTGCTTCCCAGGCACAGAGAAGGTGCTAGCAGGGAATTCTCTGCCTGCCTTTCCCCAGTGCTCTGCAAGCTCTCCAGGACAACATAGAATCTGGGGCTCTGTGCTTTCTTTCCTTCTGAACAAGTGTTACTGTTTTCTGCACAAAAGCGATTCTTGCAAAGCAATGTGAACACTTCTGCTTCCCAGGCACAGAGAAGGTGCTAGCAAGGAATTCTCTGCCTGCCTTTCCCCAGTGCTCTGCAAGCTCTCCAGGACAACATAAAATCTGGGGCTCTGTGCTTTCTTTCCTTCTGAACAAGTGTTACTGTATTCTGCACAAAAGCGATTCTTGCGAAGCAATATGAACACTTCTGCTTCCCAGGCACAGAGAAGGTGCTATCAGGGAATTCTCTGCCTGCCTTTCCCCAGTGCTCTGCAAGCTCTCCAGGACAACATAAAATCTGGGGCTCTGTGCTTTCTTTCCTTCTGAACAAGTGTTAGTGTTTTCTGCACAAAAGCGAATCTTGCGAAGCAATGTGAACACTTCTGCTTCCTAGGCACAGAGAAGGTACTATCAGGGAATTCTCTGCCTGCCTTTCCCCAGTGCTCTGCAAGCTCTCCAGGACAACATAGAATCTGGGGCTCTGTGCTTTCTTTCGTTCTGAACAAGTGTTACTGTTTTCTTCACAAAAGCGATTCTGCGAAACAATGTGAACAGGCACAGAGAAGGTGCTAGCAAGGAATTCTCTGCCTGCCTTTCCCCAGTGCTCTGCAAGCTCTCCAGGACAACATAAAATCTGGGGCTCTGTGCTTTCTTTCCTTCTGAACAAGTGTTACTGTTTTCTTCACAAAAGCGATTCTGCGAAGCAATGTGAACACTTCTGCTTCCCAGGCACAGAGAAGGTGCTAGCAAGGAATTCTCTGCCTGCCTTTCCCCAGTGCTCTGCAAGCTCTCCAGGACAACATAGAATCTGGGGCTCTGTGCTTTCTTTCCTTCTGAACAAGTGTTACTGTTTTCTGCACAAAAGCGATTCTTGCAGAGCAATGTGAACACTTCTGCTTCCCAGGCACAGAGAAGGTGCTAGCAAGGAATTCTCTGCCTGCCTTTCCCCAGTGCTCTGCAAGCTCTCCAGGACAACATAGAATCTGGGGCTCTGTGCTTTCTTTCCTTCTGAACAAGTGTTACTGTTTTCTGCACAAAAGCGATTCTGCGAAGTAATGTGAACACTTCTGCTTCCCAGGCACAGAGAAGGTGCTATCAGGGAATTCTCTGCCTGCCTTTCCCCAGTGCTCTGCAAGCTCTCCAGGACAACATAAAATCTGGGGCTCTGTGCTTTCTTTCCTTCTGAACAAGTGTTAGTGTTTTCTGCACAAAAGCGAATCTTGCGAAGCAATGTGAACACTTCTGCTTCCCAGGCACAGAGAAGGTACTATCAGGGAATTCTCTGCCTGCCTTTCCCCAGTGCTCTGCAAGCTCTCCAGGACAACATAGAATCTGGGGCTCTGTGCTTTCTTTCCTTCTGAACAAGTGTTACTGTTTTCTGCACAAAAGCGATTCTGCGAAGCAATGTGAACAGGCACAGAGAAGGTGCTAGCAGGGAATTCTCTGCCTGCCTTTCCCCAGTGCTCTGCAAGCTCTCCAGGACAACATAGAATCTGGGGCTCTGTGCTTTCTTTCGTTCTGAACAAGTGTTACTGTTTTCTGCACAAAAGCGATTCTGCGAAGCAATGTGAACAGGCACAGAGAAGGTGCTATCAGGGAATTCTCTGCCTGCCTTTCCCCAGTGCTCTGCAAGCTCTCCAGGACAACATAAAATCTGGGGCTCTGTGCTTTCTTTCCTTCTGAACAAGTGTTAGTGTTTTCTGCACAAAAGCGAATCTTGCGAAGCAATGTGAACACTTCTGCTTCCTAGGCACAGAGAAGGTACTATCAGGGAATTCTCTGCCTGCCTTTCCCCAGTGCTCTGCAAGCTCTCCAGGACAACATAGAATCTGGGGCTCTGTGCTTTCTTTCCTTCTGAACAAGTGTTACTGTTTTCTTCACAAAAGCGATTCTGCGAAACAATGTGAACAGGCACAGAGAAGGTACTAGCAAGGAATTCTCTGCCTGCCTTTCCCCAGTGCTCTGAAAGCTCTCCAGGACAACATAAAATCTGGGGCTCTGTGCTTTCTTTCCTTCTGAACAAGTGTTACTGTTTTCTGCACAAAAACGATTCTTGCGAAGCAATGTGAACACTTCTGCTTCCCAGGCACAGAGAAGGTGCTAGCAGGGAATTCTCTGCCTGCCTTTCCCCAGTGCTCTGCAAGCTCTCCAGGAAAACATAGAATCTGGGGCTCTGTGCTTTCTTTCCTTCTGAACAAGTGTTACTGTTTTCTGCACAAAAGCGATTCTTGCAAAGCAATGTGAACAGGCACAGAGAAGGTGCTATCAGGGAATTCTCTGCCTGCCTTTCCCCAGTGCTCTGCAAGCTCTCCAGGACAACATAGAATCTGGGGCTCTGTGCTTTCTTTCCTTCTGAACAAGTGTTACTGTTTTCTGCACAAAAGCGATTCTTGCAAAGCAATGTGAACACTTCTGCTTCCCAGGCACAGAGAAGGTGCTAGCAAGGAATTCTCTGCCTGCCTTTCCCCAGTGCTCTGCAAGCTCTCCAGGACAACATAAAATCTGGGGCTCTGTGCTTTCTTTCCTTCTGAACAAGTGTTACTGTATTCTGCACAAAAGCGATTCTTGCGAAGCAATGTGAACACTTCTGCTTCCCAGGCACAGAGAAGGTGCTATCAGGGAATTCTCTGCCTGCCTTTCCCCAGTGCTCTGCAAGCTCTCCAGGACAACATAGAATCTGGGGCTCTGTGCTTTCTTTCCTTCTGAACAAGTGTTACTGTTTTCTGCACAAAAGCGATTCTTGCAGAGCAATGTGAACACTTCTGCTTCCCAGGCACAGAGAAGGTGCTAGCAAGGAATTCTCTGCCTGCCTTTCCCCAGTGCTCTGCAAGCTCTCCAGGACAACATAGAATCTGGGGCTCTGTGCTTTCTTTCCTTCTGAACAAGTGTTACTGTTTTCTGCACAAAAGCGATTCTGCGAAGTAATGTGAACACTTCTGCTTCCCAGGCACAGAGAAGGTGCTATCAGGGAATTCTCTGCCTGCCTTTCCCCAGTGCTCTGCAAGCTCTCCAGGACAACATAAAATCTGGGGCTCTGTGCTTTCTTTCCTTCTGAACAAGTGTTAGTGTTTTCTGCACAAAAGCGAATCTTGCGAAGCAATGTGAACACTTCTGCTTCCCAGGCACAGAGAAGGTACTATCAGGGAATTCTCTGCCTGCCTTTCCCCAGTGCTCTGCAAGCTCTCCAGGACAACATAGAATCTGGGGCTCTGTGCTTTCTTTCCTTCTGAACAAGTGTTACTGTTTTCTGCACAAAAGCGATTCTGCGAAGCAATGTGAACAGGCACAGAGAAGGTGCTAGCAGGGAATTCTCTGCCTGCCTTTCCCCAGTGCTCTGCAAGCTCTCCAGGACAACATAGAATCTGGGGCTCTGTGCTTTCTTTCGTTCTGAACAAGTGTTACTGTTTTCTGCACAAAAGCGATTCTGCGAAGCAATGTGAACAGGCACAGAGAAGGTGCTATCAGGGAATTCTCTGCCTGCCTTTCCCCAGTGCTCTGCAAGCTCTCCAGGACAACATAAAATCTGGGGCTCTGTGCTTTCTTTCCTTCTGAACAAGTGTTAGTGTTTTCTGCACAAAAGCGAATCTTGCGAAGCAATGTGAACACTTCTGCTTCCTAGGCACAGAGAAGGTACTATCAGGGAATTCTCTGCCTGCCTTTCCCCAGTGCTCTGCAAGCTCTCCAGGACAACATAGAATCTGGGGCTCTGTGCTTTCTTTCCTTCTGAACAAGTGTTACTGTTTTCTTCACAAAAGCGATTCTGCGAAACAATGTGAACAGGCACAGAGAAGGTACTAGCAAGGAATTCTCTGCCTGCCTTTCCCCAGTGCTCTGAAAGCTCTCCAGGACAACATAAAATCTGGGGCTCTGTGCTTTCTTTCCTTCTGAACAAGTGTTACTGTTTTCTGCACAAAAACGATTCTTGCGAAGCAATGTGAACACTTCTGCTTCCCAGGCACAGAGAAGGTGCTAGCAGGGAATTCTCTGCCTGCCTTTCCCCAGTGCTCTGCAAGCTCTCCAGGACAACATAGAATCTGGGGCTCTGTGCTTTCTTTCCTTCTGAACAAGTGTTACTGTTTTCTGCACAAAAGCGATTCTTGCAAAGCAATGTGAACACTTCTGCTTCCCAGGCACAGAGAAGGTGCTAGCAAGGAATTCTCTGCCTGCCTTTCCCCAGTGCTCTGCAAGCTCTCCAGGACAACATAAAATCTGGGGCTCTGTGCTTTCTTTCCTTCTGAACAAGTGTTACTGTATTCTGCACAAAAGCGATTCTTGCGAAGCAATGTGAACACTTCTGCTTCCCAGGCACAGAGAAGGTGCTATCAGGGAATTCTCTGCCTGCCTTTCCCCAGTGCTCTGCAAGCTCTCCAGGACAACATAAAATCTGGGGCTCTGTGCTTTCTTTCCTTCTGAACAAGTGTTAGTGTTTTCTGCACAAAAGCGAATCTTGCGAAGCAATGTGAACACTTCTGCTTCCTAGGCACAGAGAAGGTACTATCAGGGAATTCTCTGCCTGCCTTTCCCCAGTGCTCTGCAAGCTCTCCAGGACAACATAGAATCTGGGGCTCTGTGCTTTCTTTCGTTCTGAACAAGTGTTACTGTTTTCTTCACAAAAGCGATTCTGCGAAACAATGTGAACAGGCACAGAGAAGGTGCTAGCAAGGAATTCTCTGCCTGCCTTTCCCCAGTGCTCTGCAAGCTCTCCAGGACAACATAAAATCTGGGGCTCTGTGCTTTCTTTCCTTCTGAACAAGTGTTACTGTTTTCTTCACAAAAGCGATTCTGCGAAGCAATGTGAACACTTCTGCTTCCCAGGCACAGAGAAGGTGCTAGCAAGGAATTCTCTGCCTGCCTTTCCCCAGTGCTCTGCAAGCTCTCCAGGACAACATAGAATCTGGGGCTCTGTGCTTTCTTTCCTTCTGAACAAGTGTTACTGTTTTCTGCACAAAAGCGATTCTTGCAGAGCAATGTGAACACTTCTGCTTCCCAGGCACAGAGAAGGTGCTAGCAAGGAATTCTCTGCCTGCCTTTCCCCAGTGCTCTGCAAGCTCTCCAGGACAACATAGAATCTGGGGCTCTGTGCTTTCTTTCCTTCTGAACAAGTGTTACTGTTTTCTGCACAAAAGCGATTCTGCGAAGTAATGTGAACACTTCTGCTTCCCAGGCACAGAGAAGGTGCTATCAGGGAATTCTCTGCCTGCCTTTCCCCAGTGCTCTGCAAGCTCTCCAGGACAACATAAAATCTGGGGCTCTGTGCTTTCTTTCCTTCTGAACAAGTGTTAGTGTTTTCTGCACAAAAGCGAATCTTGCGAAGCAATGTGAACACTTCTGCTTCCCAGGCACAGAGAAGGTACTATCAGGGAATTCTCTGCCTGCCTTTCCCCAGTGCTCTGCAAGCTCTCCAGGACAACATAGAATCTGGGGCTCTGTGCTTTCTTTCCTTCTGAACAAGTGTTACTGTTTTCTGCACAAAAGCGATTCTGCGAAGCAATGTGAACAGGCACAGAGAAGGTGCTAGCAGGGAATTCTCTGCCTGCCTTTCCCCAGTGCTCTGCAAGCTCTCCAGGACAACATAGAATCTGGGGCTCTGTGCTTTCTTTCGTTCTGAACAAGTGTTACTGTTTTCTGCACAAAAGCGATTCTGCGAAGCAATGTGAACAGGCACAGAGAAGGTGCTATCAGGGAATTCTCTGCCTGCCTTTCCCCAGTGCTCTGCAAGCTCTCCAGGACAACATAAAATCTGGGGCTCTGTGCTTTCTTTCCTTCTGAACAAGTGTTAGTGTTTTCTGCACAAAAGCGAATCTTGCGAAGCAATGTGAACACTTCTGCTTCCTAGGCACAGAGAAGGTACTATCAGGGAATTCTCTGCCTGCCTTTCCCCAGTGCTCTGCAAGCTCTCCAGGACAACATAGAATCTGGGGCTCTGTGCTTTCTTTCCTTCTGAACAAGTGTTACTGTTTTCTTCACAAAAGCGATTCTGCGAAACAATGTGAACAGGCACAGAGAAGGTACTAGCAAGGAATTCTCTGCCTGCCTTTCCCCAGTGCTCTGAAAGCTCTCCAGGACAACATAAAATCTGGGGCTCTGTGCTTTCTTTCCTTCTGAACAAGTGTTACTGTTTTCTGCACAAAAACGATTCTTGCGAAGCAATGTGAACACTTCTGCTTCCCAGGCACAGAGAAGGTGCTAGCAGGGAATTCTCTGCCTGCCTTTCCCCAGTGCTCTGCAAGCTCTCCAGGAAAACATAGAATCTGGGGCTCTGTGCTTTCTTTCGTTCTGAACAAGTGTTACTGTTTTCTGCACAAAAGCGATTCTTGCGAAGCAATGTGAACAGGCACAGAGAAGGTGCTATCAGGGAATTCTCTGCCTGCCTTTCCCCAGTGCTCTGCAAGCTCTCCAGGACAACATAGAATCTGGGGCTCTGTGCTTTCTTTCCTTCTGAACAAGTGTTACTGTTTTCTGCACAAAAGCGATTCTTGCAAAGCAATGTGAACACTTCTGCTTCCCAGGCACAGAGAAGGTGCTAGCAAGGAATTCTCTGCCTGCCTTTCCCCAGTGCTCTGCAAGCTCTCCAGGACAACATAAAATCTGGGGCTCTGTGCTTTCTTTCCTTCTGAACAAGTGTTACTGTATTCTGCACAAAAGCGATTCTTGCGAAGCAATGTGAACACTTCTGCTTCCCAGGCACAGAGAAGGTGCTATCAGGGAATTCTCTGCCTGCCTTTCCCCAGTGCTCTGCAAGCTCTCCAGGACAACATAAAATCTGGGGCTCTGTGCTTTCTTTCGTTCTGAACAAGTGTTACTGTTTTCTTCACAAAAGCGATTCTGCGAAACAATGTGAACAGGCACAGAGAAGGTGCTAGCAAGGAATTCTCTGCCTGCCTTTCCCCAGTGCTCTGCAAGCTCTCCAGGACAACATAAAATCTAGGGCTCTGTGCTTTCTTTCCTTCTGAACAAGTGTTACTGTTTTCTTCACAAAAGCGATTCTGCGAAGCAATGTGAACACTTCTGCTTCCCAGGCACAGAGAAGGTGCTAGCAAGGAATTCTCTGCCTGCCTTTCCCCAGTGCTCTGCAAGCTCTCCAGGACAACATAGAATCTGGGGCTCTGTGCTTTCTTTCCTTCTGAACAAGTGTTACTGTTTTCTGCACAAAAGCGATTCTTGCAGAGCAATGTGAACACTTCTGCTTCCCAGGCACAGAGAAGGTGCTAGCAAGGAATTCTCTGCCTGCCTTTCCCCAGTGCTCTGCAAGCTCTCCAGGACAACATAGAATCTGGGGCTCTGTGCTTTCTTTCCTTCTGAACAAGTGTTACTGTTTTCTGCACATAGCGATTCTGCGAAGTAATGTGAACACTTCTGCTTCCCAGGCACAGAGAAGGTGCTAGCAGGGAATTCTCTGCCTGCCTTTCCCCAGTGCTCTGCAAGCTCTCCAGGACAACATAAAATCTGGGGCTCTGTGCTTTCTTTCCTTCTGAACAAGTGTTAGTGTTTTCTGCACAAAAGCGAATCTTGCGAAGCAATGTGAACACTTCTGCTTCCCAGGCACAGAGAAGGTACTATCAGGGAATTCTCTGCCTGCCTTTCCCCAGTGCTCTGCAAGCTCTCCAGGACAACATAGAATCTGGGGCTCTGTGCTTTCTTTCCTTCTGAACAAGTGTTACTGTTTTCTGCACAAAAGCGATTCTGCGAAGCAATGTGAACAGGCACAGAGAAGGTGCTAGCAGGGAATTCTCTGCCTGCCTTTCCCCAGTGCTCTGCAAGCTCTCCAGGACAACATAGAATCTGGGGCTCTGTGCTTTCTTTCGTTCTGAACAAGTGTTACTGTTTTCTGCACAAAAGCGATTCTTGCGAAGCAATGTGAACACTTCTGCTTCCCAGGCACAGAGAAGGTGCTAGCAGGGAATTCTCTGCCTGCCTTTCCCCAGTGCTCTGCAAGCTCTCCAGGACAACATAGAATCTGGGGCTCTGTGCTTTCTTTCGTTCTGAACAAGTGTTACTGTTTTCTGCACAAAAGCGATTCTGCGAAGCAATGTGAACAGGCACAGAGAAGGTGCTATCAGGGAATTCTCTGCCTGCCTTTCCCCAGTGCTCTGCAAGCTCTCCAGGACAACATAAAATCTGGGGCTCTGTGCTTTCTTTCCTTCTGAACAAGTGTTAGTGTTTTCTGCACAAAAGCGAATCTTGCGAAGCAATGTGAACACTTCTGCTTCCTAGGCACAGAGAAGGTACTATCAGGGAATTCTCTGCCTGCCTTTCCCCAGTGCTCTGCAAGCTCTCCAGGACAACATAGAATCTGGGGCTCTGTGCTTTCTTTCCTTCTGAACAAGTGTTACTGTTTTCTTCACAAAAGCGATTCTGCGAAACAATGTGAACAGGCACAGAGAAGGTACTAGCAAGGAATTCTCTGCCTGCCTTTCCCCAGTGCTCTGCAAGCTCTCCAGGACAACATAAAATCTGGGGCTCTGTGCTTTCTTTCCTTCTGAACAAGTGTTACTGTTTTCTGCACAAAAGCGATTCTTGCGAAGCAATGTGAACACTTCTGCTTCCCAGGCACAGAGAAGGTGCTAGCAGGGAATTCTCTGCCTGCCTTTCCCCAGTGCTCTGCAAGCTCTCCAGGACAACATAGAATCTGGGGCTCTGTGCTTTCTTTCGTTCTGAACAAGTGTTACTGTTTTCTGCACAAAAGCGATTCTGCGAAGCAATGTGAACAGGCACAGAGAAGGTGCTAGCAGGGAATTCTCTGCCTGCCTTTCCCCAGTGCTCTGCAAGCTCTCCAGGACAACATAGAATCTGGGGCTCTGTGCTTTCTTTCCTTCTGAACAAGTGTTACTGTTTTCTGCACAAAAGCGATTCTTGCAGAGCAATGTGAACACTTCTGCTTCGCAGGCACAGAGAAGGTGCTAGCAAGGAATTCTCTGCCTGCCTTTCCCCAGTGCTCTGCAAGCTCTCCAGGACAACATAAAATCTGGGGCTCTGTGCTTTCTTTCCTTCTGAACAAGTGTTAGTGTTTTCTGCACAAAAGCGAATCTTGCGAAGCAATGTGAACACTTCTGCTTCCTAGGCACAGAGAAGGTACTATCAGGGAATTCTCTGCCTGCCTTTCCCCAGTGCTCTGCAAGCTCTCCAGGAAAACATAGAATCTGGGGCTCTGTGCTTTCTTTCCTTCTGAACAAGTGTTACTGTTTTCTGCACAAAAGCGATTCTGCGAAACAATGTGAACAGGCACAGAGAAGGTACTAGCAAGGAATTCTCTGCCTGCCTTTCCCCAGTGCTCTGCAAGCTCTCCAGGACAACATAGAATCTGGGGCTCTGTGCTTTCTTTCCTTCTGAACAAGTGTTACTGTTTTCTGCACAAAAGCGATTCTTGCAGAGCAATGTGAACACTTCTGCTTCCCAGGCACAGAGAAGGTGCTAGCAAGGAATTCTCTGCCTGCCTTTCCCCAGTGCTCTGCAAGCTCTCCAGGACAACATAAAATCTGGGGCTCTGTGCTTTCTTTCCTTCTGAACAAGTGTTACTGTTTTCTGCACAAAAGCGATTCTTGCGAAGCAATGTGAACACTTCTGCTTCCCAGGCACAGAGAAGGTGCTAGCAAGGAATTCTCTGCCTGCCTTTCCCCAGTGCTCTGCAAGCTCTCCAGGACAACATAGAATCTGGGGCTCTGTGCTTTCTTTCGTTCTGAACAAGTGTTACTGTTTTCTGCACAAAAGCGATTCTGCGAAGTAATGTGAACACTTCTGCTTCCCAGGCACAGAGAAGGTGCTAGCAGGGAATTCTCTGCCTGCCTTTCCCCAGTGCTCTGCAAGCTCTCCAGGACAACATAAAATCTGGGGCTCTGTGCTTTCTTTCCTTCTGAACAAGTGTTAGTGTTTTCTGCACAAAAGCGAATCTTGCGAAGCAATGTGAACACTTCTGCTTCCCAGGCACAGAGAAGGTACTATCAGGGAATTCTCTGCCTGCCTTTCCCCAGTGCTCTGCAAGCTCTCCAGGACAACATAGAATCTGGGGCTCTGTGCTTTCTTTCCTTCTGAACAAGTGTTACTGTTTTCTGCACAAAAGCGATTCTGCGAAGCAATGTGAACAGGCACAGAGAAGGTGCTAGCAGGGAATTCTCTGCCTGCCTTTCCCCAGTGCTCTGCAAGCTCTCCAGGACAACATAGAATCTGGGGCTCTGTGCTTTCTTTCGTTCTGAACAAGTGTTACTGTTTTCTGCACAAAAGCGATTCTTGCGAAGCAATGTGAACAGGCACAGAGAAGGTGCTATCAGGGAATTCTCTGCCTGCCTTTCCCCAGTGCTCTGCAAGCTCTCCAGGACAACATAAAATCTGGGGCTCTGTGCTTTCTTTCCTTCTGAACAAGTGTTAGTGTTTTCTGCACAAAAGCGAATCTTGCGAAGCAATGTGAACACTTCTGCTTCCTAGGCACAGAGAAGGTACTATCAGGGAATTCTCTGCCTGCCTTTCCCCAGTGCTCTGCAAGCTCTCCAGGACAACATAGAATCTGGGGCTCTGTGCTTTCTTTCCTTCTGAACAAGTGTTACTGTTTTCTTCACAAAAGCGATTCTGCGAAACAATGTGAACAGGCACAGAGAAGGTACTAGCAAGGAATTCTCTGCCTGCCTTTCCCCAGTGCTCTGAAAGCTCTCCAGGACAACATAAAATCTGGGGCTCTGTGCTTTCTTTCCTTCTGAACAAGTGTTACTGTTTTCTGCACAAAAACGATTCTTGCGAAGCAATGTGAACACTTCTGCTTCCCAGGCACAGAGAAGGTGCTAGCAGGGAATTCTCTGCCTGCCTTTCCCCAGTGCTCTGCAAGCTCTCCAGGAAAACATAGAATCTGGGGCTCTGTGCTTTCTTTCGTTCTGAACAAGTGTTACTGTTTTCTGCACAAAAGCGATTCTTGCGAAGCAATGTGAACAGGCACAGAGAAGGTGCTATCAGGGAATTCTCTGCCTGCCTTTCCCCAGTGCTCTGCAAGCTCTCCAGGACAACATAGAATCTGGGGCTCTGTGCTTTCTTTCCTTCTGAACAAGTGTTACTGTTTTCTGCACAAAAGCGATTCTTGCAAAGCAATGTGAACACTTCTGCTTCCCAGGCACAGAGAAGGTGCTAGCAAGGAATTCTCTGCCTGCCTTTCCCCAGTGCTCTGCAAGCTCTCCAGGACAACATAAAATCTGGGGCTCTGTGCTTTCTTTCCTTCTGAACAAGTGTTACTGTATTCTGCACAAAAGCGATTCTTGCGAAGCAATGTGAACACTTCTGCTTCCCAGGCACAGAGAAGGTGCTATCAGGGAATTCTCTGCCTGCCTTTCCCCAGTGCTCTGCAAGCTCTCCAGGACAACATAAAATCTGGGGCTCTGTGCTTTCTTTCCTTCTGAACAAGTGTTAGTGTTTTCTGCACAAAAGCGAATCTTGCGAAGCAATGTGAACACTTCTGCTTCCTAGGCACAGAGAAGGTACTATCAGGGAATTCTCTGCCTGCCTTTCCCCAGTGCTCTGCAAGCTCTCCAGGACAACATAGAATCTGGGGCTCTGTGCTTTCTTTCGTTCTGAACAAGTGTTACTGTTTTCTTCACAAAAGCGATTCTGCGAAACAATGTGAACAGGCACAGAGAAGGTGCTAGCAAGGAATTCTCTGCCTGCCTTTCCCCAGTGCTCTGCAAGCTCTCCAGGACAACATAAAATCTGGGGCTCTGTGCTTTCTTTCCTTCTGAACAAGTGTTACTGTTTTCTTCACAAAAGCGATTCTGCGAAGCAATGTGAACACTTCTGCTTCCCAGGCACAGAGAAGGTGCTAGCAAGGAATTCTCTGCCTGCCTTTCCCCAGTGCTCTGCAAGCTCTCCAGGACAACATAGAATCTGGGGCTCTGTGCTTTCTTTCCTTCTGAACAAGTGTTACTGTTTTCTGCACAAAAGCGATTCTTGCAGAGCAATGTGAACACTTCTGCTTCCCAGGCACAGAGAAGGTGCTAGCAAGGAATTCTCTGCCTGCCTTTCCCCAGTGCTCTGCAAGCTCTCCAGGACAACATAGAATCTGGGGCTCTGTGCTTTCTTTCCTTCTGAACAAGTGTTACTGTTTTCTGCACAAAAGCGATTCTGCGAAGTAATGTGAACACTTCTGCTTCCCAGGCACAGAGAAGGTGCTAGCAGGGAATTCTCTGCCTGCCTTTCCCCAGTGCTCTGCAAGCTCTCCAGGACAACATAAAATCTGGGGCTCTGTGCTTTCTTTCCTTCTGAACAAGTGTTAGTGTTTTCTGCACAAAAGCGAATCTTGCGAAGCAATGTGAACACTTCTGCTTCCCAGGCACAGAGAAGGTACTATCAGGGAATTCTCTGCCTGCCTTTCCCCAGTGCTCTGCAAGCTCTCCAGGACAACATAGAATCTGGGGCTCTGTGCTTTCTTTCCTTCTGAACAAGTGTTACTGTTTTCTGCACAAAAGCGATTCTGCGAAGCAATGTGAAAAGGCACAGAGAAGGTGCTAGCAGGGAATTCTCTGCCTGCCTTTCCCCAGTGCTCTGCAAGCTCTCCAGGACAACATAGAATCTGGGGCTCTGTGCTTTCTTTCGTTCTGAACAAGTGTTACTGTTTTCTGCACAAAAGCGATTCTGCGAAGCAATGTGAACAGGCACAGAGAAGGTGCTATCAGGGAATTCTCTGCCTGCCTTTCCCCAGTGCTCTGCAAGCTCTCCAGGACAACATAAAATCTGGGGCTCTGTGCTTTCTTTCCTTCTGAACAAGTGTTAGTGTTTTCTGCACAAAAGCGAATCTTGCGAAGCAATGTGAACACTTCTGCTTCCTAGGCACAGAGAAGGTACTATCAGGGAATTCTCTGCCTGCCTTTCCCCAGTGCTCTGCAAGCTCTCCAGGACAACATAGAATCTGGGGCTCTGTGCTTTCTTTCCTTCTGAACAAGTGTTACTGTTTTCTTCACAAAAGCGATTCTGCGAAACAATGTGAACAGGCACAGAGAAGGTACTAGCAAGGAATTCTCTGCCTGCCTTTCCCCAGTGCTCTGAAAGCTCTCCAGGACAACATAAAATCTGGGGCTCTGTGCTTTCTTTCCTTCTGAACAAGTGTTACTGTTTTCTGCACAAAAACGATTCTTGCGAAGCAATGTGAACACTTCTGCTTCCCAGGCACAGAGAAGGTGCTAGCAGGGAATTCTCTGCCTGCCTTTCCCCAGTGCTCTGCAAGCTCTCCAGGAAAACATAGAATCTGGGGCTCTGTGCTTTCTTTCGTTCTGAACAAGTGTTACTGTTTTCTGCACAAAAGCGATTCTTGCGAAGCAATGTGAACAGGCACAGAGAAGGTGCTATCAGGGAATTCTCTGCCTGCCTTTCCCCAGTGCTCTGCAAGCTCTCCAGGACAACATAGAATCTGGGGCTCTGTGCTTTCTTTCCTTCTGAACAAGTGTTACTGTTTTCTGCACAAAAGCGATTCTTGCAAAGCAATGTGAACACTTCTGCTTCCCAGGCACAGAGAAGGTGCTAGCAAGGAATTCTCTGCCTGCCTTTCCCCAGTGCTCTGCAAGCTCTCCAGGACAACATAAAATCTGGGGCTCTGTGCTTTCTTTCCTTCTGAACAAGTGTTACTGTATTCTGCACAAAAGCGAATCTTGCGAAGCAATGTGAACACTTCTGCTTCCCAGGCACAGAGAAGGTGCTATCAGGGAATTCTCTGCCTGCCTTTCCCCAGTGCTCTGCAAGCTCTCCAGGACAACATAAAATCTGGGGCTCTGTGCTTTCTTTCCTTCTGAACAAGTGTTAGTGTTTTCTGCACAAAAGCGAATCTTGCGAAGCAATGTGAACACTTCTGCTTCCTAGGCACAGAGAAGGTACTATCAGGGAATTCTCTGCCTGCCTTTCCCCAGTGCTCTGCAAGCTCTCCAGGACAACATAGAATCTGGGGCTCTGTGCTTTCTTTCGTTCTGAACAAGTGTTACTGTTTTCTTCACAAAAGCGATTCTGCGAAACAATGTGAACAGGCACAGAGAAGGTGCTAGCAAGGAATTCTCTGCCTGCCTTTCCCCAGTGCTCTGCAAGCTCTCCAGGACAACATAAAATCTGGGGCTCTGTGCTTTCTTTCCTTCTGAACAAGTGTTACTGTTTTCTTCACAAAAGCGATTCTGCGAAGCAATGTGAACACTTCTGCTTCCCAGGCACAGAGAAGGTGCTAGCAAGGAATTCTCTGCCTGCCTTTCCCCAGTGCTCTGCAAGCTCTCCAGGACAACATAGAATCTGGGGCTCTGTGCTTTCTTTCCTTCTGAACAAGTGTTACTGTTTTCTGCACAAAAGCGATTCTTGCAGAGCAATGTGAACACTTCTGCTTCCCAGGCACAGAGAAGGTGCTAGCAAGGAATTCTCTGCCTGCCTTTCCCCAGTGCTCTGCAAGCTCTCCAGGACAACATAGAATCTGGGGCTCTGTGCTTTCTTTCCTTCTGAACAAGTGTTACTGTTTTCTGCACATAGCGATTCTGCGAAGTAATGTGAACACTTCTGCTTCCCAGGCACAGAGAAGGTGCTAGCAGGGAATTCTCTGCCTGCCTTTCCCCAGTGCTCTGCAAGCTCTCCAGGACAACATAAAATCTGGGGCTCTGTGCTTTCTTTCCTTCTGAACAAGTGTTAGTGTTTTCTGCACAAAAGCGAATCTTGCGAAGCAATGTGAACACTTCTGCTTCCCAGGCACAGAGAAGGTACTATCAGGGAATTCTCTGCCTGCCTTTCCCCAGTGCTCTGCAAGCTCTCCAGGACAACATAGAATCTGGGGCTCTGTGCTTTCTTTCCTTCTGAACAAGTGTTACTGTTTTCTGCACAAAAGCGATTCTGCGAAGCAATGTGAACAGGCACAGAGAAGGTGCTAGCAGGGAATTCTCTGCCTGCCTTTCCCCAGTGCTCTGCAAGCTCTCCAGGACAACATAGAATCTGGGGCTCTGTGCTTTCTTTCGTTCTGAACAAGTGTTACTGTTTTCTGCACAAAAGCGATTCTTGCGAAGCAATGTGAACACTTCTGCTTCCCAGGCACAGAGAAGGTGCTAGCAGGGAATTCTCTGCCTGCCTTTCCCCAGTGCTCTGCAAGCTCTCCAGGACAACATAAAATCTGGGGCTCTGTGCTTTCTTTCCTTCTGAACAAGTGTTAGTGTTTTCTGCACAAAAGCGAATCTTGCGAAGCAATGTGAACACTTCTGCTTCCTAGGCACAGAGAAGGTACTATCAGGGAATTCTCTGCCTGCCTTTCCCCAGTGCTCTGCAAGCTCTCCAGGACAACATAGAATCTGGGGCTCTGTGCTTTCTTTCGTTCTGAACAAGTGTTACTGTTTTCTTCACAAAAGCGATTCTGCGAAACAATGTGAACAGGCACAGAGAAGGTGCTAGCAAGGAATTCTCTGCCTGCCTTTCCCCAGTGCTCTGCAAGCTCTCCAGGACAACATAAAATCTGGGGCTCTGTGCTTTCTTTCCTTCTGAACAAGTGTTACTGTTTTCTTCACAAAAGCGATTCTGCGAAGCAATGTGAACACTTCTGCTTCCCAGGCACAGAGAAGGTGCTAGCAAGGAATTCTCTGCCTGCCTTTCCCCAGTGCTCTGCAAGCTCTCCAGGACAACATAGAATCTGGGGCTCTGTGCTTTCTTTCCTTCTGAACAAGTGTTACTGTTTTCTGCACAAAAGCGATTCTTGCAGAGCAATGTGAACACTTCTGCTTCCCAGGCACAGAGAAGGTGCTAGCAAGGAATTCTCTGCCTGCCTTTCCCCAGTGCTCTGCAAGCTCTCCAGGACAACATAGAATCTGGGGCTCTGTGCTTTCTTTCCTTCTGAACAAGTGTTACTGTTTTCTGCACATAGCGATTCTGCGAAGTAATGTGAACACTTCTGCTTCCCAGGCACAGAGAAGGTGCTAGCAGGGAATTCTCTGCCTGCCTTTCCCCAGTGCTCTGCAAGCTCTCCAGGACAACATAAAATCTGGGGCTCTGTGCTTTCTTTCCTTCTGAACAAGTGTTAGTGTTTTCTGCACAAAAGCGAATCTTGCGAAGCAATGTGAACACTTCTGCTTCCCAGGCACAGAGAAGGTACTATCAGGGAATTCTCTGCCTGCCTTTCCCCAGTGCTCTGCAAGCTCTCCAGGACAACATAGAATCTGGGGCTCTGTGCTTTCTTTCCTTCTGAACAAGTGTTACTGTTTTCTGCACAAAAGCGATTCTGCGAAGCAATGTGAACAGGCACAGAGAAGGTGCTAGCAGGGAATTCTCTGCCTGCCTTTCCCCAGTGCTCTGCAAGCTCTCCAGGACAACATAGAATCTGGGGCTCTGTGCTTTCTTTCGTTCTGAACAAGTGTTACTGTTTTCTGCACAAAAGCGATTCTTGCGAAGCAATGTGAACACTTCTGCTTCCCAGGCACAGAGAAGGTGCTAGCAGGGAATTCTCTGCCTGCCTTTCCCCAGTGCTCTGCAAGCTCTCCAGGACAATATAGAATCTGGGGCTCTGTGCTTTCTTTCGTTCTGAACAAGTGTTACTGTTTTCTGCACAAAAGCGATTCTGCGAAGCAATGTGAACAGGCACAGAGAAGGTGCTATCAGGGAATTCTCTGCCTGCCTTTCCCCAGTGCTCTGCAAGCTCTCCAGGACAACATAAAATCTGGGGCTCTGTGCTTTCTTTCCTTCTGAACAAGTGTTAGTGTTTTCTGCACAAAAGCGAATCTTGCGAAGCAATGTGAACACTTCTGCTTCCTAGGCACAGAGAAGGTACTATCAGGGAATTCTCTGCCTGCCTTTCCCCAGTGCTCTGCAAGCTCTCCAGGACAACATAGAATCTGGGGCTCTGTGCTTTCTTTCCTTCTGAACAAGTGTTACTGTTTTCTTCACAAAAGCGATTCTGCGAAACAATGTGAACAGGCACAGAGAAGGTACTAGCAAGGAATTCTCTGCCTGCCTTTCCCCAGTGCTCTGCAAGCTCTCCAGGACAACATAAAATCTGGGGCTCTGTGCTTTCTTTCCTTCTGAACAAGTGTTACTGTTTTCTGCACAAAAGCGATTCTTGCGAAGCAATGTGAACACTTCTGCTTCCCAGGCACAGAGAAGGTGCTAGCAGGGAATTCTCTGCCTGCCTTTCCCCAGTGCTCTGCAAGCTCTCCAGGACAACATAGAATCTGGGGCTCTGTGCTTTCTTTCCTTCTGAACAAGTGTTACTGTTTTCTGCACAAAAGCGATTCTGCGAAGCAATGTGAACAGGCACAGAGAAGGTGCTAGCAGGGAATTCTCTGCCTGCCTTTCCCCAGTGCTCTGCAAGCTCTCCAGGACAACATAGAATCTGGGGCTCTGTGCTTTCTTTCCTTCTGAACAAGTGTTAATGTTTTCTGCACAAAAGCGATTCTTGTAGAGCAATGTGAACACTTCTGCTTCGCAGGCACAGAGAAGGTGCTAGCAAGGAATTCTCTGCCTGCCTTTCCCCAGTGCTCTGCAAGCTCTCCAGGACAACAGCAAATCTGGGGCTCTGTGCTTTCTTTCCTTCTGAACAAGTGTTAGTGTTTTCTGCACAAAAGCGAATCTTGCGAAGCAATGTGAACACTTCTGCTTCCTAGGCACAGAGAAGGTACTATCAGGGAATTCTCTGCCTGCCTTTCCCCAGTGCTCTGCAAGCTCTCCAGGAAAACATAGAATCTGGGGCTCTGTGCTTTCTTTCCTTCTGAACAAGTGTTACTGTTTTCTGCACAAAAGCGATTCTGCGAAACAATGTGAACAGGCACAGAGAAGGTACTAGCAAGGAATTCTCTGCCTGCCTTTCCCCAGTGCTCTGCAAGCTCTCCAGGACAACATAGAATCTGGGGCTCTGTGCTTTCTTTCCTTCTGAACAAGTGTTACTGTTTTCTGCACAAAAGCGATTCTTGCAGAGCAATGTGAACACTTCTGCTTCCCAGGCACAGAGAAGGTGCTAGCAAGGAATTCTCTGCCTGCCTTTCCCCAGTGCTCTGCAAGCTCTCCAGGACAACATAAAATCTGGGGCTCTGTGCTTTCTTTCCTTCTGAACAAGTGTTACTGTTTTCTGCACAAAAGCGATTCTTGCGAAGCAATGTGAACACTTCTGCTTCCCAGGCACAGAGAAGGTGCTAGCAAGGAATTCTCTGCCTGCCTTTCCCCAGTGCTCTGCAAGCTCTCCAGGACAACATAGAATCTGGGGCTCTGTGCTTTCTTTCGTTCTGAACAAGTGTTACTGTTTTCTGCACAAAAGCGATTCTGCGAAGTAATGTGAACACTTCTGCTTCCCAGGCACAGAGAAGGTGCTAGCAGGGAATTCTCTGCCTGCCTTTCCCCAGTGCTCTGCAAGCTCTCCAGGACAACATAAAATCTGGGGCTCTGTGCTTTCTTTCCTTCTGAACAAGTGTTAGTGTTTTCTGCACAAAAGCGAATCTTGCGAAGCAATGTGAACACTTCTGCTTCCTAGGCACAGAGAAGGTACTATCAGGGAATTCTCTGCCTGCCTTTCCCCAGTGCTCTGCAAGCTCTCCAGGACAACATAGAATCTGGGGCTCTGTGCTTTCTTTCCTTCTGAACAAGTGTTACTGTTTTCTGCACAAAAGCGATTCTTGCAGAGCAATGTGAACACTTCTGCTTCCCAGGCACAGAGAAGGTGCTAGCAAGGAATTCTCTGCCTGCCTTTCCCCAGTGCTCTGCAAGCTCTCCAGGACAACATAAAATCTGGGGCTCTGTGCTTTCTTTCCTTCTGAACAAGTGTTACTGTTTTCTGCACAAAAGCGATTCTTGCGAAGCAATGTGAACACTTCTGCTTCCCAGGCACAGAGAAGGTGCTAGCAAGGAATTCTCTGCCTGCCTTTCCCCAGTGCTCTGCAAGCTCTCCAGGACAACATAGAATCTGGGGCTCTGTGCTTTCTTTCGTTCTGAACAAGTGTTACTGTTTTCTGCACAAAAGCGATTCTGCGAAGTAATGTGAACACTTCTGCTTCCCAGGCACAGAGAAGGTGCTAGCAGGGAATTCTCTGCCTGCCTTTCCCCAGTGCTCTGCAAGCTCTCCAGGACAACATAAAATCTGGGGCTCTGTGCTTTCTTTCCTTCTGAACAAGTGTTAGTGTTTTCTGCACAAAAGCGAATCTTGCGAAGCAATGTGAACACTTCTGCTTCCTAGGCACAGAGAAGGTACTATCAGGGAATTCTCTGCCTGCCTTTCCCCAGTGCTCTGCAAGCTCTCCAGGACAACATAGAATCTGGGGCTCTGTGCTTTCTTTCCTTCTGAACAAGTGTTACTGTTTTCTTCACAAAAGCGATTCTGCGAAACAATGTGAACAGGCACAGAGAAGGTACTAGCAAGGAATTCTCTGCCTGCCTTTCCCCAGTGCTCTGCAAGCTCTCCAGGACAACATAAAATCTGGGGCTCTGTGCTTTCTTTCCTTCTGAACAAGTGTTACTGTTTTCTGCACAAAAGCGATTCTTGCGAAGCAATGTGAACACTTCTGCTTCCCAGGCACAGAGAAGGTGCTAGCAGGGAATTCTCTGCCTGCCTTTCCCCAGTGCTCTGCAAGCTCTCCAGGACAACATAGAATCTGGGGCTCTGTGCTTTCTTTCGTTCTGAACAAGTGTTACTGTTTTCTGCACAAAAGCGATTCTGCGAAGCAATGTGAACAGGCACAGAGAAGGTGCTAGCAGGGAATTCTCTGCCTGCCTTTCCCCAGTGCTCTGCAAGCTCTCCAGGACAACATAGAATCTGGGGCTCTGTGCTTTCTTTCCTTCTGAACAAGTGTTAATGTTTTCTGCACAAAAGCGATTCTTGTAGAGCAATGTGAACACTTCTGCTTCGCAGGCACAGAGAAGGTGCTAGCAAGGAATTCTCTGCCTGCCTTTCCCCAGTGCTCTGCAAGCTCTCCAGGACAACAGCAAATCTGGGGCTCTGTGCTTTGTTTCCTTCTGAACAAGTGTTAGTGTTTTCTGCACAAAAGCGAATCTTGCGAAGCAATGTGAACACTTCTGCTTCCTAGGCACAGAGAAGGTACTATCAGGGAATTCTCTGCCTGCCTTTCCCCAGTGCTCTGCAAGCTCTCCAGGAAAACATAGAATCTGGGGCTCTGTGCTTTCTTTCGTTCTGAACAAGTGTTACTGTTTTCTGCACAAAAGCGATTCTGCGAAACAATGTGAACAGGCACAGAGAAGGTACTAGCAAGGAATTCTCTGCCTGCCTTTCCCCAGTGCTCTGCAAGCTCTCCAGGACAACATAGAATCTGGGGCTCTGTGCTTTCTTTCCTTCTGAACAAGTGTTAC
This sequence comes from Strix aluco, assembly GCF_031877795.1. Lineage (NCBI taxonomy): Eukaryota > Metazoa > Chordata > Aves > Strigiformes > Strigidae > Strix > Strix aluco. The sequence goes on from NC_133960.1 coordinate 4,847,294, forward strand.
TGTTTTCTGCACAAAAGCGATTCTTGCAGAGCAATGTGAACACTTCTGCTTCCCAGGCACAGAGAAGGTGCTAGCAAGGAATTCTCTGCCTGCCTTTCCCCAGTGCTCTGCAAGCTCTCCAGGACAACATAAAATCTGGGGCTCTGTGCTTTCTTTCCTTCTGAACAAGTGTTACTGTTTTCTGCACAAAAGCGATTCTTGCGAAGCAATGTGAACACTTCTGCTTCCCAGGCACAGAGAAGGTGCTAGCAAGGAATTCTCTGCCTGCCTTTCCCCAGTGCTCTGCAAGCTCTCCAGGACAACATAGAATCTGGGGCTCTGTGCTTTCTTTCGTTCTGAACAAGTGTTACTGTTTTCTGCACAAAAGCGATTCTGCGAAGTAATGTGAACACTTCTGCTTCCCAGGCACAGAGAAGGTGCTAGCAGGGAATTCTCTGCCTGCCTTTCCCCAGTGCTCTGCAAGCTCTCCAGGACAACATAAAATCTGGGGCTCTGTGCTTTCTTTCCTTCTGAACAAGTGTTAGTGTTTTCTGCACAAAAGCGAATCTTGCGAAGCAATGTGAACACTTCTGCTTCCTAGGCACAGAGAAGGTACTATCAGGGAATTCTCTGCCTGCCTTTCCCCAGTGCTCTGCAAGCTCTCCAGGACAACATAGAATCTGGGGCTCTGTGCTTTCTTTCCTTCTGAACAAGTGTTACTGTTTTCTGCACAAAAGCGATTCTGCGAAGCAATGTGAACAGGCACAGAGAAGGTGCTAGCAGGGAATTCTCTGCCTGCCTTTCCCCAGTGCTCTGCAAGCTCTCCAGGACAACATAGAATCTGGGGCTCTGTGCTTTCTTTCGTTCTGAACAAGTGTTACTGTTTTCTGCACAAAAGCGATTCTTGCGAAGCAATGTGAACAGGCACAGAGAAGGTGCTATCAGGGAATTCTCTGCCTGCCTTTCCCCAGTGCTCTGCAAGCTCTCCAGGACAACATAAAATCTGGGGCTCTGTGCTTTCTTTCCTTCTGAACAAGTGTTAGTGTTTTCTGCACAAAAGCGAATCTTGCGAAGCAATGTGAACACTTCTGCTTCCTAGGCACAGAGAAGGTACTATCAGGGAATTCTCTGCCTGCCTTTCCCCAGTGCTCTGCAAGCTCTCCAGGACAACATAGAATCTGGGGCTCTGTGCTTTCTTTCCTTCTGAACAAGTGTTACTGTTTTCTGCACAAAAGCGATTCTTGTAGAGCAATGTGAACACTTCTGCTTCGCAGGCACAGAGAAGGTGCTAGCAAGGAATTCTCTGCCTGCCTTTCCCCAGTGCTCTGCAAGCTCTCCAGGACAACAGCAAATCTGGGGCTCTGTGCTTTCTTTCCTTCTGAACAAGTGTTAGTGTTTTCTGCACAAAAGCGAATCTTGCGAAGCAATGTGAACACTTCTGCTTCCTAGGCACAGAGAAGGTACTATCAGGGAATTCTCTGCCTGCCTTTCCCCAGTGCTCTGCAAGCTCTCCAGGAAAACATAGAATCTGGGGCTCTGTGCTTTCTTTCCTTCTGAACAAGTGTTACTGTTTTCTGCACAAAAGCGATTCTGCGAAACAATGTGAACAGGCACAGAGAAGGTACTAGCAAGGAATTCTCTGCCTGCCTTTCCCCAGTGCTCTGCAAGCTCTCCAGGACAACATAGAATCTGGGGCTCTGTGCTTTCTTTCCTTCTGAACAAGTGTTACTGTTTTCTGCACAAAAGCGATTCTTGCAGAGCAATGTGAACACTTCTGCTTCCCAGGCACAGAGAAGGTGCTAGCAAGGAATTCTCTGCCTGCCTTTCCCCAGTGCTCTGCAAGCTCTCCAGGACAACATAAAATCTGGGGCTCTGTGCTTTCTTTCCTTCTGAACAAGTGTTACTGTTTTCTGCACAAAAGCGATTCTTGCGAAGCAATGTGAACACTTCTGCTTCCCAGGCACAGAGAAGGTGCTAGCAAGGAATTCTCTGCCTGCCTTTCCCCAGTGCTCTGCAAGCTCTCCAGGACAACATAGAATCTGGGGCTCTGTGCTTTCTTTCGTTCTGAACAAGTGTTACTGTTTTCTGCACAAAAGCGATTCTGCGAAGTAATGTGAACACTTCTGCTTCCCAGGCACAGAGAAGGTGCTAGCAGGGAATTCTCTGCCTGCCTTTCCCCAGTGCTCTGCAAGCTCTCCAGGACAACATAAAATCTGGGGCTCTGTGCTTTCTTTCCTTCTGAACAAGTGTTAGTGTTTTCTGCACAAAAGCGAATCTTGCGAAGCAATGTGAACACTTCTGCTTCCCAGGCACAGAGAAGGTACTATCAGGGAATTCTCTGCCTGCCTTTCCCCAGTGCTCTGCAAGCTCTCCAGGACAACATAGAATCTGGGGCTCTGTGCTTTCTTTCCTTCTGAACAAGTGTTACTGTTTTCTGCACAAAAGCGATTCTGCGAAGCAATGTGAACAGGCACAGAGAAGGTGCTAGCAGGGAATTCTCTGCCTGCCTTTCCCCAGTGCTCTGCAAGCTCTCCAGGACAACATAGAATCTGGGGCTCTGTGCTTTCTTTCGTTCTGAACAAGTGTTACTGTTTTCTGCACAAAAGCGATTCTTGCGAAGCAATGTGAACAGGCACAGAGAAGGTGCTATCAGGGAATTCTCTGCCTGCCTTTCCCCAGTGCTCTGCAAGCTCTCCAGGACAACATAAAATCTGGGGCTCTGTGCTTTCTTTCCTTCTGAACAAGTGTTAGTGTTTTCTGCACAAAAGCGAATCTTGCGAAGCAATGTGAACACTTCTGCTTCCTAGGCACAGAGAAGGTACTATCAGGGAATTCTCTGCCTGCCTTTCCCCAGTGCTCTGCAAGCTCTCCAGGACAACATAGAATCTGGGGCTCTGTGCTTTCTTTCCTTCTGAACAAGTGTTACTGTTTTCTTCACAAAAGCGATTCTGCGAAACAATGTGAACAGGCACAGAGAAGGTACTAGCAAGGAATTCTCTGCCTGCCTTTCCCCAGTGCTCTGAAAGCTCTCCAGGACAACATAAAATCTGGGGCTCTGTGCTTTCTTTCCTTCTGAACAAGTGTTACTGTTTTCTGCACAAAAACGATTCTTGCGAAGCAATGTGAACACTTCTGCTTCCCAGGCACAGAGAAGGTGCTAGCAGGGAATTCTCTGCCTGCCTTTCCCCAGTGCTCTGCAAGCTCTCCAGGAAAACATAGAATCTGGGGCTCTGTGCTTTCTTTCGTTCTGAACAAGTGTTACTGTTTTCTGCACAAAAGCGATTCTTGCGAAGCAATGTGAACAGGCACAGAGAAGGTGCTATCAGGGAATTCTCTGCCTGCCTTTCCCCAGTGCTCTGCAAGCTCTCCAGGACAACATAGAATCTGGGGCTCTGTGCTTTCTTTCCTTCTGAACAAGTGTTACTGTTTTCTGCACAAAAGCGATTCTTGCAAAGCAATGTGAACACTTCTGCTTCCCAGGCACAGAGAAGGTGCTAGCAAGGAATTCTCTGCCTGCCTTTCCCCAGTGCTCTGCAAGCTCTCCAGGACAACATAAAATCTGGGGCTCTGTGCTTTCTTTCCTTCTGAACAAGTGTTACTGTATTCTGCACAAAAGCGATTCTTGCGAAGCAATGTGAACACTTCTGCTTCCCAGGCACAGAGAAGGTGCTATCAGGGAATTCTCTGCCTGCCTTTCCCCAGTGCTCTGCAAGCTCTCCAGGACAACATAAAATCTGGGGCTCTGTGCTTTCTTTCCTTCTGAACAAGTGTTACTGTTTTCTTCACAAAAGCGATTCTGCGAAGCAATGTGAACACTTCTGCTTCCCAGGCACAGAGAAGGTGCTAGCAAGGAATTCTCTGCCTGCCTTTCCCCAGTGCTCTGCAAGCTCTCCAGGACAACATAGAATCTGGGGCTCTGTGCTTTCTTTCCTTCTGAACAAGTGTTACTGTTTTCTGCACAAAAGCGATTCTTGCAGAGCAATGTGAACACTTCTGCTTCCCAGGCACAGAGAAGGTGCTAGCAAGGAATTCTCTGCCTGCCTTTCCCCAGTGCTCTGCAAGCTCTCCAGGACAACATAGAATCTGGGGCTCTGTGCTTTCTTTCCTTCTGAACAAGTGTTACTGTTTTCTGCACAAAAGCGATTCTGCGAAGTAATGTGAACACTTCTGCTTCCCAGGCACAGAGAAGGTGCTAGCAGGGAATTCTCTGCCTGCCTTTCCCCAGTGCTCTGCAAGCTCTCCAGGACAACATAAAATCTGGGGCTCTGTGCTTTCTTTCCTTCTGAACAAGTGTTAGTGTTTTCTGCACAAAAGCGAATCTTGCGAAGCAATGTGAACACTTCTGCTTCCCAGGCACAGAGAAGGTACTATCAGGGAATTCTCTGCCTGCCTTTCCCCAGTGCTCTGCAAGCTCTCCAGGACAACATAGAATCTGGGGCTCTGTGCTTTCTTTCCTTCTGAACAAGTGTTACTGTTTTCTGCACAAAAGCGATTCTGCGAAGCAATGTGAACAGGCACAGAGAAGGTGCTAGCAGGGAATTCTCTGCCTGCCTTTCCCCAGTGCTCTGCAAGCTCTCCAGGACAACATAGAATCTGGGGCTCTGTGCTTTCTTTCGTTCTGAACAAGTGTTACTGTTTTCTGCACAAAAGCGATTCTGCGAAGCAATGTGAACAGGCACAGAGAAGGTGCTATCAGGGAATTCTCTGCCTGCCTTTCCCCAGTGCTCTGCAAGCTCTCCAGGACAACATAAAATCTGGGGCTCTGTGCTTTCTTTCCTTCTGAACAAGTGTTAGTGTTTTCTGCACAAAAGCGAATCTTGCGAAGCAATGTGAACACTTCTGCTTCCTAGGCACAGAGAAGGTACTATCAGGGAATTCTCTGCCTGCCTTTCCCCAGTGCTCTGCAAGCTCTCCAGGACAACATAGAATCTGGGGCTCTGTGCTTTCTTTCCTTCTGAACAAGTGTTACTGTTTTCTTCACAAAAGCGATTCTGCGAAACAATGTGAACAGGCACAGAGAAGGTACTAGCAAGGAATTCTCTGCCTGCCTTTCCCCAGTGCTCTGAAAGCTCTCCAGGACAACATAAAATCTGGGGCTCTGTGCTTTCTTTCGTTCTGAACAAGTGTTACTGTTTTCTGCACAAAAGCGATTCTTGCGAAGCAATGTGAACAGGCACAGAGAAGGTGCTATCAGGGAATTCTCTGCCTGCCTTTCCCCAGTGCTCTGCAAGCTCTCCAGGACAACATAGAATCTGGGGCTCTGTGCTTTCTTTCCTTCTGAACAAGTGTTACTGTTTTCTGCACAAAAGCGATTCTTGCAAAGCAATGTGAACACTTCTGCTTCCCAGGCACAGAGAAGGTGCTAGCAAGGAATTCTCTGCCTGCCTTTCCCCAGTGCTCTGCAAGCTCTCCAGGACAACATAAAATCTGGGGCTCTGTGCTTTCTTTCCTTCTGAACAAGTGTTACTGTATTCTGCACAAAAGCGATTCTTGCGAAGCAATGTGAACACTTCTGCTTCCCAGGCACAGAGAAGGTGCTATCAGGGAATTCTCTGCCTCCCTTTCCCCAGTGCTCTGCAAGCTCTCCAGGACAACATAAAATCTGGGGCTCTGTGCTTTCTTTCCTTCTGAACAAGTGTTACTGTTTTCTGCACAAAAGCGATTCTTGCAAAGCAATGTGAACACTTCTGCTTCCTAGGCACAGAGAAGGTACTATCAGGGAATTCTCTGCCTGCCTTTCCCCAGTGCTCTGCAAGCTCTCCAGGACAACATAGAATCTGGGGCTCTGTGCTTTCTTTCGTTCTGAACAAGTGTTACTGTTTTCTTCACAAAAGCGATTCTGCGAAACAATGTGAACAGGCACAGAGAAGGTGCTAGCAAGGAATTCTCTGCCTGCCTTTCCCCAGTGCTCTGCAAGCTCTCCAGGACAACATAAAATCTGGGGCTCTGTGCTTTCTTTCCTTCTGAACAAGTGTTACTGTTTTCTTCACAAAAGCGATTCTGCGAAGCAATGTGAACACTTCTGCTTCCCAGGCACAGAGAAGGTGCTAGCAAGGAATTCTCTGCCTGCCTTTCCCCAGTGCTCTGCAAGCTCTCCAGGACAACATAGAATCTGGGGCTCTGTGCTTTCTTTCCTTCTGAACAAGTGTTACTGTTTTCTGCACAAAAGCGATTCTTGCAGAGCAATGTGAACACTTCTGCTTCCCAGGCACAGAGAAGGTGCTAGCAAGGAATTCTCTGCCTGCCTTTCCCCAGTGCTCTGCAAGCTCTCCAGGACAACATAGAATCTGGGGCTCTGTGCTTTCTTTCCTTCTGAACAAGTGTTACTGTTTTCTGCACATAGCGATTCTGCGAAGTAATTTGAACACTTCTGCTTCCCAGGCACAGAGAAGGTGCTAGCAGGGAATTCTCTGCCTGCCTTTCCCCAGTGCTCTGCAAGCTCTCCAGGACAACATAAAATCTGGGGCTCTGTGCTTTCTTTCCTTCTGAACAAGTGTTAGTGTTTTCTGCACAAAAGCGAATCTTGCGAAGCAATGTGAACACTTCTGCTTCCCAGGCACAGAGAAGGTACTATCAGGGAATTCTCTGCCTGCCTTTCCCCAGTGCTCTGCAAGCTCTCCAGGACAACATAGAATCTGGGGCTCTGTGCTTTCTTTCCTTCTGAACAAGTGTTACTGTTTTCTTCACAAAAGCGATTCTGCGAAACAATGTGAACAGGCACAGAGAAGGTACTAGCAAGGAATTCTCTGCCTGCCTTTCCCCAGTGCTCTGCAAGCTCTCCAGGACAACATAAAATCTGGGGCTCTGTGCTTTCTTTCCTTCTGAACAAGTGTTACTGTTTTCTGCACAAAAGCGATTCTTGCGAAGCAATGTGAACACTTCTGCTTCCCAGGCACAGAGAAGGTGCTAGCAGGGAATTCTCTGCCTGCCTTTCCCCAGTGCTCTGCAAGCTCTCCAGGACAACATAGAATCTGGGGCTCTGTGCTTTCTTTCGTTCTGAACAAGTGTTACTGTTTTCTGCACAAAAGCGATTCTGCGAAGCAATGTGAACAGGCACAGAGAAGGTGCTAGCAGGGAATTCTCTGCCTGCCTTTCCCCAGTGCTCTGCAAGCTCTCCAGGACAACATAGAATCTGGGGCTCTGTGCTTTCTTTCCTTCTGAACAAGTGTTACTGTTTTCTGCACAAAAGCGATTCTTGTAGAGCAATGTGAACACTTCTGCTTCGCAGGCACAGAGAAGGTGCTAGCAAGGAATTCTCTGCCTGCCTTTCCCCAGTGCTCTGCAAGCTCTCCAGGACAACAGCAAATCTGGGGCTCTGTGCTTTCTTTCCTTCTGAACAAGTGTTAGTGTTTTCTGCACAAAAGCGAATCTTGCGAAGCAATGTGAACACTTCTGCTTCCTAGGCACAGAGAAGGTACTATCAGGGAATTCTCTGCCTGCCTTTCCCCAGTGCTCTGCAAGCTCTCCAGGAAAACATAGAATCTGGGGCTCTGTGCTTTCTTTCGTTCTGAACAAGTGTTACTGTTTTCTGCACAAAAGCGATTCTGCGAAACAATGTGAACAGGCACAGAGAAGGTACTAGCAAGGAATTCTCTGCCTGCCTTTCCCCAGTGCTCTGCAAGCTCTCCAGGACAACATAGAATCTGGGGCTCTGTGCTTTCTTTCCTTCTGAACAAGTGTTACTGTTTTCTGCACAAAAGCGATTCTGCGAAGCAATGTGAACACTTCTGCTTCCCAGGCACAGAGAAGGTGCTAGCAAGGAATTCTCTGCCTGCCTTTCCCCAGTGCTCTGCAAGCTCTCCAGGACAACATAAAATCTGGGGCTCTGTGCTTTCTTTCCTTCTGAACAAGTGTTACTGTTTTCTGCACAAAAGCGATTCTTGCGAAGCAATGTGAACACTTCTGCTTCCCAGGCACAGAGAAGGTGCTAGCAAGGAATTCTCTGCCTGCCTTTCCCCAGTGCTCTGCAAGCTCTCCAGGACAACATAGAATCTGGGGCTCTGTGCTTTCTTTCGTTCTGAACAAGTGTTACTGTTTTCTGCACAAAAGCGATTCTGCGAAGTAATGTGAACACTTCTGCTTCCCAGGCACAGAGAAGGTGCTAGCAGGGAATTCTCTGCCTGCCTTTCCCCAGTGCTCTGCAAGCTCTCCAGGACAACATAAAATCTGGGGCTCTGTGCTTTCTTTTCTTCTGAACAAGTGTTAGTGTTTTCTGCACAAAAGCGAATCTTGCGAAGCAATGTGAACACTTCTGCTTCCTAGGCACAGAGAAGGTACTATCAGGGAATTCTCTGCCTGCCTTTCCCCAGTGCTCTGCAAGCTCTCCAGGACAACATAGAATCTGGGGCTCTGTGCTTTCTTTCCTTCTGAACAAGTGTTACTGTTTTCTGCACAAAAGCGATTCTGCGAAGCAATGTGAACAGGCACAGAGAAGGTGCTAGCAGGGAATTCTCTGCCTGCCTTTCCCCAGTGCTCTGCAAGCTCTCCAGGACAACATAGAATCTGGGGCTCTGTGCTTTCTTTCGTTCTGAACAAGTGTTACTGTTTTCTGCACAAAAGCGATTCTTGCGAAGCAATGTGAACAGGCACAGAGAAGGTGCTATCAGGGAATTCTCTGCCTGCCTTTCCCCAGTGCTCTGCAAGCTCTCCAGGACAACATAAAATCTGGGGCTCTGTGCTTTCTTTCCTTCTGAACAAGTGTTAGTGTTTTCTGCACAAAAGCGAATCTTGCGAAGCAATGTGAACACTTCTGCTTCCTAGGCACAGAGAAGGTACTATCAGGGAATTCTCTGCCTGCCTTTCCCCAGTGCTCTGCAAGCTCTCCAGGACAACATAGAATCTGGGGCTCTGTGCTTTCTTTCCTTCTGAACAAGTGTTACTGTTTTCTGCACAAAAGCGATTCTTGTAGAGCAATGTGAACACTTCTGCTTCGCAGGCACAGAGAAGGTGCTAGCAAGGAATTCTCTGCCTGCCTTTCCCCAGTGCTCTGCAAGCTCTCCAGGACAACAGCAAATCTGGGGCTCTGTGCTTTCTTTCCTTCTGAACAAGTGTTAGTGTTTTCTGCACAAAAGCGAATCTTGCGAAGCAATGTGAACACTTCTGCTTCCTAGGCACAGAGAAGGTACTATCAGGGAATTCTCTGCCTGCCTTTCCACAGTGCTCTGCAAGCTCTCCAGGAAAACATAGAATCTGGGGCTCTGTGCTTTCTTTCCTTCTGAACAAGTGTTACTGTTTTCTGCACAAAAGCGATTCTGCGAAACAATGTGAACAGGCACAGAGAAGGTACTAGCAAGGAATTCTCTGCCTGCCTTTCCCCAGTGCTCTGCAAGCTCTCCAGGACAACATAGAATCTGGGGCTCTGTGCTTTCTTTCCTTCTGAACAAGTGTTACTGTTTTCTGCACAAAAGCGATTCTTGCAGAGCAATGTGAACACTTCTGCTTCCCAGGCACAGAGAAGGTGCTAGCAAGGAATTCTCTGCCTGCCTTTCCCCAGTGCTCTGCAAGCTCTCCAGGACAACATAAAATCTGGGGCTCTGTGCTTTCTTTCCTTCTGAACAAGTGTTACTGTTTTCTGCACAAAAGCGATTCTTGCGAAGCAATGTGAACACTTCTGCTTCCCAGGCACAGAGAAGGTGCTAGCAAGGAATTCTCTGCCTGCCTTTCCCCAGTGCTCTGCAAGCTCTCCAGGACAACATAGAATCTGGGGCTCTGTGCTTTCTTTCGTTCTGAACAAGTGTTACTGTTTTCTGCACAAAAGCGATTCTGCGAAGTAATGTGAACACTTCTGCTTCCCAGGCACAGAGAAGGTGCTAGCAGGGAATTCTCTGCCTGCCTTTCCCCAGTGCTCTGCAAGCTCTCCAGGACAACATAAAATCTGGGGCTCTGTGCTTTCTTTCCTTCTGAACAAGTGTTAGTGTTTTCTGCACAAAAGCGAATCTTGCGAAGCAATGTGAACACTTCTGCTTCCCAGGCACAGAGAAGGTACTATCAGGGAATTCTCTGCCTGCCTTTCCCCAGTGCTCTGCAAGCTCTCCAGGACAACATAGAATCTGGGGCTCTGTGCTTTCTTTCCTTCTGAACAAGTGTTACTGTTTTCTGCACAAAAGCGATTCTGCGAAGCAATGTGAACAGGCACAGAGAAGGTGCTAGCAGGGAATTCTCTGCCTGCCTTTCCCCAGTGCTCTGCAAGCTCTCCAGGACAACATAGAATCTGGGGCTCTGTGCTTTCTTTCGTTCTGAACAAGTGTTACTGTTTTCTGCACAAAAGCGATTCTTGCGAAGCAATGTGAACAGGCACAGAGAAGGTGCTATCAGGGAATTCTCTGCCTGCCTTTCCCCAGTGCTCTGCAAGCTCTCCAGGACAACATAAAATCTGGGGCTCTGTGCTTTCTTTCCTTCTGAACAAGTGTTAGTGTTTTCTGCACAAAAGCGAATCTTGCGAAGCAATGTGAACACTTCTGCTTCCTAGGCACAGAGAAGGTACTATCAGGGAATTCTCTGCCTGCCTTTCCCCAGTGCTCTGCAAGCTCTCCAGGACAACATAGAATCTGGGGCTCTGTGCTTTCTTTCCTTCTGAACAAGTGTTACTGTTTTCTTCACAAAAGCGATTCTGCGAAACAATGTGAACAGGCACAGAGAAGGTACTAGCAAGGAATTCTCTGCCTGCCTTTCCCCAGTGCTCTGAAAGCTCTCCAGGACAACATAAAATCTGGGGCTCTGTGCTTTCTTTCCTTCTGAACAAGTGTTACTGTTTTCTGCACAAAAACGATTCTTGCGAAGCAATGTGAACACTTCTGCTTCCCAGGCACAGAGAAGGTGCTAGCAGGGAATTCTCTGCCTGCCTTTCCCCAGTGCTCTGCAAGCTCTCCAGGAAAACATAGAATCTGGGGCTCTGTGCTTTCTTTCGTTCTGAACAAGTGTTACTGTTTTCTGCACAAAAGCGATTCTTGCGAAGCAATGTGAACAGGCACAGAGAAGGTGCTATCAGGGAATTCTCTGCCTGCCTTTCCCCAGTGCTCTGCAAGCTCTCCAGGACAACATAGAATCTGGGGCTCTGTGCTTTCTTTCCTTCTGAACAAGTGTTACTGTTTTCTGCACAAAAGCGATTCTTGCAAAGCAATGTGAACACTTCTGCTTCCCAGGCACAGAGAAGGTGCTAGCAAGGAATTCTCTGCCTGCCTTTCCCCAGTGCTCTGCAAGCTCTCCAGGACAACATAAAATCTGGGGCTCTGTGCTTTCTTTCCTTCTGAACAAGTGTTACTGTATTCTGCACAAAAGCGATTCTTGCGAAGCAATGTGAACACTTCTGCTTCCCAGGCACAGAGAAGGTGCTATCAGGGAATTCTCTGCCTGCCTTTCCCCAGTGCTCTGCAAGCTCTCCAGGACAACATAAAATCTGGGGCTCTGTGCTTTCTTTCCTTCTGAACAAGTGTTACTGTTTTCTTCACAAAAGCGATTCTGCGAAGCAATGTGAACACTTCTGCTTCCCAGGCACAGAGAAGGTGCTAGCAAGGAATTCTCTGCCTGCCTTTCCCCAGTGCTCTGCAAGCTCTCCAGGACAACATAGAATCTGGGGCTCTGTGCTTTCTTTCCTTCTGAACAAGTGTTACTGTTTTCTGCACAAAAGCGATTCTTGCAGAGCAATGTGAACACTTCTGCTTCCCAGGCACAGAGAAGGTGCTAGCAAGGAATTCTCTGCCTGCCTTTCCCCAGTGCTCTGCAAGCTCTCCAGGACAACATAGAATCTGGGGCTCTGTGCTTTCTTTCCTTCTGAACAAGTGTTACTGTTTTCTGCACAAAAGCGATTCTGCGAAGTAATGTGAACACTTCTGCTTCCCAGGCACAGAGAAGGTGCTAGCAGGGAATTCTCTGCCTGCCTTTCCCCAGTGCTCTGCAAGCTCTCCAGGACAACATAAAATCTGGGGCTCTGTGCTTTCTTTCCTTCTGAACAAGTGTTAGTGTTTTCTGCACAAAAGCGAATCTTGCGAAGCAATGTGAACACTTCTGCTTCCCAGGCACAGAGAAGGTACTATCAGGGAATTCTCTGCCTGCCTTTCCCCAGTGCTCTGCAAGCTCTCCAGGACAACATAGAATCTGGGGCTCTGTGCTTTCTTTCCTTCTGAACAAGTGTTACTGTTTTCTGCACAAAAGCGATTCTGCGAAGCAATGTGAACAGGCACAGAGAAGGTGCTAGCAGGGAATTCTCTGCCTGCCTTTCCCCAGTGCTCTGCAAGCTCTCCAGGACAACATAGAATCTGGGGCTCTGTGCTTTCTTTCGTTCTGAACAAGTGTTACTGTTTTCTGCACAAAAGCGATTCTGCGAAGCAATGTGAACAGGCACAGAGAAGGTGCTATCAGGGAATTCTCTGCCTGCCTTTCCCCAGTGCTCTGCAAGCTCTCCAGGACAACATAAAATCTGGGGCTCTGTGCTTTCTTTCCTTCTGAACAAGTGTTAGTGTTTTCTGCACAAAAGCGAATCTTGCGAAGCAATGTGAACACTTCTGCTTCCTAGGCACAGAGAAGGTACTATCAGGGAATTCTCTGCCTGCCTTTCCCCAGTGCTCTGCAAGCTCTCCAGGACAACATAGAATCTGGGGCTCTGTGCTTTCTTTCCTTCTGAACAAGTGTTACTGTTTTCTTCACAAAAGCGATTCTGCGAAACAATGTGAACAGGCACAGAGAAGGTACTAGCAAGGAATTCTCTGCCTGCCTTTCCCCAGTGCTCTGAAAGCTCTCCAGGACAACATAAAATCTGGGGCTCTGTGCTTTCTTTCGTTCTGAACAAGTGTTACTGTTTTCTGCACAAAAGCGATTCTTGCGAAGCAATGTGAACAGGCACAGAGAAGGTGCTATCAGGGAATTCTCTGCCTGCCTTTCCCCAGTGCTCTGCAAGCTCTCCAGGACAACATAGAATCTGGGGCTCTGTGCTTTCTTTCCTTCTGAACAAGTGTTACTGTTTTCTGCACAAAAGCGATTCTTGCAAAGCAATGTGAACACTTCTGCTTCCTAGGCACAGAGAAGGTACTATCAGGGAATTCTCTGCCTGCCTTTCCCCAGTGCTCTGCAAGCTCTCCAGGACAACATAGAATCTGGGGCTCTGTGCTTTCTTTCGTTCTGAACAAGTGTTACTGTTTTCTTCACAAAAGCGATTCTGCGAAACAATGTGAACAGGCACAGAGAAGGTGCTAGCAAGGAATTCTCTGCCTGCCTTTCCCCAGTGCTCTGCAAGCTCTCCAGGACAACATAAAATCTGGGGCTCTGTGCTTTCTTTCCTTCTGAACAAGTGTTACTGTTTTCTTCACAAAAGCGATTCTGCGAAGCAATGTGAACACTTCTGCTTCCCAGGCACAGAGAAGGTGCTAGCAAGGAATTCTCTGCCTGCCTTTCCCCAGTGCTCTGCAAGCTCTCCAGGACAACATAGAATCTGGGGCTCTGTGCTTTCTTTCCTTCTGAACAAGTGTTACTGTTTTCTGCACAAAAGCGATTCTTGCAGAGCAATGTGAACACTTCTGCTTCCCAGGCACAGAGAAGGTGCTAGCAAGGAATTCTCTGCCTGCCTTTCCCCAGTGCTCTGCAAGCTCTCCAGGACAACATAGAATCTGGGGCTCTGTGCTTTCTTTCCTTCTGAACAAGTGTTACTGTTTTCTGCACATAGCGATTCTGCGAAGTAATTTGAACACTTCTGCTTCCCAGGCACAGAGAAGGTGCTAGCAGGGAATTCTCTGCCTGCCTTTCCCCAGTGCTCTGCAAGCTCTCCAGGACAACATAAAATCTGGGGCTCTGTGCTTTCTTTCCTTCTGAACAAGTGTTAGTGTTTTCTGCACAAAAGCGAATCTTGCGAAGCAATGTGAACACTTCTGCTTCCCAGGCACAGAGAAGGTACTATCAGGGAATTCTCTGCCTGCCTTTCCCCAGTGCTCTGCAAGCTCTCCAGGACAACATAGAATCTGGGGCTCTGTGCTTTCTTTCCTTCTGAACAAGTGTTACTGTTTTCTGCACAAAAGCGATTCTGCGAAGCAATGTGAACAGGCACAGAGAAGGTGCTAGCAGGGAATTCTCTGCCTGCCTTTCCCCAGTGCTCTGCAAGCTCTCCAGGACAACATAGAATCTGGGGCTCTGTGCTTTCTTTCGTTCTGAACAAGTGTTACTGTTTTCTGCACAAAAGCGATTCTTGCGAAGCAATGTGAACACTTCTGCTTCCCAGGCACAGAGAAGGTGCTAGCAGGGAATTCTCTGCCTGCCTTTCCCCAGTGCTCTGCAAGCTCTCCAGGACAACATAGAATCTGGGGCTCTGTGCTTTCTTTCGTTCTGAACAAGTGTTACTGTTTTCTGCACAAAAGCGATTCTGCGAAGCAATGTGAACAGGCACAGAGAAGGTGCTATCAGGGAATTCTCTGCCTGCCTTTCCCCAGTGCTCTGCAAGCTCTCCAGGAGAACAGCAAATCTGGGGCTCTGTGCTTTCTTTCCTTCTGAACAAGTGTTAGTGTTTTCTGCACAAAAGCGAATCTTGCGAAGCAATGTGAACACTTCTGCTTCCTAGGCACAGAGAAGGTACTATCAGGGAATTCTCTGCCTGCCTTTCCCCAGTGCTCTGCAAGCTCTCCAGGACAACATAGAATCTGGGGCTCTGTGCTTTCTTTCCTTCTGAACAAGTGTTACTGTTTTCTTCACAAAAGCGATTCTGCGAAACAATGTGAACAGGCACAGAGAAGGTACTAGCAAGGAATTCTCTGCCTGCCTTTCCCCAGTGCTCTGCAAGCTCTCCAGGACAACATAAAATCTGGGGCTCTGTGCTTTCTTTCCTTCTGAACAAGTGTTACTGTTTTCTGCACAAAAGCGATTCTTGCGAAGCAATGTGAACACTTCTGCTTCCCAGGCACAGAGAAGGTGCTAGCAGGGAATTCTCTGCCTGCCTTTCCCCAGTGCTCTGCAAGCTCTCCAGGACAACATAGAATCTGGGGCTCTGTGCTTTCTTTCCTTCTGAACAAGTGTTACTGTTTTCTGCACAAAAGCGATTCTGCGAAGCAATGTGAACAGGCACAGAGAAGGTGCTAGCAGGGAATTCTCTGCCTGCCTTTCCCCAGTGCTCTGCAAGCTCTCCAGGACAACATAGAATCTGGGGCTCTGTGCTTTCTTTCCTTCTGAACAAGTGTTACTGTTTTCTGCACAAAAGCGATTCTTGCAGAGCAATGTGAACACTTCTGCTTCCCAGGCACAGAGAAGGTGCTAGCAAGGAATTCTCTGCCTGCCTTTCCCCAGTGCTCTGCAAGCTCTCCAGGACAACAGCAAATCTGGGGCTCTGTGCTTTCTTTCCTTCTGAACAAGTGTTACTGTTTTCTGCACAAAAGCGATTCTGCGAAGCAATGTGAACACTTCTGCTTCCCAGGCACAGAGAAGGTGCTAGCAAGGAATTCTCTGCCTGCCTTTCCCCAGTGCTCTGCAAGCTCTCCAGGACAACATAGAATCTGGGGCTCTGTGCTTTCTTTCGTTCTGAACAAGTGTTACTGTTTTCTGCACAAAAGCGATTCTGCGAAGTAATGTGAACACTTCTGCTTCCCAGGCACAGAGAAGGTGCTAGCAGGGAATTCTCTGCCTGCCTTTCCCCAGTGCTCTGCAAGCTCTCCAGGACAACATAAAATCTGGGGCTCTGTGCTTTCTTTCCTTCTGAACAAGTGTTAGTGTTTTCTGCACAAAAGCGAATCTTGCGAAGCAATGTGAACACTTCTGCTTCCCAGGCACAGAGAAGGTACTATCAGGGAATTCTCTGCCTGCCTTTCCCCAGTGCTCTGCAAGCTCTCCAGGACAACATAGAATCTGGGGCTCTGTGCTTTCTTTCGTTCTGAACAAGTGTTACTGTTTTCTGCACAAAAGCGATTCTGCGAAGCAATGTGAACAGGCACAGAGAAGGTGCTAGCAGGGAATTCTCTGCCTGCCTTTCCCCAGTGCTCTGCAAGCTCTCCAGGACAACATAGAATCTGGGGCTCTGTGCTTTCTTTCCTTCTGAACAAGTGTTAGTGTTGTCTGCACAAAAGCGATTCTGCGAAGCAATGTGAACAGGCACAGAGAAGGTGCTAGCAGGGAATTCTCTGCCTGCCTTTCCCCAGTGCTCTGCAAGCTCTCCAGGACAACATAGAATCTGGGGCTCTGTGCTTTCTTTCCTTCTGAACAAGTGTTACTGTTTTCTGCACAAAAGCGATTCTTGCGAAGCAATGTGAACACTTCTGCTTCCCAGGCACAGAGAAGGTGCTAGCAGGGAATTCTCTGCCTGCCTTTCCCCAGTGCTCTGCAAGCTCTCCAGGACAACATAGAATCTGGGGCTCTGTGCTTTCTTTCCTTCTGAACAAGTGTTACTGTTTTCTGCACAAAAGCGATTCTGCGAAGCAATGTGAACAGGCACAGAGAAGGTGCTAGCAGGGAATTCTCTGCCTGCCTTTCCCCAGTGCTCTGCAAGCTCTCCAGGACAACATAAAATCTGGGGCTCTGTGCTGTCTTTCGTTCTGAACAAGTGTTACTGTTTTCTGCACAAAAGCGATTCTGCGAAGCAATGTGAACACTTCTGCTTCCCAGGCACAGAGAAGGTGCTATCAGGGAATTCTC
This sequence comes from Strix aluco, assembly GCF_031877795.1. NCBI lineage: Eukaryota > Metazoa > Chordata > Aves > Strigiformes > Strigidae > Strix > Strix aluco. The sequence goes on from NC_133960.1 coordinate 4,863,869, forward strand.
TGCCTGCCTTTCCCCAGTGCTCTGCAAGCTCTCCAGGACAACATAAAATCTGGGGCTCTGTGCTTTCTTTCCTTCTGAACAAGTGTTACTGTTTTCTGCACAAAAGCGAATCTTGCGAAGCAATGTGAACACTTCTGCTTCCCAGGCACAGAGAAGGTGCTAGCAGGGAATTCTCTGCCTGCCTTTCCCCAGTGCTCTGCAAGCTCTCCAGGACAACATAGAATCTGGGGCTCTGTGCTTTCTTTCGTTCTGAACAAGTGTTACTGTTTTCTGCACAAAAGCGATTCTGCGAAGCAATGTGAAAAGGCACAGAGAAGGTGCTAGCAGGGAATTCTCTGCCTGCCTTTCCCCAGTGCTCTGCAAGCTCTCCAGGACAACATAAAATCTGGGGCTCTGTGCTTTCTTTCCTTCTGAACAAGTGTTAGTGTTTTCTGCACAAAAGCGATTCTTGCGAAGCAATGTGAACACTTCTGCTTCCCAGGCACAGAGAAGGTGCTATCAGGGAATTCTCTGCCTGCCTTTCCCCAGTGCTCTGCAAGCTCTCCAGGACAACATAGAATCTGGGGCTCTGTGCTTTCTTTCCTTCTGAACAAGTGTTACTGTTTTCTGCACAAAAGCGATTCTGCGAAGCAATGTGAACAGGCACAGAGAAGGTGCTAGCAGGGAATTCTCTGCCTGCCTTTCCCCAGTGCTCTGCAAGCTCTCCAGGACAACATAGAATCTGGGGCTCTGTGCTTTCTTTCCTTCTGAACAAGTGTTAGTGTTTTCTGCACAAAAGCGATTCTTGCGAAGCAATGTGAACACTTCTGCTTCCCAGGCACAGAGAAGGTGCTAGCAGGGAATTCTCTGCCTGCCTTTCCCCAGTGCTCTGCAAGCTCTCCAGGACAACATAGAATCTGGGGCTCTGTGCTTTCTTTCCTTCTGAACAAGTGTTACTGTTTTCTGCACAAAAGCGATTCTGCGAAGCAATGTGAACAGGCACAGAGAAGGTGCTAGCAGGGAATTCTCTGCCTGCCTTTCCCCAGTGCTCTGCAAGCTCTCCAGGACAACATAGAATCTGGGGCTCTGTGCTTTCTTTCGTTCTGAACAAGTGTTACTGTTTTCTGCACAAAAGCGATTCTGCGAAGCAATGTGAACAGGCACAGAGAAGGTGCTAGCAGGGAATTCTCTGCCTGCCTTTCCCCAGTGCTCTGCAAGCTCTCCAGGACAACATAGAATCTGGGGCTCTGTGCTTTCTTTCCTTCTGAACAAGTGTTACTGTTTTCTGCACAAAAGCGATTCTTGCGAAGCAATGTGAACACTTCTGCTTCCCAGGCACAGAGAAGGTGCTAGCAGGGAATTCTCTGCCTGCCTTTCCCCAGTGCTCTGCAAGCTCTCCAGGACAACATAGAATCTGGGGCTCTGTGCTTTCTTTCGTTCTGAACAAGTGTTACTGTTTTCTGCACAAAAGCGATTCTGCGAAGCAATGTGAACAGGCACAGAGAAGGTGCTATCAGGGAATTCTCTGCCTGCCTTTCCCCAGTGCTCTGCAAGCTCTCCAGGACAACATAAAATCTGGGGCTCTGTGCTTTCTTTCCTTCTGAACAAGTGTTAGTGTTTTCTGCACAAAAGCGAATCTTGCGAAGCAATGTGAACACTTCTGCTTCCTAGGCACAGAGAAGGTACTATCAGGGAATTCTCTGCCTGCCTTTCCCCAGTGCTCTGCAAGCTCTCCAGGAAAACATAGAATCTGGGGCTCTGTGCTTTCTTTCCTTCTGAACAAGTGTTACTGTTTTCTTCACAAAAGCGATTCTGCGAAACAGTGTGAACAGGCACAGAGAAGGTACTAGCAAGGAATTCTCTGCCTGCCTTTCCCCAGTGCTCTGCAAGCTCTCCAGGACAACATAGAATCTGGGGCTCTGTGCTTTCTTTCCTTCTGAACAAGTGTTACTGTTTTCTGCACAAAAGCGATTCTTGCAGAGCAATGTGAACACTTCTGCTTCCCAGGCACAGAGAAGGTGCTAGCAAGGAATTCTCTGCCTGCCTTTCCCCAGTGCTCTGCAAGCTCTCCAGGACAACATAAAATCTGGGGCTCTGTGCTTTCTTTCCTTCTGAACAAGTGTTACTGTTTTCTGCACAAAAGCGATTCTTGCGAAGCAATGTGAACACTTCTGCTTCCCAGGCACAGAGAAGGTGCTAGCAAGGAATTCTCTGCCTGCCTTTCCCCAGTGCTCTGCAAGCTCTCCAGGACAACATAGAATCTGGGGCTCTGTGCTTTCTTTCGTTCTGAACAAGTGTTACTGTTTTCTGCACAAAAGCGATTCTGCGAAGTAATGTGAACACTTCTGCTTCCCAGGCACAGAGAAGGTGCTAGCAGGGAATTCTCTGCCTGCCTTTCCCCAGTGCTCTGCAAGCTCTCCAGGACAACATAAAATCTGGGGCTCTGTGCTTTCTTTCCTTCTGAACAAGTGTTACTGTTTTCTGCACAAAAGCGAATCTTGCGAAGCAATGTGAACACTTCTGCTTCCCAGGCACAGAGAAGGTACTATCAGGGAATTCTCTGCCTGCCTTTCCCCAGTGCTCTGCAAGCTCTCCAGGACAACATAGAATCTGGGGCTCTGTGCTTTCTTTCCTTCTGAACAAGTGTTACTGTTTTCTGCACAAAAGCGATTCTGCGAAGCAATGTGAACAGGCACAGAGAAGGTGCTAGCAGGGAATTCTCTGCCTGCCTTTCCCCAGTGCTCTGCAAGCTCTCCAGGACAACATAGAATCTGGGGCTCTGTGCTTTCTTTCGTTCTGAACAAGTGTTACTGTTTTCTGCACAAAAGCGATTCTGCGAAGCAATGTGAACAGGCACAGAGAAGGTGCTATCAGGGAATTCTCTGCCTGCCTTTCCCCAGTGCTCTGCAAGCTCTCCAGGACAACATAAAATCTGGGGCTCTGTGCTTTCTTTCCTTCTGAACAAGTGTTAGTGTTTTCTGCACAAAAGCGAATCTTGCGAAGCAATGTGAACACTTCTGCTTCCTAGGCACAGAGAAGGTACTATCAGGGAATTCTCTGCCTGCCTTTCCCCAGTGCTCTGCAAGCTCTCCAGGACAACATAGAATCTGGGGCTCTGTGCTTTCTTTCCTTCTGAACAAGTGTTACTGTTTTCTTCACAAAAGCGATTCTGCGAAACAATGTGAACAGGCACAGAGAAGGTACTAGCAAGGAATTCTCTGCCTGCCTTTCCCCAGTGCTCTGAAAGCTCTCCAGGACAACATAAAATCTGGGGCTCTGTGCTTTCTTTCCTTCTGAACAAGTGTTACTGTTTTCTGCACAAAAACGATTCTTGCGAAGCAATGTGAACACTTCTGCTTCCCAGGCACAGAGAAGGTGCTAGCAGGGAATTCTCTGCCTGCCTTTCCCCAGTGCTCTGCAAGCTCTCCAGGAAAACATAGAATCTGGGGCTCTGTGCTTTCTTTCGTTCTGAACAAGTGTTACTGTTTTCTGCACAAAAGCGATTCTTGCGAAGCAATGTGAACAGGCACAGAGAAGGTGCTATCAGGGAATTCTCTGCCTGCCTTTCCCCAGTGCTCTGCAAGCTCTCCAGGACAACATAGAATCTGGGGCTCTGTGCTTTCTTTCCTTCTGAACAAGTGTTACTGTTTTCTGCACAAAAGCGATTCTTGCAAAGCAATGTGAACACTTCTGCTTCCCAGGCACAGAGAAGGTGCTAGCAAGGAATTCTCTGCCTGCCTTTCCCCAGTGCTCTGCAAGCTCTCCAGGACAACATAAAATCTGGGGCTCTGTGCTTTCTTTCCTTCTGAACAAGTGTTACTGTATTCTGCACAAAAGCGATTCTTGCGAAGCAATGTGAACACTTCTGCTTCCCAGGCACAGAGAAGGTGCTATCAGGGAATTCTCTGCCTGCCTTTCCCCAGTGCTCTGCAAGCTCTCCAGGACAACATAAAATCTGGGGCTCTGTGCTTTCTTTCCTTCTGAACAAGTGTTAGTGTTTTCTGCACAAAAGCGAATCTTGCGAAGCAATGTGAACACTTCTGCTTCCTAGGCACAGAGAAGGTACTATCAGGGAATTCTCTGCCTGCCTTTCCCCAGTGCTCTGCAAGCTCTCCAGGACAACATAGAATCTGGGGCTCTGTGCTTTCTTTCGTTCTGAACAAGTGTTACTGTTTTCTTCACAAAAGCGATTCTGCGAAACAATGTGAACAGGCACAGAGAAGGTGCTAGCAAGGAATTCTCTGCCTGCCTTTCCCCAGTGCTCTGCAAGCTCTCCAGGACAACATAAAATCTGGGGCTCTGTGCTTTCTTTCCTTCTGAACAAGTGTTACTGTTTTCTTCACAAAAGCGATTCTGCGAAGCAATGTGAACACTTCTGCTTCCCAGGCACAGAGAAGGTGCTAGCAAGGAATTCTCTGCCTGCCTTTCCCCAGTGCTCTGCAAGCTCTCCAGGACAACATAGAATCTGGGGCTCTGTGCTTTCTTTCCTTCTGAACAAGTGTTACTGTTTTCTGCACAAAAGCGATTCTTGCAGAGCAATGTGAACACTTCTGCTTCCCAGGCACAGAGAAGGCGCTAGCAAGGAATTCTCTGCCTGCCTTTCCCCAGTGCTCTGCAAGCTCTCCAGGACAACATAGAATCTGGGGCTCTGTGCTTTCTTTCCTTCTGAACAAGTGTTACTGTTTTCTGCACATAGCGATTCTGCGAAGTAATGTGAACACTTCTGCTTCCCAGGCACAGAGAAGGTGCTAGCAGGGAATTCTCTGCCTGCCTTTCCCCAGTGCTCTGCAAGCTCTCCAGGACAACATAAAATCTGGGGCTCTGTGCTTTCTTTCCTTCTGAACAAGTGTTAGTGTTTTCTGCACAAAAGCGAATCTTGCGAAGCAATGTGAACACTTCTGCTTCCCAGGCACAGAGAAGGTACTATCAGGGAATTCTCTGCCTGCCTTTCCCCAGTGCTCTGCAAGCTCTCCAGGACAACATAGAATCTGGGGCTCTGTGCTTTCTTTCCTTCTGAACAAGTGTTACTGTTTTCTGCACAAAAGCGATTCTGCGAAGCAATGTGAACAGGCACAGAGAAGGTGCTAGCAGGGAATTCTCTGCCTGCCTTTCCCCAGTGCTCTGCAAGCTCTCCAGGACAACATAGAATCTGGGGCTCTGTGCTTTCTTTCGTTCTGAACAAGTGTTACTGTTTTCTGCACAAAAGCGATTCTTGCGAAGCAATGTGAACACTTCTGCTTCCCAGGCACAGAGAAGGTGCTAGCAGGGAATTCTCTGCCTGCCTTTCCCCAGTGCTCTGCAAGCTCTCCAGGACAACATAGAATCTGGGGCTCTGTGCTTTCTTTCGTTCTGAACAAGTGTTACTGTTTTCTGCACAAAAGCGATTCTGCGAAGCAATGTGAACAGGCACAGAGAAGGTGCTATCAGGGAATTCTCTGCCTGCCTTTCCCCAGTGCTCTGCAAGCTCTCCAGGACAACATAAAATCTGGGGCTCTGTGCTTTCTTTCCTTCTGAACAAGTGTTAGTGTTTTCTGCACAAAAGCGAATCTTGCGAAGCAATGTGAACACTTCTGCTTCCTAGGCACAGAGAAGGTACTATCAGGGAATTCTCTGCCTGTCTTTCCCCAGTGCTCTGCAAGCTCTCCAGGACAACATAGAATCTGGGGCTCTGTGCTTTCTTTCCTTCTGAACAAGTGTTACTGTTTTCTTCACAAAAGCGATTCTGCGAAACAATGTGAACAGGCACAGAGAAGGTACTAGCAAGGAATTCTCTGCCTGCCTTTCCCCAGTGCTCTGCAAGCTCTCCAGGACAACATAAAATCTGGGGCTCTGTGCTTTCTTTCCTTCTGAACAAGTGTTACTGTTTTCTGCACAAAAGCGATTCTTGCGAAGCAATGTGAACACTTCTGCTTCCCAGGCACAGAGAAGGTGCTAGCAGGGAATTCTCTGCCTGCCTTTCCCCAGTGCTCTGCAAGCTCTCCAGGACAACATAGAATCTGGGGCTCTGTGCTTTCTTTCCTTCTGAACAAGTGTTACTGTTTTCTGCACAAAAGCGATTCTTGCAGAGCAATGTGAACACTTCTGCTTCCCAGGCACAGAGAAGGTGCTAGCAAGGAATTCTCTGCCTGCCTTTCCCCAGTGCTCTGCAAGCTCTCCAGGACAACAGCAAATCTGGGGCTCTGTGCTTTCTTTCCTTCTGAACAAGTGTTACTGTTTTCTGCACAAAAGCGATTCTGCGAAGCAATGTGAACACTTCTGCTTCCCAGGCACAGAGAAGGTGCTAGCAAGGAATTCTCTGCCTGCCTTTCCCCAGTGCTCTGCAAGCTCTCCAGGACAACATAGAATCTGGGGCTCTGTGCTTTCTTTCGTTCTGAACAAGTGTTACTGTTTTCTGCACAAAAGCGATTCTGCGAAGTAATGTGAACACTTCTGCTTCCCAGGCACAGAGAAGGTGCTAGCAGGGAATTCTCTGCCTGCCTTTCCCCAGTGCTCTGCAAGCTCTCCAGGACAACATAAAATCTGGGGCTCTGTGCTTTCTTTCCTTCTGAACAAGTGTTACTGTTTTCTGCACAAAAGCGAATCTTGCGAAGCAATGTGAACACTTCTGCTTCCCAGGCACAGAGAAGGTACTATCAGGGAATTCTCTGCCTGCCTTTCCCCAGTGCTCTGCAAGCTCTCCAGGACAACATAGAATCTGGGGCTCTGTGCTTTCTTTCGTTCTGAACAAGTGTTACTGTTTTCTGCACAAAAGCGATTCTGCGAAGCAATGTGAACAGGCACAGAGAAGGTGCTAGCAGGGAATTCTCTGCCTGCCTTTCCCCAGTGCTCTGCAAGCTCTCCAGGACAACATAGAATCTGGGGCTCTGTGCTTTCTTTCCTTCTGAACAAGTGTTAGTGTTGTCTGCACAAAAGCGATTCTGCGAAGCAATGTGAACAGGCACAGAGAAGGTGCTAGCAGGGAATTCTCTGCCTGCCTTTCCCCAGTGCTCTGCAAGCTCTCCAGGACAACATAGAATCTGGGGCTCTGTGCTTTCTTTCCTTCTGAACAAGTGTTACTGTTTTCTGCACAAAAGCGATTCTTGCGAAGCAATGTGAACACTTCTGCTTCCCAGGCACAGAGAAGGTGCTAGCAGGGAATTCTCTGCCTGCCTTTCCCCAGTGCTCTGCAAGCTCTCCAGGACAACAGCAAATCTGGGGCTCTGTGCTTTCTTTCCTTCTGAACAAGTGTTACTGTTTTCTGCACAAAAGCGATTCTGCGAAGCAATGTGAACAGGCACAGAGAAGGTGCTAGCAGGGAATTCTCTGCCTGCCTTTCCCCAGTGCTCTGCAAGCTCTCCAGGACAACATAAAATCTGGGGCTCTGTGCTGTCTTTCGTTCTGAACAAGTGTTACTGTTTTCTGCACAAAAGCGATTCTGCGAAGCAATGTGAACACTTCTGCTTCCCAGGCACAGAGAAGGTGCTATCAGGGAATTCTCTGCCTGCCTTTCCCCAGTGCTCTGCAAGCTCTCCAGGACAACATAAAATCTGGGGCTCTGTGCTTTCTTTCCTTCTGAACAAGTGTTACTGTTTTCTGCACAAAAGCGAATCTTGCGAAGCAATGTGAACACTTCTGCTTCCCAGGCACAGAGAAGGTGCTAGCAGGGAATTCTCTGCCTGCCTTTCCCCAGTGCTCTGCAAGCTCTCCAGGACAACATAGAATCTGGGGCTCTGTGCTTTCTTTCGTTCTGAACAAGTGTTACTGTTTTCTGCACAAAAGCGATTCTGCGAAGCAATGTGAAAAGGCACAGAGAAGGTGCTAGCAGGGAATTCTCTGCCTGCCTTTCCCCAGTGCTCTGCAAGCTCTCCAGGACAACATAAAATCTGGGGCTCTGTGCTTTCTTTCCTTCTGAACAAGTGTTAGTGTTTTCTGCACAAAAGCGATTCTTGCGAAGCAATGTGAACACTTCTGCTTCCCAGGCACAGAGAAGGTGCTATCAGGGAATTCTCTGCCTGCCTTTCCCCAGTGCTCTGCAAGCTCTCCAGGACAACATAGAATCTGGGGCTCTGTGCTTTCTTTCCTTCTGAACAAGTGTTACTGTTTTCTGCACAAAAGCGATTCTGCGAAGCAATGTGAACAGGCACAGAGAAGGTGCTAGCAGGGAATTCTCTGCCTGCCTTTCCCCAGTGCTCTGCAAGCTCTCCAGGACAACATAGAATCTGGGGCTCTGTGCTTTCTTTCCTTCTGAACAAGTGTTAGTGTTTTCTGCACAAAAGCGATTCTTGCGAAGCAATGTGAACACTTCTGCTTCCCAGGCACAGAGAAGGTGCTAGCAGGGAATTCTCTGCCTGCCTTTCCCCAGTGCTCTGCAAGCTCTCCAGGACAACATAGAATCTGGGGCTCTGTGCTTTCTTTCCTTCTGAACAAGTGTTACTGTTTTCTGCACAAAAGCGATTCTGCGAAGCAATGTGAACAGGCACAGAGAAGGTGCTAGCAGGGAATTCTCTGCCTGCCTTTCCCCAGTGCTCTGCAAGCTCTCCAGGACAACATAGAATCTGGGGCTCTGTGCTTTCTTTCCTTCTGAACAAGTGTTACTCTTTTCTGCACAAAAGCGATTCTGCGAAGCAATGTGAACAGGCACAGAGAAGGTGCTAGCAGGGAATTCTCTGCCTGCCTTTCCCCAGTGCTCTGCAAGCTCTCCAGGACAACATAAAATCTGGGGCTCTGTGCTTTCTTTCCTTCTGAACAAGTGTTAGTGTTTTCTGCACAAAAGCGATTCTTGCGAAGCAATGTGAACACTTCTGCTTCCCAGGCACAGAGAAGGTGCTAGCAGGGAATTCGCTGCCTGCCTTTCCCCAGTGCTCTGCAAGCTCTCCAGGACAACATAGAATCTGGGGCTCTGTGCTTTCTTTCGTTCTGAACAAGTGTTACTGTTTTCTGCACAAAAGCGATTCTGCGAAGCAATGTGAACAGGCACAGAGAAGGTGCTAGCAGGGAATTCTCTGCCTGCCTTTCCCCAGTGCTCTGCAAGCTCTCCAGGACAACATAAAATCTGGGGCTCTGTGCTTTCTTTCCTTCTGAACAAGTGTTAGTGTTTTCTGCACAAAAGCGAATCTTGCGAAGCAATGTGAACACTTCTGCTTCCCAGGCACAGAGAAGGTGCTAGCAGGGAATTCTCTGCCTGCCTTTCCCCAGTGCTCTGCAAGCTCTCCAGGAAAACATAGAATCTGGGGCTCTGTGCTTTCTTTCGTTCTGAACAAGTGTTACTGTTTTCTGCACAAAAGCGATTCTTGCGAAGCAATGTGAACAGGCACAGAGAAGGTGCTATCAGGGAATTCTCTGCCTGCCTTTCCCCAGTGCTCTGCAAGCTCTCCAGGACAACATAGAATCTGGGGCTCTGTGCTTTCTTTCCTTCTGAACAAGTGTTACTGTTTTCTGCACAAAAGCGATTCTTGCAAAGCAATGTGAACACTTCTGCTTCCCAGGCACAGAGAAGGTGCTAGCAAGGAATTCTCTGCCTGCCTTTCCCCAGTGCTCTGCAAGCTCTCCAGGACAACATAAAATCTGGGGCTCTGTGCTTTCTTTCCTTCTGAACAAGTGTTACTGTATTCTGCACAAAAGCGATTCTTGCGAAGCAATGTGAACACTTCTGCTTCCCAGGCACAGAGAAGGTGCTATCAGGGAATTCTCTGCCTGCCTTTCCCCAGTGCTCTGCAAGCTCTCCAGGACAACATAAAATCTGGGGCTCTGTGCTTTCTTTCCTTCTGAACAAGTGTTATTGTTTTCTGCACAAAAGCGAATCTTGCGAAGCAATGTGAACACTTCTGCTTCCTAGGCACAGAGAAGGTACTATCAGGGAATTCTCTGCCTGCCTTTCCCCAGTGCTCTGCAAGCTCTCCAGGACAACATAGAATCTGGGGCTCTGTGCTTTCTTTCCTTCTGAACAAGTGTTACTGTTTTCTTCACAAAAGCGATTCTGCGAAACAATGTGAACAGGCACAGAGAAGGTGCTAGCAAGGAATTCTCTGCCTGCCTTTCCCCAGTGCTCTGCAAGCTCTCCAGGACAACATAAGATCTGGGGCTCTGTGCTTTCTTTCCTTCTGAACAAGTGTTAGTGTTTTCTGCACAAAAGCGAATCTTGCGAAGCAATGTGAACACTTCTGCTTCCCAGGCACAGAGAAGGTGCTATCAGGGAATTCTCTGCCTGCCTTTCCCCAGTGCTCTGCAAGCTCTCCAGGAAAACATAGAATCTGGGGCTCTGTGCTTTCTTTCGTTCTGAACAAGTGTTACTGTTTTCTGCACAAAAGCGATTCTTGCGAAGCAATGTGAACAGGCACAGAGAAGGTGCTATCAGGGAATTCTCTGCCTGCCTTTCCCCAGTGCTCTGCAAGCTCTCCAGGACAACATAGAATCTGGGGCTCTGTGCTTTCTTTCCTTCTGAACAAGTGTTACTGTTTTCTGCACAAAAGCGATTCTTGCAAAGCAATGTGAACACTTCTGCTTCCCAGGCACAGAGAAGGTGCTAGCAAGGAATTCTCTGCCTGCCTTTCCCCAGTGCTCTGCAAGCTCTCCAGGACAACATAAAATCTGGGGCTCTGTGCTTTCTTTCCTTCTGAACAAGTGTTACTGTATTCTGCACAAAAGCGATTCTTGCGAAGCAATGTGAACACTTCTGCTTCCCAGGCACAGAGAAGGTGCTATCAGGGAATTCTCTGCCTGCCTTTCCCCAGTGCTCTGCAAGCTCTCCAGGACAACATAAAATCTGGGGCTCTGTGCTTTCTTTCCTTCTGAACAAGTGTTAGTGTATTCTGCACAAAAGCGAATCTTGCGAAGCAATGTGAACACTTCTGCTTCCTAGGCACAGAGAAGGTACTATCAGGGAATTCTCTGCCTGCCTTTCCCCAGTGCTCTGCAAGCTCTCCAGGACAACATAGAATCTGGGGCTCTGTGCTTTCTTTCGTTCTGAACAAGTGTTACTGTTTTCTTCACAAAAGCGATTCTGCGAAACAATGTGAACAGGCACAGAGAAGGTGCTAGCAAGGAATTCTCTGCCTGCCTTTCCCCAGTGCTCTGCAAGCTCTCCAGGACAACATAAAATCTGGGGCTCTGTGCTTTCTTTCCTTCTGAACAAGTGTTACTGTTTTCTTCACAAAAGCGATTCTGCGAAGCAATGTGAACACTTCTGCTTCCCAGGCACAGAGAAGGTGCTAGCAAGGAATTCTCTGCCTGCCTTTCCCCAGTGCTCTGCAAGCTCTCCAGGACAACATAGAATCTGGGGCTCTGTGCTTTCTTTCCTTCTGAACAAGTGTTACTGTTTTCTGCACAAAAGCGATTCTTGCAGAGCAATGTGAACACTTCTGCTTCCCAGGCACAGAGAAGGTGCTAGCAAGGAATTCTCTGCCTGCCTTTCCCCAGTGCTCTGCAAGCTCTCCAGGACAACATAGAATCTGGGGCTCTGTGCTTTCTTTCCTTCTGAACAAGTGTTACTGTTTTCTGCACAAAAGCGATTCTGCGAAGTAATGTGAACACTTCTGCTTCCCAGGCACAGAGAAGGTGCTAGCAGGGAATTCTCTGCCTGCCTTTCCCCAGTGCTCTGCAAGCTCTCCAGGACAACATAAAATCTGGGGCTCTGTGCTTTCTTTCCTTCTGAACAAGTGTTAGTGTTTTCTGCACAAAAGCGAATCTTGCGAAGCAATGTGAACACTTCTGCTTCCCAGGCACAGAGAAGGTACTATCAGGGAATTCTCTGCCTGCCTTTCCCCAGTGCTCTGCAAGCTCTCCAGGACAACATAGAATCTGGGGCTCTGTGCTTTCTTTCCTTCTGAACAAGTGTTACTGTTTTCTGCACAAAAGCGATTCTGCGAAGCAATGTGAACAGGCACAGAGAAGGTGCTATCAGGGAATTCTCTGCCTGCCTTTCCCCAGTGCTCTGCAAGCTCTCCAGGACAACATAGAATCTGGGGCTCTGTGCTTTCTTTCCTTCTGAACAAGTGTTAGTGTTTTCTGCACAAAAGCGATTCTTGCGAAGCAATGTGAACACTTCTGCTTCCCAGGCACAGAGAAGGTGCTAGCAGGGAATTCTCTGCCTGCCTTTCCCCAGTGCTCTGCAAGCTCTCCAGGACAACATAGAATCTGGGGCTCTGTGCTTTCTTTCGTTCTGAACAAGTGTTACTGTTTTCTGCACAAAAGCGATTCTGCGAAGCAATGTGAACAGGCACAGAGAAGGTGCTATCAGGGAATTCTCTGCCTGCCTTTCCCCAGTGCTCTGCAAGCTCTCCAGGAGAACAGCAAATCTGGGGCTCTGTGCTTTCTTTCCTTCTGAACAAGTGTTAGTGTTTTCTGCACAAAAGCGAATCTTGCGAAGCAATGTGAACACTTCTGCTTCCTAGGCACAGAGAAGGTACTATCAGGGAATTCTCTGCCTGCCTTTCCCCAGTGCTCTGCAAGCTCTCCAGGACAACATAGAATCTGGGGCTCTGTGCTTTCTTTCCTTCTGAACAAGTGTTACTGTTTTCTTCACAAAAGCGATTCTGCGAAACAATGTGAACAGGCACAGAGAAGGTACTAGCAAGGAATTCTCTGCCTGCCTTTCCCCAGTGCTCTGCAAGCTCTCCAGGACAACATAAAATCTGGGGCTCTGTGCTTTCTTTCCTTCTGAACAAGTGTTACTGTTTTCTGCACAAAAGCGATTCTTGCGAAGCAATGTGAACACTTCTGCTTCCCAGGCACAGAGAAGGTGCTAGCAGGGAATTCTCTGCCTGCCTTTCCCCAGTGCTCTGCAAGCTCTCCAGGACAACATAGAATCTGGGGCTCTGTGCTTTCTTTCCTTCTGAACAAGTGTTACTGTTTTCTGCACAAAAGCGATTCTGCGAAGCAATGTGAACAGGCACAGAGAAGGTGCTAGCAGGGAATTCTCTGCCTGCCTTTCCCCAGTGCTCTGCAAGCTCTCCAGGACAACATAGAATCTGGGGCTCTGTGCTTTCTTTCCTTCTGAACAAGTGTTACTGTTTTCTGCACAAAAGCGATTCTTGCAGAGCAATGTGAACACTTCTGCTTCCCAGGCACAGAGAAGGTGCTAGCAAGGAATTCTCTGCCTGCCTTTCCCCAGTGCTCTGCAAGCTCTCCAGGACAACAGCAAATCTGGGGCTCTGTGCTTTCTTTCCTTCTGAACAAGTGTTACTGTTTTCTGCACAAAAGCGATTCTGCGAAGCAATGTGAACACTTCTGCTTCCCAGGCACAGAGAAGGTGCTAGCAAGGAATTCTCTGCCTGCCTTTCCCCAGTGCTCTGCAAGCTCTCCAGGACAACATAGAATCTGGGGCTCTGTGCTTTCTTTCGTTCTGAACAAGTGTTACTGTTTTCTGCACAAAAGCGATTCTGCGAAGTAATGTGAACACTTCTGCTTCCCAGGCACAGAGAAGGTGCTAGCAGGGAATTCTCTGCCTGCCTTTCCCCAGTGCTCTGCAAGCTCTCCAGGACAACATAAAATCTGGGGCTCTGTGCTTTCTTTCCTTCTGAACAAGTGTTACTGTTTTCTGCACAAAAGCGAATCTTGCGAAGCAATGTGAACACTTCTGCTTCCCAGGCACAGAGAAGGTACTATCAGGGAATTCTCTGCCTGCCTTTCCCCAGTGCTCTGCAAGCTCTCCAGGACAACATAGAATCTGGGGCTCTGTGCTTTCTTTCGTTCTGAACAAGTGTTACTGTTTTCTGCACAAAAGCGATTCTGCGAAGCAATGTGAACAGGCACAGAGAAGGTGCTAGCAGGGAATTCTCTGCCTGCCTTTCCCCAGTGCTCTGCAAGCTCTCCAGGACAACATAGAATCTGGGGCTCTGTGCTTTCTTTCCTTCTGAACAAGTGTTAGTGTTGTCTGCACAAAAGCGATTCTGCGAAGCAATGTGAACAGGCACAGAGAAGGTGCTAGCAGGGAATTCTCTGCCTGCCTTTCCCCAGTGCTCTGCAAGCTCTCCAGGACAACATAGAATCTGGGGCTCTGTGCTTTCTTTCCTTCTGAACAAGTGTTACTGTTTTCTGCACAAAAGCGATTCTTGCGAAGCAATGTGAACACTTCTGCTTCCCAGGCACAGAGAAGGTGCTAGCAGGGAATTCTCTGCCTGCCTTTCCCCAGTGCTCTGCAAGCTCTCCAGGACAACATAGAATCTGGGGCTCTGTGCTTTCTTTCCTTCTGAACAAGTGTTACTGTTTTCTGCACAAAAGCGATTCTGCGAAGCAATGTGAACAGGCACAGAGAAGGTGCTAGCAGGGAATTCTCTGCCTGCCTTTCCCCAGTGCTCTGCAAGCTCTCCAGGACAACATAAAATCTGGGGCTCTGTGCTGTCTTTCGTTCTGAACAAGTGTTACTGTTTTCTGCACAAAAGCGATTCTGCGAAGCAATGTGAACACTTCTGCTTCCCAGGCACAGAGAAGGTGCTATCAGGGAATTCTCTGCCTGCCTTTCCCCAGTGCTCTGCAAGCTCTCCAGGACAACATAAAATCTGGGGCTCTGTGCTTTCTTTCCTTCTGAACAAGTGTTACTGTTTTCTGCACAAAAGCGATTCTTGCGAAGCAATGTGAACACTTCTGCTTCCCAGGCACAGAGAAGGTGCTAGCAAGGAATTCTCTGCCTGCCTTTCCCCAGTGCTCTGCAAGCTCTCCAGGACAACATAGAATCTGGGGCTCTGTGCTTTCTTTCGTTCTGAACAAGTGTTACTGTTTTCTGCACAAAAGCGATTCTGCGAAGTAATGTGAACACTTCTGCTTCCCAGGCACAGAGAAGGTGCTAGCAGGGAATTCTCTGCCTGCCTTTCCCCAGTGCTCTGCAAGCTCTCCAGGACAACATAAAATCTGGGGCTCTGTGCTTTCTTTCCTTCTGACCAAGTGTTACTGTTTTCTGCACAAAAGCGAATCTTGCGAAGCAATGTGAACACTTCTGCTTCCCAGGCACAGAGAAGGTACTATCAGGGAATTCTCTGCCTGCCTTTCCCCAGTGCTCTGCAAGCTCTCCAGGACAACATAGAATCTGGGGCTCTGTGCTTTCTTTCCTTCTGAACAAGTGTTACTGTTTTCTGCACAAAAGCGATTCTGCGAAGCAATGTGAACAGGCACAGAGAAGGTGCTAGCAGGGAATTCTCTGCCTGCCTTTCCCCAGTGCTCTGCAAGCTCTCCAGGACAACATAGAATCTGGGGCTCTGTGCTTTCTTTCGTTCTGAACAAGTGTTACTGTTTTCTGCACAAAAGCGATTCTGCGAAGCAATGTGAACAGGCACAGAGAAGGTGCTATCAGGGAATTCTCTGCCTGCCTTTCCCCAGTGCTCTGCAAGCTCTCCAGGACAACATAAAATCTGGGGCTCTGTGCTTTCTTTCCTTCTGAACAAGTGTTAGTGTTTTCTGCACAAAAGCGAATCTTGCGAAGCAATGTGAACACTTCTGCTTCCTAGGCACAGAGAAGGTACTATCAGGGAATTCTCTGCCTGCCTTTCCCCAGTGCTCTGCAAGCTCTCCAGGACAACATAGAATCTGGGGCTCTGTGCTTTCTTTCCTTCTGAACAAGTGTTACTGTTTTCTTCACAAAAGCGATTCTGCGAAACAATGTGAACAGGCACAGAGAAGGTACTAGCAAGGAATTCTCTGCCTGCCTTTCCCCAGTGCTCTGAAAGCTCTCCAGGACAACATAAAATCTGGGGCTCTGTGCTTTCTTTCCTTCTGAACAAGTGTTACTGTTTTCTGCACAAAAACGATTCTTGCGAAGCAATGTGAACACTTCTGCTTCCCAGGCACAGAGAAGGTGCTAGCAGGGAATTCTCTGCCTGCCTTTCCCCAGTGCTCTGCAAGCTCTCCAGGAAAACATAGAATCTGGGGCTCTGTGCTTTCTTTCGTTCTGAACAAGTGTTACTGTTTTCTGCACAAAAGCGATTCTTGCGAAGCAATGTGAACAGGCACAGAGAAGGTGCTATCAGGGAATTCTCTGCCTGCCTTTCCCCAGTGCTCTGCAAGCTCTCCAGGACAACATAGAATCTGGGGCTCTGTGCTTTCTTTCCTTCTGAACAAGTGTTACTGTTTTCTGCACAAAAGCGATTCTTGCAAAGCAATGTGAACACTTCTGCTTCCCAGGCACAGAGAAGGTGCTAGCAAGGAATTCTCTGCCTGCCTTTCCCCAGTGCTCTGCAAGCTCTCCAGGACAACATAAAATCTGGGGCTCTGTGCTTTCTTTCCTTCTGAACAAGTGTTACTGTATTCTGCACAAAAGCGATTCTTGCGAAGCAATGTGAACACTTCTGCTTCCCAGGCACAGAGAAGGTGCTATCAGGGAATTCTCTGCCTGCCTTTCCCCAGTGCTCTGCAAGCTCTCCAGGACAACATAAAATCTGGGGCTCTGTGCTTTCTTTCCTTCTGAACAAGTGTTAGTGTTTTCTGCACAAAAGCGAATCTTGCGAAGCAATGTGAACACTTCTGCTTCCTAGGCACAGAGAAGGTACTATCAGGGAATTCTCTGCCTGCCTTTCCCCAGTGCTCTGCAAGCTCTCCAGGACAACATAGAATCTGGGGCTCTGTGCTTTCTTTCCTTCTGAACAAGTGTTACTGTTTTCTTCACAAAAGCGATTCTGCGAAACAATGTGAACAGGCACAGAGAAGGTGCTAGCAAGGAATTCTCTGCCTGCCTTTCCCCAGTGCTCTGCAAGCTCTCCAGGACAACATAAAATCTGGGGCTCTGTGCTTTCTTTCCTTCTGAACAAGTGTTACTGTTTTCTTCACAAAAGCGATTCTGCGAAGCAATGTGAACACTTCTGCTTCCCAGGCACAGAGAAGGTGCTAGCAAGGAATTCTCTGCCTGCCTTTCCCCAGTGCTCTGCAAGCTCTCCAGGACAACATAGAATCTGGGGCTCTGTGCTTTCTTTCCTTCTGAACAAGTGTTACTGTTTTCTGCACAAAAGCGATTCTTGCAGAGCAATGTGAACACTTCTGCTTCCCAGGCACAGAGAAGGCGCTAGCAAGGAATTCTCTGCCTGCCTTTCCCCAGTGCTCTGCAAGCTCTCCAGGACAACATAGAATCTGGGGCTCTGTGCTTTCTTTCCTTCTGAACAAGTGTTACTGTTTTCTGCACATAGCGATTCTGCGAAGTAATGTGAACACTTCTGCTTCCCAGGCACAGAGAAGGTGCTAGCAGGGAATTCTCTGCCTGCCTTTCCCCAGTGCTCTGCAAGCTCTCCAGGACAACATAAAATCTGGGGCTCTGTGCTTTCTTTCCTTCTGAACAAGTGTTAGTGTTTTCTGCACAAAAGCGAATCTTGCGAAGCAATGTGAACACTTCTGCTTCCCAGGCACAGAGAAGGTACTATCAGGGAATTCTCTGCCTGCCTTTCCCCAGTGCTCTGCAAGCTCTCCAGGACAACATAGAATCTGGGGCTCTGTGCTTTCTTTCCTTCTGAACAAGTGTTACTGTTTTCTGCACAAAAGCGATTCTGCGAAGCAATGTGAACAGGCACAGAGAAGGTGCTAGCAGGGAATTCTCTGCCTGCCTTTCCCCAGTGCTCTGCAAGCTCTCCAGGACAACATAGAATCTGGGGCTCTGTGCTTTCTTTCCTTCTGAACAAGTGTTACTGTTTTCTGCACAAAAGCGATTCTTGCGAAGCAATGTGAACACTTCTGCTTCCCAGGCACAGAGAAGGTGCTAGCAGGGAATTCTCTGCCTGCCTTTCCCCAGTGCTCTGCAAGCTCTCCAGGACAACATAGAATCTGGGGCTCTGTGCTTTCTTTCGTTCTGAACAAGTGTTACTGTTTTCTGCACAAAAGCGATTCTGCGAAGCAATGTGAACAGGCACAGAGAAGGTGCTATCAGGGAATTCTCTGCCTGCCTTTCCCCAGTGCTCTGCAAGCTCTCCAGGACAACATAAAATCTGGGGCTCTGTGCTTTCTTTCCTTCTGAACAAGTGTTAGTGTTTTCTGCACAAAAGCGAATCTTGCGAAGCAATGTGAACACTTCTGCTTCCTAGGCACAGAGAAGGTACTATCAGGGAATTCTCTGCCTGCCTTTCCCCAGTGCTCTGCAAGCTCTCCAGGACAACATAGAATCTGGGGCTCTGTGCTTTCTTTCCTTCTGAACAAGTGTTACTGTTTTCTTCACAAAAGCGATTCTGCGAAACAATGTGAACAGGCACAGAGAAGGTACTAGCAAGGAATTCTCTGCCTGCCTTTCCCCAGTGCTCTGCAAGCTCTCCAGGACAACATAAAATCTGGGGCTCTGTGCTTTCTTTCCTTCTGAACAAGTGTTACTGTTTTCTGCACAAAAGCGATTCTTGCGAAGCAATGTGAACACTTCTGCTTCCCAGGCACAGAGAAGGTGCTAGCAGGGAATTCTCTGCCTGCCTTTCCCCAGTGCTCTGCAAGCTCTCCAGGACAACATAGAATCTGGGGCTCTGTGCTTTCTTTCCTTCTGAACAAGTGTTACTGTTTTCTGCACAAAAGCGATTCTTGCAGAGCAATGTGAACACTTCTGCTTCCCAGGCACAGAGAAGGTGCTAGCAAGGAATTCTCTGCCTGCCTTTCCCCAGTGCTCTGCAAGCTCTCCAGGACAACAGCAAATCTGGGGCTCTGTGCTTTCTTTCCTTCTGAACAAGTGTTACTGTTTTCTGCACAAAAGCGATTCTGCGAAGCAATGTGAACACTTCTGCTTCCCAGGCACAGAGAAGGTGCTAGCAAGGAATTCTCTGCCTGCCTTTCCCCAGTGCTCTGCAAGCTCTCCAGGACAACATAGAATCTGGGGCTCTGTGCTTTCTTTCGTTCTGAACAAGTGTTACTGTTTTCTGCACAAAAGCGATTCTGCGAAGTAATGTGAACACTTCTGCTTCCCAGGCACAGAGAAGGTGCTAGCAGGGAATTCTCTGCCTGCCTTTCCCCAGTGCTCTGCAAGCTCTCCAGGACAACATAAAATCTGGGGCTCTGTGCTTTCTTTCCTTCTGAACAAGTGTTACTGTTTTCTGCACAAAAGCGAATCTTGCGAAGCAATGTGAACACTTCTGCTTCCCAGGCACAGAGAAGGTACTATCAGGGAATTCTCTGCCTGCCTTTCCCCAGTGCTCTGCAAGCTCTCCAGGACAACATAGAATCTGGGGCTCTGTGCTTTCTTTCGTTCTGAACAAGTGTTACTGTTTTCTGCACAAAAGCGATTCTGCGAAGCAATGTGAACAGGCACAGAGAAGGTGCTAGCAGGGAATTCTCTGCCTGCCTTTCCCCAGTGCTCTGCAAGCTCTCCAGGACAACATAGAATCTGGGGCTCTGTGCTTTCTTTCCTTCTGAACAAGTGTTAGTGTTGTCTGCACAAAAGCGATTCTGCGAAGCAATGTGAACAGGCACAGAGAAGGTGCTAGCAGGGAATTCTCTGCCTGCCTTTCCCCAGTGCTCTGCAAGCTCTCCAGGACAACATAGAATCTGGGGCTCTGTGCTTTCTTTCCTTCTGAACAAGTGTTACTGTTTTCTGCACAAAAGCGATTCTTGCGAAGCAATGTGAACACTTCTGCTTCCCAGGCACAGAGAAGGTGCTAGCAGGGAATTCTCTGCCTGCCTTTCCCCAGTGCTCTGCAAGCTCTCCAGGACAACATAAAATCTGGGGCTCTGTGCTTTCTTTCCTTCTGAACAAGTGTTACTGTTTTCTGCACAAAAGCGATTCTGCGAAGCAATGTGAACAGGCACAGAGAAGGTGCTAGCAGGGAATTCTCTGCCTGCCTTTCCCCAGTGCTCTGCAAGCTCTCCAGGACAACATAAAATCTGGGGCTCTGTGCTGTCTTTCGTTCTGAACAAGTGTTACTGTTTTCTGCACAAAAGCGATTCTGCGAAGCAATGTGAACACTTCTGCTTCCCAGGCACAGAGAAGGTGCTATCAGGGAATTCTCTGCCTGCCTTTCCCCAGTGCTCTGCAAGCTCTCCAGGACAACATAAAATCTGGGGCTCTGTGCTTTCTTTCCTTCTGAACAAGTGTTACTGTTTTCTGCACAAAAGCGAATCTTGCGAAGCAATGTGAACACTTCTGCTTCCCAGGCACAGAGAAGGTGCTATCAGGGAATTCTCTGCCTGCCTTTCCCCAGTGCTCTGCAAGCTCTCCAGGACAACATAGAATCTGGGGCTCTGTGCTTTCTTTCGTTCTGAACAAGTGTTACTGTTTTCTGCACAAAAGCGATTCTGCGAAGCAATGTGAAAAGGCACAGAGAAGGTGCTAGCAGGGAATTCTCTGCCTGCCTTTCCCCAGTGCTCTGCAAGCTCTCCAGGACAACATAGAATCTGGGGCTCTGTGCTTTCTTTCCTTCTGAACAAGTGTTACTGTTTTCTGCACAAAAGCGATTCTTGCGAAGCAATGTGAACACTTCTGCTTCCCAGGCACAGAGAAGGTGCTATCAGGGAATTCTCTGCCTGCCTTTCCCCAGTGCTCTGCAAGCTCTCCAGGACAACATAGAATCTGGGGCTCTGTGCTTTCTTTCCTTCTGAACAAGTGTTACTGTTTTCTGCACAAAAGCGATTCTGCGAAGCAATGTGAACAGGCACAGAGAAGGTGCTAGCAGGGAATTCTCTGCCTGCCTTTCCCCAGTGCTCTGCAAGCTCTCCAGGACAACATAGAATCTGGGGCTCTGTGCTTTCTTTCCTTCTGAACAAGTGTTACTGTTTTCTGCACAAAAGCGATTCTGCGAAGCAATGTGAACAGGCACAGAGAAGGTGCTAGCAGGGAATTCTCTGCCTGCCTTTCCCCAGTGCTCTGCAAGCTCTCCAGGACAACATAAAATCTGGGGCTCTGTGCTTTCTTTCCTTCTGAACAAGTGTTAGTGTTTTCTGCACAAAAGCGATTCTTGCGAAGCAATGTGAACACTTCTGCTTCCCAGGCACAGAGAAGGTGCTAGCAGGGAATTCTCTGCCTGCCTTTCCCCAGTGCTCTGCAAGCTCTCCAGGACAACATAGAATCTGGGGCTCTGTGCTTTCTTTCGTTCTGAACAAGTGTTACTGTTTTCTGCACAAAAGCGATTCTGCGAAGCAATGTGAACAGGCACAGAGAAGGTGCTAGCAGGGAATTCTCTGCCTGCCTTTCCCCAGTGCTCTGCAAGCTCTCCAGGAGAACAGCAAATCTGGGGCTCTGTGCTTTCTTTCGTTCTGAACAAGTGTTACTGTTTTCTGCACAAAAGCGATTCTTGCGAAGCAATGTGAACACTTCTGCTTCCCAGGCACAGAGAAGGTGCTAGCAGGGAATTCTCTGCCTGCCTTTCCCCAGTGCTCTGCAAGCTCTCCAGGACAACATAGAATCTGGGGCTCTGTGCTTTCTTTCGTTCTGAACAAGTGTTACTGTTTTCTGCAGAAAAGCGATTCTGCGAAGCAATGTGAACAGGCACAGAGAAGGTACTAGCAAGGAATTCTCTGCCTGCCTTTCCCCAGTGCTCTGCAAGCTCTCCAGGACAACATAAAATCTGGGGCTCTGTGCTTTCTTTCCTTCTGAACAAGTGTTAGTGTTTTCTGCACAAAAGCGAATCTTGCGAAGCAATGTGAACACTTCTGCTTCCCAGGCACAGAGAAGGTGCTAGCAGGGAATTCTCTGCCTGCCTTTCCCCAGTGCTCTGCAAGCTCTCCAGGAAAACATAGAATCTGGGGCTCTGTGCTTTCTTTCGTTCTGAACAAGTGTTACTGTTTTCTGCACAAAAGCGATTCTTGCGAAGCAATGTGAACAGGCACAGAGAAGGTGCTATCAGGGAATTCTCTGCCTGCCTTTCCCCAGTGCTCTGCAAGCTCTCCAGGACAACATAGAATCTGGGGCTCTGTGCTTTCTTTCCTTCTGAACAAGTGTTACTGTTTTCTGCACAAAAGCGATTCTTGCAAAGCAATGTGAACACTTCTGCTTCCCAGGCACAGAGAAGGTGCTAGCAAGGAATTCTCTGCCTGCCTTTCCCCAGTGCTCTGCAAGCTCTCCAGGACAACATAAAATCTGGGGCTCTGTGCTTTCTTTCCTTCTGAACAAGTGTTACTGTATTCTGCACAAAAGCGATTCTTGCGAAGCAATGTGAACACTTCTGCTTCCCAGGCACAGAGAAGGTGCTATCAGGGAATTCTCTGCCTGCCTTTCCCCAGTGCTCTGCAAGCTCTCCAGGACAACATAAAATCTGGGGCTCTGTGCTTTCTTTCCTTCTGAACAAGTGTTATTGTTTTCTGCACAAAAGCGAATCTTGCGAAGCAATGTGAACACTTCTGCTTCCTAGGCACAGAGAAGGTACTATCAGGGAATTCTCTGCCTGCCTTTCCCCAGTGCTCTGCAAGCTCTCCAGGACAACATAGAATCTGGGGCTCTGTGCTTTCTTTCCTTCTGAACAAGTGTTACTGTTTTCTTCACAAAAGCGATTCTGCGAAACAATGTGAACAGGCACAGAGAAGGTGCTAGCAAGGAATTCTCTGCCTGCCTTTCCCCAGTGCTCTGCAAGCTCTCCAGGACAACATAAAATCTGGGGCTCTGTGCTTTCTTTCCTTCTGAACAAGTGTTACTGTTTTCTTCACAAAAGCGATTCTGCGAAGCAATGTGAACACTTCTGCTTCCCAGGCACAGAGAAGGTGCTAGCAAGGAATTCTCTGCCTGCCTTTCCCCAGTGCTCTGCAAGCTCTCCAGGACAACATAGAATCTGGGGCTCTGTGCTTTCTTTCCTTCTGAACAAGTGTTACTGTTTTCTGCACAAAAGCGATTCTTGCAGAGCAATGTGAACACTTCTGCTTCCCAGGCACAGAGAAGGTGCTAGCAAGGAATTCTCTGCCTGCCTTTCCCCAGTGCTCTGCAAGCTCTCCAGGACAACATAAAATCTGGGGCTCTGTGCTTTCTTTCCTTCTGAACAAGTGTTACTGTTTTCTGCACAAAAGCGATTCTGCGAAGTAATGTGAACACTTCTGCTTCCCAGGCACAGAGAAGGTGCTAGCAGGGAATTCTCTGCCTGCCTTTCCCCAGTGCTCTGCAAGCTCTCCAGGACAACATAAAATCTGGGGCTCTGTGCTTTCTTTCCTTCTGAACAAGTGTTAGTGTTTTCTGCACAAAAGCGAATCTTGCGAAGCAATGTGAACACTTCTGCTTCCCAGGCACAGAGAAGGTACTATCAGGGAATTCTCTGCCTGCCTTTCCCCAGTGCTCTGCAAGCTCTCCAGGACAACATAGAATCTGGGGCTCTGTGCTTTCTTTCCTTCTGAACAAGTGTTACTGTTTTCTGCACAAAAGCGATTCTGCGAAGCAATGTGAACAGGCACAGAGAAGGTGCTAGCAGGGAATTCTCTGCCTGCCTTTCCCCAGTGCTCTGCAAGCTCTCCAGGAGAACAGCAAATCTGGGGCTCTGTGCTTTCTTTCGTTCTGAACAAGTGTTACTGTTTTCTGCACAAAAGCGATTCTTGCGAAGCAATGTGAACACTTCTGCTTCCCAGGCACAGAGAAGGTGCTATCAGGGAATTCTCTGCCTGCCTTTCCCCAGTGCTCTGCAAGCTCTCCAGGACAACATAAAATCTGGGGCTCTGTGCTTTCTTTCCTTCTGAACAAGTGTTAGTGTTTTCTGCACAAAAGCGAATCTTGCGAAGCAATGTGAACACTTCTGCTTCCTAGGCACAGAGAAGGTACTATCAGGGAATTCTCTGCCTGCCTTTCCCCAGTGCTCTGCAAGCTCTCCAGGACAACATAGAATCTGGGGCTCTGTGCTTTCTTTCCTTCTGAACAAGTGTTACTGTTTTCTTCACAAAAGCGATTCTGCGAAACAATGTGAACAGGCACAGAGAAGGTGCTAGCAGGGAATTCTCTGCCTGCCTTTCCCCAGTGCTCTGCAAGCTCTCCAGGACAACATAGAATCTGGGGCTCTGTGCTTTCTTTCGTTCTGAACAAGTGTTACTGTTTTCTGCACAAAAGTGATTCTGCGAAGCAATGTGAACAGGCACAGAGAAGGTGCTAGCAGGGAATTCTCTGCCTGCCTTTCCCCAGTGCTCTGCAAGCTCTCCAGGACAACATAGAATCTGGGGCTCTGTGCTTTCTTTCCTTCTGAACAAGTGTTACTGTTTTCTGCACAAAAGCGATTCTTGCAGAGCAATGTGAACACTTCTGCTTCCCAGGCACAGAGAAGGTGCTAGCAAGGAATTCTCTGCCTGCCTTTCCCCAGTGCTCTGCAAGCTCTCCAGGACAACAGCAAATCTGGGGCTCTGTGCTTTCTTTCCTTCTGAACAAGTGTTACTGTTTTCTGCACAAAAGCGATTCTGCGAAGCAATGTGAACACTTCTGCTTCCCAGGCACAGAGAAGGTGCTAGCAAGGAATTCTCTGCCTGCCTTTCCCCAGTGCTCTGCAAGCTCTCCAGGACAACATAGAATCTGGGGCTCTGTGCTTTCTTTCCTTCTGAACAAGTGTTACTGTTTTCTGCACAAAAGCGATTCTGCGAAGTAATGTGAACACTTCTGCTTCCCAGGCACAGAGAAGGTGCTAGCAGGGAATTCTCTGCCTGCCTTTCCCCAGTGCTCTGCAAGCTCTCCAGGACAACATAAAATCTGGGGCTCTGTGCTTTCTTTCCTTCTGAACAAGTGTTACTGTTTTCTGCACAAAAGCGATTCTGCGAAGCAATGTGAACAGGCACAGAGAAGGTGCTAGCAGGGAATTCTCTGCCTGCCTTTCCCCAGTGCTCTGCAAGCTCTCCAGGACAACATAGAATCTGGGGCTCTGTGCTTTCTTTCCTTCTGAACAAGTGTTAGTGTTGTCTGCACAAAAGCGATTCTGCGAAGCAATGTGAACAGGCACAGAGAAGGTGCTAGCAGGGAATTCTCTGCCTGCCTTTCCCCAGTGCTCTGCAAGCTCTCCAGGACAACATAGAATCTGGGGCTCTGTGCTTTCTTTCCTTCTGAACAAGTGTTACTGTTTTCTGCAGAAAAGCGATTCTTGCGAAGCAATGTGAACACTTCTGCTTCCCAGGCACAGAGAAGGTGCTAGCAGGGAATTCTCTGCCTGCCTTTCCCCAGTGCTCTGCAAGCTCTCCAGGACAACATAGAATCTGGGGCTCTGTGCTTTCTTTCGTTCTGAACAAGTGTTACTGTTTTCTGCACAAAAGCGATTCTGCGAAGCAATGTGAACAGGCACAGAGAAGGTGCTAGCAGGGAATTCTCTGCCTGCCTTTCCCCAGTGCTCTGCAAGCTCTCCAGGACAACATAAAATCTGGGGCTCTGTGCTGTCTTTCGTTCTGAACAAGTGTTACTGTTTTCTGCACAAAAGCGATTCTGCGAAGCAATGTGAACACTTCTGCTTCCCAGGCACAGAGAAGGTGCTATCAGGGAATTCTCTGCCTGCCTTTCCCCAGTGCTCTGCAAGCTCT
This sequence comes from Strix aluco, assembly GCF_031877795.1. NCBI lineage: Eukaryota > Metazoa > Chordata > Aves > Strigiformes > Strigidae > Strix > Strix aluco. The sequence goes on from NC_133960.1 coordinate 4,889,159, forward strand.
CCAGGACAACATAAAATCTGGGGCTCTGTGCTTTCTTTCCTTCTGAACAAGTGTTACTGTTTTCTGCACAAAAGCGAATCTTGCGAAGCAATGTGAACACTTCTGCTTCCCAGGCACAGAGAAGGTGCTAGCAGGGAATTCTCTGCCTGCCTTTCCCCAGTGCTCTGCAAGCTCTCCAGGACAACATAAAATCTGGGGCTCTGTGCTTTCTTTCCTTCTGAACAAGTGTTAGTGTTTTCTGCACAAAAGCGATTCTTGCGAAGCAATGTGAACACTTCTGCTTCCCAGGCACAGAGAAGGTGCTAGCAGGGAATTCTCTGCCTGCCTTTCCCCAGTGCTCTGCAAGCTCTCCAGGACAACATAGAATCTGGGGCTCTGTGCTTTCTTTCCTTCTGAACAAGTGTTACTGTTTTCTGCACAAAAGCGATTCTGCGAAGCAATGTGAACAGGCACAGAGAAGGTGCTAGCAGGGAATTCTCTGCCTGCCTTTCCCCAGTGCTCTGCAAGCTCTCCAGGACAACATAGAATCTGGGGCTCTGTGCTTTCTTTCCTTCTGAACAAGTGTTAGTGTTTTCTGCACAAAAGCGATTCTTGCGAAGCAATGTGAACACTTCTGCTTCCCAGGCACAGAGAAGGTGCTAGCAGGGAATTCTCTGCCTGCCTTTCCCCAGTGCTCTGCAAGCTCTCCAGGACAACATAGAATCTGGGGCTCTGTGCTTTCTTTCGTTCTGAACAAGTGTTACTGTTTTCTGCACAAAAGCGATTCTGCGAAGCAATGTGAACAGGCACAGAGAAGGTGCTATCAGGGAATTCTCTGCCTGCCTTTCCCCAGTGCTCTGCAAGCTCTCCAGGACAACATAGAATCTGGGGCTCTGTGCTTTCTTTCCTTCTGAACAAGTGTTACTGTTTTCTGCACAAAAGCGATTCTGCGAAGCAATGTGAACAGGCACAGAGAAGGTGCTAGCAGGGAATTCTCTGCCTGCCTTTCCCCAGTGCTCTGCAAGCTCTCCAGGACAACATAAAATCTGGGGCTCTGTGCTTTCTTTCCTTCTGAACAAGTGTTAGTGTTTTCTGCACAAAAGCGATTCTTGCGAAGCAATGTGAACACTTCTGCTTCCCAGGCACAGAGAAGGTGCTAGCAGGGAATTCTCTGCCTGCCTTTCCCCAGTGCTCTGCAAGCTCTCCAGGACAACATAGAATCTGGGGCTCTGTGCTTTCTTTCGTTCTGAACAAGTGTTACTGTTTTCTGCACAAAAGCGATTCTGCGAAGCAATGTGAACAGGCACAGAAAAGGTGCTAGCAGGGAATTCTCTGTCTGCCTTTCCCCAGTGCTCTGCAAGCTCTCCAGGAGAACAGCAAATCTGGGGCTCTGTGCTTTCTTTCGTTCTGAACAAGTGTTACTGTTTTCTGCACAAAAGCGATTCTTGCGAAGCAATGTGAACACTTCTGCTTCCCAGGCACAGAGAAGGTGCTAGCAGGGAATTCTCTGCCTGCCTTTCCCCAGTGCTCTGCAAGCTCTCCAGGACAACATAGAATCTGGGGCTCTGTGCTTTTTTTCGTTCTGAACAAGTGTTACTGTTTTCTGCTGAAAAGCGATTCTGCGAAGCAATGTGAACAGGCACAGAGAAGGTGCTATCAGGGAATTCTCTGCCTGCCTTTCCCCAGTGCTCTGCAAGCTCTCCAGGACAACATAAAATCTGGGGCTCTGTGCTTTCTTTCCTTCTGAACAAGTGTTAGTGTTTTCTGCACAAAAGCAAATCTTGCGAAGCAATGTGAACACTTCTGCTTCCTAGGCACAGAGAAGGTACTATCAGGGAATTCTCTGCCTGCCTTTCCCCAGTGCTCTGCAAGCTCTCCAGGACAACATAGAATCTGGGGCTCTGTGCTTTCTTTCCTTCTGAACAAGTGTTACTGTTTTCTTCACAAAAGCGATTCTGCGAAACAATGTGAACAGGCACAGAGAAGGTACTAGCAAGGAATTCTCTGCCTGCCTTTCCCCAGTGCTCTGAAAGCTCTCCAGGACAACATAAAATCTGGGGCTCTGTGCTTTCTTTCCTTCTGAACAAGTGTTACTGTTTTCTGCACAAAAACGATTCTTGCGAAGCAATGTGAACACTTCTGCTTCCCAGGCACAGAGAAGGTGCTAGCAGGGAATTCTCTGCCTGCCTTTCCCCAGTGCTCTGCAAGCTCTCCAGGAAAACATAGAATCTGGGGCTCTGTGCTTTCTTTCGTTCTGAACAAGTGTTACTGTTTTCTGCACAAAAGCGATTCTGCGAAGCAATGTGAACAGGCACAGAGAAGGTGCTAGCAGGGAATTCTCTGCCTGCCTTTCCCCAGTGCTCTGCAAGCTCTCCAGGACAACATAGAATCTGGGGCTCTGTGCTTTCTTTCCTTCTGAACAAGTGTTACTGTTTTCTGCACAAAAGCGATTCTTGCAAAGCAATGTGAACACTTCTGCTTCCCAGGCACAGAGAAGGTGCTAGCAAGGAATTCTCTGCCTGCCTTTCCCCAGTGCTCTGCAAGCTCTCCAGGACAACATAAAATCTGGGGCTCTGTGCTTTCTTTCCTTCTGAACAAGTGTTACTGTATTCTGCACAAAAGCGATTCTTGCGAAGCAATGTGAACACTTCTGCTTCCCAGGCACAGAGAAGGTGCTATCAGGGAATTCTCTGCCTGCCTTTCCCCAGTGCTCTGCAAGCTCTCCAGGACAACATAGAATCTGGGGCTCTGTGCTTTCTTTCCTTCTGAACAAGTGTTACTGTTTTCTGCACAAAAGCGATTCTGCGAAGCAATGTGAACAGGCACAGAGAAGGTGCTAGCAGGGAATTCTCTGCCTGCCTTTCCCCAGTGCTCTGCAAGCTCTCCAGGACAACATAGAATCTGGGGCTCTGTGCTTTCTTTCCTTCTGAACAAGTGTTACTGTTTTCTGCACAAAAGCGATTCTGCGAAGCAATGTGAACAGGCACAGAGAAGGTGCTAGCAGGGAAATCTCTGTCTGCCTTTCCCCAGTGCTCTGCAAGCTCTCCAGGAGAACAGCAAATCTGGGGCTCTGTGCTTTCTTTCGTTCTGAACAAGTGTTACTGTTTTCTGCACAAAAGCGATTCTTGCGAAGCAATGTGAACACTTCTGCTTCCCAGGCACAGAGAAGGTGCTAGCAGGGAATTCTCTGCCTGCCTTTCCCCAGTGCTCTGCAAGCTCTCCAGGACAACATAGAATCTGGGGCTCTGTGCTTTCTTTCGTTCTGAACAAGTGTTACTGTTTTCTGCACAAAAGCGATTCTGCGAAGCAATGTGAACAGGCACAGAGAAGGTGCTATCAGGGAATTCTCTGCCTGCCTTTCCCCAGTGCTCTGCAAGCTCTCCAGGACAACATAAAATCTGGGGCTCTGTGCTTTCTTTCCTTCTGAACAAGTGTTAGTGTTTTCTGCACAAAAGCGAATCTTGCGAAGCATTGTGAACACTTCTGCTTCCTAGGCACAGAGAAGGTACTATCAGGGAATTCTCTGCCTGCCTTTCCCCAGTGCTCTGCAAGCTCTCCAGGACAACATAAAATCTGGGGCTCTGTGCTTTCTTTCCTTCTGAACAAGTGTTACTGTTTTCTTCACAAAAGCGATTCTGCGAAACAATGTGAACAGGCACAGAGAAGGTACTAGCAAGGAATTCTCTGCCTGCCTTTCCCCAGTGCTCTGAAAGCTCTCCAGGACAACATAAAATCTGGGGCTCTGTGCTTTCTTTCCTTCTGAACAAGTGTTACTGTTTTCTGCACAAAAACGATTCTTGCGAAGCAATGTGAACACTTCTGCTTCCCAGGCACAGAGAAGGTGCTAGCAGGGAATTCTCTGCCTGCCTTTCCCCAGTGCTCTGCAAGCTCTCCAGGACAACATAGAATCTGGGGCTCTGTGCTTTCTTTCCTTCTGAACAAGTGTTACTGTTTTCTGCACAAAAGCGATTCTTGCGAAGCAATGTGAACAGGCACAGAGAAGGTGCTATCAGGGAATTCTCTGCCTGCCTTTCCCCAGTGCTCTGCAAGCTCTCCAGGACAACATAGAATCTGGGGCTCTGTGCTTTCTTTCCTTCTGAACAAGTGTTACTGTTTTCTGCACAAAAGCGATTCTGCGAAGCAATGTGAACAGGCACAGAGAAGGTGCTAGCAGGGAATTCTCTGCCTGCCTTTCCCCAGTGCTCTGCAAGCTCTCCAGGACAACATAAAATCTGGGGCTCTGTGCTTTCTTTCCTTCTGAACAAGTGTTAGTGTTTTCTGCACAAAAGCGATTCTTGCGAAGCAATGTGAACACTTCTGCTTCCCAGGCACAGAGAAGGTGCTAGCAGGGAATTCTCTGCCTGCCTTTCCCCAGTGCTCTGCAAGCTCTCCAGGACAACATAGAATCTGGGGCTCTGTGCTTTCTTTCGTTCTGAACAAGTGTTACTGTTTTCTGCACAAAAGCGATTCTGCGAAGCAATGTGAACAGGCACAGAAAAGGTGCTAGCAGGGAATTCTCTGTCTGCCTTTCCCCAGTGCTCTGCAAGCTCTCCAGGAGAACAGCAAATCTGGGGCTCTGTGCTTTCTTTCGTTCTGAACAAGTGTTACTGTTTTCTGCACAAAAGCGATTCTTGCGAAGCAATGTGAACACTTCTGCTTCCCAGGCACAGAGAAGGTGCTAGCAGGGAATTCTCTGCCTGCCTTTCCCCAGTGCTCTGCAAGCTCTCCAGGACAACATAGAATCTGGGGCTCTGTGCTTTCTTTCGTTCTGAACAAGTGTTACTGTTTTCTGCTGAAAAGCGATTCTGCGAAGCAATGTGAACAGGCACAGAGAAGGTGCTATCAGGGAATTCTCTGCCTGCCTTTCCCCAGTGCTCTGCAAGCTCTCCAGGACAACATAAAATCTGGGGCTCTGTGCTTTCTTTCCTTCTGAACAAGTGTTAGTGTTTTCTGCACAAAAGCAAATCTTGCGAAGCAATGTGAACACTTCTGCTTCCTAGGCACAGAGAAGGTACTATCAGGGAATTCTCTGCCTGCCTTTCCCCAGTGCTCTGCAAGCTCTCCAGGACAACATAGAATCTGGGGCTCTGTGCTTTCTTTCCTTCTGAACAAGTGTTACTGTTTTCTTCACAAAAGCGATTCTGCGAAACAATGTGAACAGGCACAGAGAAGGTACTAGCAAGGAATTCTCTGCCTGCCTTTCCCCAGTGCTCTGAAAGCTCTCCAGGACAACATAAAATCTGGGGCTCTGTGCTTTCTTTCCTTCTGAACAAGTGTTAGTGTTTTCTGCACAAAAGCGATTCTTGCGAAGCAATGTGAACACTTCTGCTTCCCAGGCACAGAGAAGGTGCTAGCAGGGAATTCTCTGCCTGCCTTTCCCCAGTGCTCTGCAAGCTCTCCAGGACAACATAGAATCTGGGGCTCTGTGCTTTCTTTCCTTCTGAACAAGTGTTACTGTTTTCTGCACAAAAGCGATTCTGCGAAGCAATGTGAACAGGCACAGAGAAGGTGCTAGCAGGGAATTCTCTGCCTGCCTTTCCCCAGTGCTCTGCAAGCTCTCCAGGACAACATAGAATCTGGGGCTCTGTGCTTTCTTTCGTTCTGAACAAGTGTTACTGTTTTCTGCACAAAAGCGATTCTGCGAAGCAATGTGAACAGGCACAGAGAAGGTGCTAGCAGGGAATTCTCTGCCTGCCTTTCCCCAGTGCTCTGCAAGCTCTCCAGGACAACATAGAATCTGGGGCTCTGTGCTTTCTTTCCTTCTGAACAAGTGTTACTGTTTTCTGCACAAAAGCGATTCTTGCGAAGCAATGTGAACACTTCTGCTTCCCAGGCACAGAGAAGGTGCTAGCAGGGAATTCTCTGCCTGCCTTTCCCCAGTGCTCTGCAAGCTCTCCAGGACAACATAGAATCTGGGGCTCTGTGCTTTCTTTCGTTCTGAACAAGTGTTACTGTTTTCTGCACAAAAGCGATTCTGCGAAGCAATGTGAACAGGCACAGAGAAGGTGCTATCAGGGAATTCTCTGCCTGCCTTTCCCCAGTGCTCTGCAAGCTCTCCAGGACAACATAAAATCTGGGGCTCTGTGCTTTCTTTCCTTCTGAACAAGTGTTAGTGTTTTCTGCACAAAAGCGAATCTTGCGAAGCAATGTGAACACTTCTGCTTCCTAGGCACAGAGAAGGTACTATCAGGGAATTCTCTGCCTGCCTTTCCCCAGTGCTCTGCAAGCTCTCCAGGACAACATAGAATCTGGGGCTCTGTGCTTTCTTTCCTTCTGAACAAGTGTTACTGTTTTCTTCACAAAAGCGATTCTGCGAAACAGTGTGAACAGGCACAGAGAAGGTACTAGCAAGGAATTCTCTGCCTGCCTTTCCCCAGTGCTCTGCAAGCTCTCCAGGACAACATAGAATCTGGGGCTCTGTGCTTTCTTTCCTTCTGAACAAGTGTTACTGTTTTCTGCACAAAAGCGATTCTTGCAGAGCAATGTGAACACTTCTGCTTCCCAGGCACAGAGAAGGTGCTAGCAAGGAATTCTCTGCCTGCCTTTCCCCAGTGCTCTGCAAGCTCTCCAGGACAACATAAAATCTGGGGCTCTGTGCTTTCTTTCCTTCTGAACAAGTGTTACTGTTTTCTGCACAAAAGCGATTCTTGCGAAGCAATGTGAACACTTCTGCTTCCCAGGCACAGAGAAGGTGCTAGCAAGGAATTCTCTGCCTGCCTTTCCCCAGTGCTCTGCAAGCTCTCCAGGACAACATAGAATCTGGGGCTCTGTGCTTTCTTTCGTTCTGAACAAGTGTTACTGTTTTCTGCACAAAAGCGATTCTGCGAAGTAATGTGAACACTTCTGCTTCCCAGGCACAGAGAAGGTGCTAGCAGGGAATTCTCTGCCTGCCTTTCCCCAGTGCTCTGCAAGCTCTCCAGGACAACATAAAATCTGGGGCTCTGTGCTTTCTTTCCTTCTGACCAAGTGTTACTGTTTTCTGCACAAAAGCGAATCTTGCGAAGCAATGTGAACACTTCTGCTTCCCAGGCACAGAGAAGGTACTATCAGGGAATTCTCTGCCTGCCTTTCCCCAGTGCTCTGCAAGCTCTCCAGGACAACATAGAATCTGGGGCTCTGTGCTTTCTTTCCTTCTGAACAAGTGTTACTGTTTTCTGCACAAAAGCGATTCTGCGAAGCAATGTGAACAGGCACAGAGAAGGTGCTAGCAGGGAATTCTCTGCCTGCCTTTCCCCAGTGCTCTGCAAGCTCTCCAGGACAACATAGAATCTGGGGCTCTGTGCTTTCTTTCGTTCTGAACAAGTGTTACTGTTTTCTGCACAAAAGCGATTCTTGCGAAACAATGTGAACAGGCACAGAGAAGGTGCTATCAGGGAATTCTCTGCCTGCCTTTCCCCAGTGCTCTGCAAGCTCTCCAGGACAACATAAAATCTGGGGCTCTGTGCTTTCTTTCCTTCTGAACAAGTGTTAGTGTTTTCTGCACAAAAGCGAATCTTGCGAAGCAATGTGAACACTTCTGCTTCCTAGGCACAGAGAAGGTACTATCAGGGAATTCTCTGCCTGCCTTTCCCCAGTGCTCTGCAAGCTCTCCAGGACAACATAGAATCTGGGGCTCTGTGCTTTCTTTCCTTCTGAACAAGTGTTACTGTTTTCTTCACAAAAGCGATTCTGCGAAACAATGTGAACAGGCACAGAGAAGGTACTAGCAAGGAATTCTCTGCCTGCCTTTCCCCAGTGCTCTGAAAGCTCTCCAGGACAACATAAAATCTGGGGCTCTGTGCTTTCTTTCCTTCTGAACAAGTGTTACTGTTTTCTGCACAAAAACGATTCTTGCGAAGCAATGTGAACACTTCTGCTTCCCAGGCACAGAGAAGGTGCTAGCAGGGAATTCTCTGCCTGCCTTTCCCCAGTGCTCTGCAAGCTCTCCAGGAAAACATAGAATCTGGGGCTCTGTGCTTTCTTTCGTTCTGAACAAGTGTTACTGTTTTCTGCACAAAAGCGATTCTTGCGAAGCAATGTGAACAGGCACAGAGAAGGTGCTATCAGGGAATTCTCTGCCTGCCTTTCCCCAGTGCTCTGCAAGCTCTCCAGGACAACATAGAATCTGGGGCTCTGTGCTTTCTTTCCTTCTGAACAAGTGTTACTGTTTTCTGCACAAAAGCGATTCTTGCAAAGCAATGTGAACACTTCTGCTTCCCAGGCACAGAGAAGGTGCTAGCAAGGAATTCTCTGCCTGCCTTTCCCCAGTGCTCTGCAAGCTCTCCAGGACAACATAAAATCTGGGGCTCTGTGCTTTCTTTCCTTCTGAACAAGTGTTACTGTATTCTGCACAAAAGCGATTCTTGCGAAGCAATGTGAACACTTCTGCTTCCCAGGCACAGAGAAGGTGCTATCAGGGAATTCTCTGCCTGCCTTTCCCCAGTGCTCTGCAAGCTCTCCAGGACAACATAAAATCTGGGGCTCTGTGCTTTCTTTCCTTCTGAACAAGTGTTAGTGTTTTCTGCACAAAAGCGAATCTTGCGAAGCAATGTGAACACTTCTGCTTCCTAGGCACAGAGAAGGTACTATCAGGGAATTCTCTGCCTGCCTTTCCCCAGTGCTCTGCAAGCTCTCCAGGACAACATAGAATCTGGGGCTCTGTGCTTTCTTTCGTTCTGAACAAGTGTTACTGTTTTCTTCACAAAAGCGATTCTGCGAAACAATGTGAACAGGCACAGAGAAGGTGCTAGCAAGGAATTCTCTGCCTGCCTTTCCCCAGTGCTCTGCAAGCTCTCCAGGACAACATAAAATCTGGGGCTCTGTGCTTTCTTTCCTTCTGAACAAGTGTTACTGTTTTCTTCACAAAAGCGATTCTGCGAAGCAATGTGAACACTTCTGCTTCCCAGGCACAGAGAAGGTGCTAGCAAGGAATTCTCTGCCTGCCTTTCCCCAGTGCTCTGCAAGCTCTCCAGGACAACATAGAATCTGGGGCTCTGTGCTTTCTTTCCTTCTGAACAAGTGTTACTGTTTTCTGCACAAAAGCGATTCTTGCAGAGCAATGTGAACACTTCTGCTTCCCAGGCACAGAGAAGGCGCTAGCAAGGAATTCTCTGCCTGCCTTTCCCCAGTGCTCTGCAAGCTCTCCAGGACAACATAGAATCTGGGGCTCTGTGCTTTCTTTCCTTCTGAACAAGTGTTACTGTTTTCTGCACATAGCGATTCTGCGAAGTAATGTGAACACTTCTGCTTCCCAGGCACAGAGAAGGTGCTAGCAGGGAATTCTCTGCCTGCCTTTCCCCAGTGCTCTGCAAGCTCTCCAGGACAACATAAAATCTGGGGCTCTGTGCTTTCTTTCCTTCTGAACAAGTGTTAGTGTTTTCTGCACAAAAGCGAATCTTGCGAAGCAATGTGAACACTTCTGCTTCCCAGGCACAGAGAAGGTACTATCAGGGAATTCTCTGCCTGCCTTTCCCCAGTGCTCTGCAAGCTCTCCAGGACAACATAGAATCTGGGGCTCTGTGCTTTCTTTCCTTCTGAACAAGTGTTACTGTTTTCTGCACAAAAGCGATTCTGCGAAGCAATGTGAACAGGCACAGAGAAGGTGCTAGCAGGGAATTCTCTGCCTGCCTTTCCCCAGTGCTCTGCAAGCTCTCCAGGACAACATAGAATCTGGGGCTCTGTGCTTTCTTTCGTTCTGAACAAGTGTTACTGTTTTCTGCACAAAAGCGATTCTTGCGAAGCAATGTGAACACTTCTGCTTCCCAGGCACAGAGAAGGTGCTAGCAGGGAATTCTCTGCCTGCCTTTCCCCAGTGCTCTGCAAGCTCTCCAGGACAACATAGAATCTGGGGCTCTGTGCTTTCTTTCGTTCTGAACAAGTGTTACTGTTTTCTGCACAAAAGCGATTCTGCGAAGCAATGTGAACAGGCACAGAGAAGGTGCTATCAGGGAATTCTCTGCCTGCCTTTCCCCAGTGCTCTGCAAGCTCTCCAGGACAACATAAAATCTGGGGCTCTGTGCTTTCTTTCCTTCTGAACAAGTGTTAGTGTTTTCTGCACAAAAGCGAATCTTGCGAAGCAATGTGAACACTTCTGCTTCCTAGGCACAGAGAAGGTACTATCAGGGAATTCTCTGCCTGCCTTTCCCCAGTGCTCTGCAAGCTCTCCAGGACAACATAGAATCTGGGGCTCTGTGCTTTCTTTCCTTCTGAACAAGTGTTACTGTTTTCTTCACAAAAGCGATTCTGCGAAACAATGTGAACAGGCACAGAGAAGGTACTAGCAAGGAATTCTCTGCCTGCCTTTCCCCAGTGCTCTGCAAGCTCTCCAGGACAACATAAAATCTGGGGCTCTGTGCTTTCTTTCCTTCTGAACAAGTGTTACTGTTTTCTGCACAAAAGCGATTCTTGCGAAGCAATGTGAACACTTCTGCTTCCCAGGCACAGAGAAGGTGCTAGCAGGGAATTCTCTGCCTGCCTTTCCCCAGTGCTCTGCAAGCTCTCCAGGACAACATAGAATCTGGGGCTCTGTGCTTTCTTTCCTTCTGAACAAGTGTTACTGTTTTCTGCACAAAAGCGATTCTTGCAGAGCAATGTGAACACTTCTGCTTCCCAGGCACAGAGAAGGTGCTAGCAAGGAATTCTCTGCCTGCCTTTCCCCAGTGCTCTGCAAGCTCTCCAGGACAACAGCAAATCTGGGGCTCTGTGCTTTCTTTCCTTCTGAACAAGTGTTACTGTTTTCTGCACAAAAGCGATTCTGCGAAGCAATGTGAACACTTCTGCTTCCCAGGCACAGAGAAGGTGCTAGCAAGGAATTCTCTGCCTGCCTTTCCCCAGTGCTCTGCAAGCTCTCCAGGACAACATAGAATCTGGGGCTCTGTGCTTTCTTTCGTTCTGAACAAGTGTTACTGTTTTCTGCACAAAAGCGATTCTGCGAAGTAATGTGAACACTTCTGCTTCCCAGGCACAGAGAAGGTGCTAGCAGGGAATTCTCTGCCTGCCTTTCCCCAGTGCTCTGCAAGCTCTCCAGGACAACATAAAATCTGGGGCTCTGTGCTTTCTTTCCTTCTGAACAAGTGTTACTGTTTTCTGCACAAAAGCGAATCTTGCGAAGCAATGTGAACACTTCTGCTTCCCAGGCACAGAGAAGGTACTATCAGGGAATTCTCTGCCTGCCTTTCCCCAGTGCTCTGCAAGCTCTCCAGGACAACATAGAATCTGGGGCTCTGTGCTTTCTTTCCTTCTGAACAAGTGTTACTGTTTTCTGCACAAAAGCGATTCTGCGAAGCAATGTGAACAGGCACAGAGAAGGTGCTAGCAGGGAATTCTCTGCCTGCCTTTCCCCAGTGCTCTGCAAGCTCTCCAGGACAACATAGAATCTGGGGCTCTGTGCTTTCTTTCCTTCTGAACAAGTGTTAGTGTTGTCTGCACAAAAGCGATTCTGCGAAGCAATGTGAACAGGCACAGAGAAGGTGCTAGCAGGGAATTCTCTGCCTGCCTTTCCCCAGTGCTCTGCAAGCTCTCCAGGACAACATAGAATCTGGGGCTCTGTGCTTTCTTTCCTTCTGAACAAGTGTTACTGTTTTCTGCACAAAAGCGATTCTGCGAAGCAATGTGAACAGGCACAGAGAAGGTGCTAGCAGGGAATTCTCTGCCTGCCTTTCCCCAGTGCTCTGCAAGCTCTCCAGGACAACATAGAATCTGGGGCTCTGTGCTTTCTTTCCTTCTGAACAAGTGTTACTGTTTTCTGCACAAAAGCGATTCTTGCGAAGCAATGTGAACACTTCTGCTTCCCAGGCACAGAGAAGGTGCTAGCAGGGAATTCTCTGCCTGCCTTTCCCCAGTGCTCTGCAAGCTCTCCAGGACAACAGCAAATCTGGGGCTCTGTGCTTTCTTTCCTTCTGAACAAGTGTTACTGTTTTCTGCACAAAAGCGATTCTGCGAAGCAATGTGAACAGGCACAGAGAAGGTGCTAGCAGGGAATTCTCTGCCTGCCTTTCCCCAGTGCTCTGCAAGCTCTCCAGGACAACATAAAATCTGGGGCTCTGTGCTGTCTTTCGTTCTGAACAAGTGTTACTGTTTTCTGCACAAAAGCGATTCTGCGAAGCAATGTGAACACTTCTGCTTCCCAGGCACAGAGAAGGTGCTAGCAGGGAATTCTCTGCCTGCCTTTCCCCAGTGCTCTGCAAGCTCTCCAGGACAACATAAAATCTGGGGCTCTGTGCTTTCTTTCCTTCTGAACAAGTGTTACTGTTTTCTGCACAAAAGCGAATCTTGCGAAGCAATGTGAACACTTCTGCTTCCCAGGCACAGAGAAGGTACTATCAGGGAATTCTCTGCCTGCCTTTCCCCAGTGCTCTGCAAGCTCTCCAGGACAACATAGAATCTGGGGCTCTGTGCTTTCTTTCCTTCTGAACAAGTGTTACTGTTTTCTGCACAAAAGCGATTCTGCGAAGCAATGTGAACAGGCACAGAGAAGGTGCTAGCAGGGAATTCTCTGCCTGCCTTTCCCCAGTGCTCTGCAAGCTCTCCAGGACAACATAGAATCTGGGGCTCTGTGCTTTCTTTCCTTCTGAACAAGTGTTAGTGTTGTCTGCACAAAAGCGATTCTGCGAAGCAATGTGAACAGGCACAGAGAAGGTGCTAGCAGGGAATTCTCTGCCTGCCTTTCCCCAGTGCTCTGCAAGCTCTCCAGGACAACATAGAATCTGGGGCTCTGTGCTTTCTTTCCTTCTGAACAAGTGTTACTGTTTTCTGCACAAAAGCGATTCTGCGAAGCAATGTGAACAGGCACAGAGAAGGTGCTAGCAGGGAATTCTCTGCCTGCCTTTCCCCAGTGCTCTGCAAGCTCTCCAGGACAACATAGAATCTGGGGCTCTGTGCTTTCTTTCCTTCTGAACAAGTGTTACTGTTTTCTGCACAAAAGCGATTCTTGCGAAGCAATGTGAACACTTCTGCTTCCCAGGCACAGAGAAGGTGCTAGCAGGGAATTCTCTGCCTGCCTTTCCCCAGTGCTCTGCAAGCTCTCCAGGACAACAGCAAATCTGGGGCTCTGTGCTTTCTTTCCTTCTGAACAAGTGTTACTGTTTTCTGCACAAAAGCGATTCTGCGAAGCAATGTGAACAGGCACAGAGAAGGTGCTAGCAGGGAATTCTCTGCCTGCCTTTCCCCAGTGCTCTGCAAGCTCTCCAGGACAACATAAAATCTGGGGCTCTGTGCTGTCTTTCGTTCTGAACAAGTGTTACTGTTTTCTGCACAAAAGCGATTCTGCGAAGCAATGTGAACACTTCTGCTTCCCAGGCACAGAGAAGGTGCTAGCAGGGAATTCTCTGCCTGCCTTTCCCCAGTGCTCTGCAAGCTCTCCAGGACAACATAAAATCTGGGGCTCTGTGCTTTCTTTCCTTCTGAACAAGTGTTACTGTTTTCTGCACAAAAGCGAATCTTGCGAAGCAATGTGAACACTTCTGCTTCCCAGGCACAGAGAAGGTGCTAGCAGGGAATTCTCTGCCTGCCTTTCCCCAGTGCTCTGCAAGCTCTCCAGGACAACATAGAATCTGGGGCTCTGTGCTTTCTTTCGTTCTGAACAAGTGTTACTGTTTTCTTCACAAAAGCGATTCTGCGAAACAATGTGAACAGGCACAGAGAAGGTACTAGCAAGGAATTCTCTGCCTGCCTTTCCCCAGTGCTCTGCAAGCTCTCCAGGACAACATAAAATCTGGGGCTCTGTGCTTTCTTTCCTTCTGAACAAGTGTTACTGTTTTCTGCACAAAAGCGATTCTTGCGAAGCAATGTGAACACTTCTGCTTCCCAGGCACAGAGAAGGTGCTAGCAGGGAATTCTCTGCCTGCCTTTCCCCAGTGCTCTGCAAGCTCTCCAGGACAACATAGAATCTGGGGCTCTGTGCTTTCTTTCCTTCTGAACAAGTGTTACTGTTTTCTGCACAAAAGCGATTCTTGCAGAGCAATGTGAACACTTCTGCTTCCCAGGCACAGAGAAGGTGCTAGCAAGGAATTCTCTGCCTGCCTTTCCCCAGTGCTCTGCAAGCTCTCCAGGACAACAGCAAATCTGGGGCTCTGTGCTTTCTTTCCTTCTGAACAAGTGTTACTGTTTTCTGCACAAAAGCGATTCTGCGAAGCAATGTGAACACTTCTGCTTCCCAGGCACAGAGAAGGTGCTAGCAAGGAATTCTCTGCCTGCCTTTCCCCAGTGCTCTGCAAGCTCTCCAGGACAACATAGAATCTGGGGCTCTGTGCTTTCTTTCGTTCTGAACAAGTGTTACTGTTTTCTGCACAAAAGCGATTCTGCGAAGTAATGTGAACACTTCTGCTTCCCAGGCACAGAGAAGGTGCTAGCAGGGAATTCTCTGCCTGCCTTTCCCCAGTGCTCTGCAAGCTCTCCAGGACAACATAAAATCTGGGGCTCTGTGCTTTCTTTCCTTCTGAACAAGTGTTACTGTTTTCTGCACAAAAGCGAATCTTGCGAAGCAATGTGAACACTTCTGCTTCCCAGGCACAGAGAAGGTACTATCAGGGAATTCTCTGCCTGCCTTTCCCCAGTGCTCTGCAAGCTCTCCAGGACAACATAGAATCTGGGGCTCTGTGCTTTCTTTCCTTCTGAACAAGTGTTACTGTTTTCTGCACAAAAGCGATTCTGCGAAGCAATGTGAACAGGCACAGAGAAGGTGCTAGCAGGGAATTCTCTGCCTGCCTTTCCCCAGTGCTCTGCAAGCTCTCCAGGACAACATAGAATCTGGGGCTCTGTGCTTTCTTTCCTTCTGAACAAGTGTTAGTGTTGTCTGCACAAAAGCGATTCTGCGAAGCAATGTGAACAGGCACAGAGAAGGTGCTAGCAGGGAATTCTCTGCCTGCCTTTCCCCAGTGCTCTGCAAGCTCTCCAGGACAACATAGAATCTGGGGCTCTGTGCTTTCTTTCCTTCTGAACAAGTGTTACTGTTTTCTGCACAAAAGCGATTCTTGCGAAGCAATGTGAACACTTCTGCTTCCCAGGCACAGAGAAGGTGCTAGCAGGGAATTCTCTGCCTGCCTTTCCCCAGTGCTCTGCAAGCTCTCCAGGACAACAGCAAATCTGGGGCTCTGTGCTTTCTTTCCTTCTGAACAAGTGTTACTGTTTTCTGCACAAAAGCGATTCTGCGAAGCAATGTGAACAGGCACAGAGAAGGTGCTAGCAGGGAATTCTCTGCCTGCCTTTCCCCAGTGCTCTGCAAGCTCTCCAGGACAACATAAAATCTGGGGCTCTGTGCTGTCTTTCGTTCTGAACAAGTGTTACTGTTTTCTGCACAAAAGCGATTCTGCGAAGCAATGTGAACACTTCTGCTTCCCAGGCACAGAGAAGGTGCTAGCAGGGAATTCTCTGCCTGCCTTTCCCCAGTGCTCTGCAAGCTCTCCAGGACAACATAAAATCTGGGGCTCTGTGCTTTCTTTCCTTCTGAACAAGTGTTACTGTTTTCTGCACAAAAGCGAATCTTGCGAAGCAATGTGAACACTTCTGCTTCCCAGGCACAGAGAAGGTGCTAGCAGGGAATTCTCTGCCTGCCTTTCCCCAGTGCTCTGCAAGCTCTCCAGGACAACATAGAATCTGGGGCTCTGTGCTTTCTTTCGTTCTGAACAAGTGTTACTGTTTTCTGCACAAAAGCGATTCTGCGAAGCAATGTGAAAAGGCACAGAGAAGGTGCTAGCAGGGAATTCTCTGCCTGCCTTTCCCCAGTGCTCTGCAAGCTCTCCAGGACAACATAGAATCTGGGGCTCTGTGCTTTCTTTCCTTCTGAACAAGTGTTAGTGTTTTCTGCACAAAAGCGATTCTTGCGAAGCAATGTGAACACTTCTGCTTCCCAGGCACAGAGAAGGTGCTATCAGGGAATTCTCTGCCTGCCTTTCCCCAGTGCTCTGCAAGCTCTCCAGGACAACATAGAATCTGGGGCTCTGTGCTTTCTTTCCTTCTGAACAAGTGTTACTGTTTTCTGCACAAAAGCGATTCTGCGAAGCAATGTGAACAGGCACAGAGAAGGTGCTAGCAGGGAATTCTCTGCCTGCCTTTCCCCAGTGCTCTGCAAGCTCTCCAGGACAACATAGAATCTGGGGCTCTGTGCTTTCTTTCCTTCTGAACAAGTGTTACTGTTTTCTGCACAAAAGCGATTCTGCGAAGCAATGTGAACAGGCACAGAGAAGGTGCTAGCAGGGAATTCTCTGCCTGCCTTTCCCCAGTGCTCTGCAAGCTCTCCAGGACAACATAAAATCTGGGGCTCTGTGCTTTCTTTCCTTCTGAACAAGTGTTAGTGTTTTCTGCACAAAAGCGATTCTTGCGAAGCAATGTGAACACTTCTGCTTCCCAGGCACAGAGAAGGTGCTAGCAGGGAATTCTCTGCCTGCCTTTCCCCAGTGCTCTGCAAGCTCTCCAGGACAACATAGAATCTGGGGCTCTGTGCTTTCTTTCCTTCTGAACAAGTGTTACTGTTTTCTGCACAAAAGCGATTCTGCGAAGCAATGTGAACAGGCACAGAGAAGGTGCTAGCAGGGAATTCTCTGCCTGCCTTTCCCCAGTGCTCTGCAAGCTCTCCAGGAGAACAGCAAATCTGGGGCTCTGTGCTTTCTTTCGTTCTGAACAAGTGTTACTGTTTTCTGCACAAAAGCGATTCTTGCGAAGCAATGTGAACACTTCTGCTTCCCAGGCACAGAGAAGGTGCTAGCAGGGAATTCTCTGCCTGCCTTTCCCCAGTGCTCTGCAAGCTCTCCAGGACAACATAGAATCTGGGGCTCTGTGCTTTCTTTCGTTCTGAACAAGTGTTACTGTTTTCTGCAGAAAAGCGATTCTGCGAAGCAATGTGAACAGGCACAGAGAAGGTACTAGCAAGGAATTCTCTGCCTGCCTTTCCCCAGTGCTCTGCAAGCTCTCCAGGACAACATAAAATCTGGGGCTCTGTGCTTTCTTTCCTTCTGAACAAGTGTTAGTGTTTTCTGCACAAAAGCGAATCTTGCGAAGCAATGTGAACACTTCTGCTTCCCAGGCACAGAGAAGGTGCTAGCAGGGAATTCTCTGCCTGCCTTTCCCCAGTGCTCTGCAAGCTCTCCAGGAAAACATAGAATCTGGGGCTCTGTGCTTTCTTTCGTTCTGAACAAGTGTTACTGTTTTCTGCACAAAAGCGATTCTTGCGAAGCAATGTGAACAGGCACAGAGAAGGTGCTATCAGGGAATTCTCTGCCTGCCTTTCCCCAGTGCTCTGCAAGCTCTCCAGGACAACATAGAATCTGGGGCTCTGTGCTTTCTTTCCTTCTGAACAAGTGTTACTGTTTTCTGCACAAAAGCGATTCTTGCAAAGCAATGTGAACACTTCTGCTTCCCAGGCACAGAGAAGGTGCTAGCAAGGAATTCTCTGCCTGCCTTTCCCCAGTGCTCTGCAAGCTCTCCAGGACAACATAAAATCTGGGGCTCTGTGCTTTCTTTCCTTCTGAACAAGTGTTACTGTATTCTGCACAAAAGCGATTCTTGCGAAGCAATGTGAACACTTCTGCTTCCCAGGCACAGAGAAGGTGCTATCAGGGAATTCTCTGCCTGCCTTTCCCCAGTGCTCTGCAAGCTCTCCAGGACAACATAAAATCTGGGGCTCTGTGCTTTCTTTCCTTCTGAACAAGTGTTATTCTTTTCTGCACAAAAGCGAATCTTGCGAAGCAATGTGAACACTTCTGCTTCCTAGGCACAGAGAAGGTACTATCAGGGAATTCTCTGCCTGCCTTTCCCCAGTGCTCTGCAAGCTCTCCAGGACAACATAGAATCTGGGGCTCTGTGCTTTCTTTCCTTCTGAACAAGTGTTACTGTTTTCTTCACAAAAGCGATTCTGCGAAACAATGTGAACAGGCACAGAGAAGGTGCTAGCAAGGAATTCTCTGCCTGCCTTTCCCCAGTGCTCTGCAAGCTCTCCAGGACAACATAAAATCTGGGGCTCTGTGCTTTCTTTCCTTCTGAACAAGTGTTACTGTTTTCTTCACAAAAGCGATTCTGCGAAGCAATGTGAACACTTCTGCTTCCCAGGCACAGAGAAGGTGCTAGCAAGGAATTCTCTGCCTGCCTTTCCCCAGTGCTCTGCAAGCTCTCCAGGACAACATAGAATCTGGGGCTCTGTGCTTTCTTTCCTTCTGAACAAGTGTTACTGTTTTCTGCACAAAAGCGATTCTTGCAGAGCAATGTGAACACTTCTGCTTCCCAGGCACAGAGAAGGTGCTAGCAAGGAATTCTCTGCCTGCCTTTCCCCAGTGCTCTGCAAGCTCTCCAGGACAACATAAAATCTGGGGCTCTGTGCTTTCTTTCCTTCTGAACAAGTGTTACTGTTTTCTGCACAAAAGCGATTCTGCGAAGTAATGTGAACACTTCTGCTTCCCAGGCACAGAGAAGGTGCTAGCAGGGAATTCTCTGCCTGCCTTTCCCCAGTGCTCTGCAAGCTCTCCAGGACAACATAAAATCTGGGGCTCTGTGCTTTCTTTCCTTCTGAACAAGTGTTAGTGTTTTCTGCACAAAAGCGAATCTTGCGAAGCAATGTGAACACTTCTGCTTCCCAGGCACAGAGAAGGTACTATCAGGGAATTCTCTGCCTGCCTTTCCCCAGTGCTCTGCAAGCTCTCCAGGACAACATAGAATCTGGGGCTCTGTGCTTTCTTTCCTTCTGAACAAGTGTTACTGTTTTCTGCACAAAAGCGATTCTGCGAAGCAATGTGAACAGGCACAGAGAAGGTGCTATCAGGGAATTCTCTGCCTGCCTTTCCCCAGTGCTCTGCAAGCTCTCCAGGAGAACAGCAAATCTGGGGCTCTGTGCTTTCTTTCGTTCTGAACAAGTGTTACTGTTTTCTGCACAAAAGCGATTCTTGCGAAGCAATGTGAACACTTCTGCTTCCCAGGCACAGAGAAGGTGCTATCAGGGAATTCTCTGCCTGCCTTTCCCCAGTGCTCTGCAAGCTCTCCAGGACAACATAGAATCTGGGGCTCTGTGCTTTCTTTCCTTCTGAACAAGTGTTACTGTTTTCTGCACAAAAGCGATTCTTGCGAAGCAATGTGAACACTTCTGCTTCCCAGGCACAGAGAAGGTGCTAGCAGGGAATTCTCTGCCTGCCTTTCCCCAGTGCTCTGCAAGCTCTCCAGGACAACATAGAATCTGGGGCTCTGTGCTTTCTTTCGTTCTGAACAAGTGTTACTGTTTTCTGCACAAAAGCGATTCTGCGAAGCAATGTGAACAGGCACAGAGAAGGTGCTATCAGGGAATTCTCTGCCTGCCTTTCCCCAGTGCTCTGCAAGCTCTCCAGGACAACATAAAATCTGGGGCTCTGTGCTTTCTTTCCTTCTGAACAAGTGTTAGTGTTTTCTGCACAAAAGCGAATCTTGCGAAGCAATGTGAACACTTCTGCTTCCTAGGCACAGAGAAGGTACTATCAGGGAATTCTCTGCCTGCCTTTCCCCAGTGCTCTGCAAGCTCTCCAGGACAACATAGAATCTGGGGCTCTGTGCTTTCTTTCCTTCTGAACAAGTGTTACTGTTTTCTTCACAAAAGCGATTCTGCGAAACAGTGTGAACAGGCACAGAGAAGGTACTAGCAAGGAATTCTCTGCCTGCCTTTCCCCAGTGCTCTGCAAGCTCTCCAGGACAACATAGAATCTGGGGCTCTGTGCTTTCTTTCCTTCTGAACAAGTGTTACTGTTTTCTGCACAAAAGCGATTCTTGCAGAGCAATGTGAACACTTCTGCTTCCCAGGCACAGAGAAGGTGCTAGCAAGGAATTCTCTGCCTGCCTTTCCCCAGTGCTCTGCAAGCTCTCCAGGACAACATAAAATCTGGGGCTCTGTGCTTTCTTTCCTTCTGAACAAGTGTTACTGTTTTCTGCACAAAAGCGATTCTTGCGAAGCAATGTGAACACTTCTGCTTCCCAGGCACAGAGAAGGTGCTAGCAAGGAATTCTCTGCCTGCCTTTCCCCAGTGCTCTGCAAGCTCTCCAGGACAACATAGAATCTGGGGCTCTGTGCTTTCTTTCGTTCTGAACAAGTGTTACTGTTTTCTGCACAAAAGCGATTCTGCGAAGTAATGTGAACACTTCTGCTTCCCAGGCACAGAGAAGGTGCTAGCAGGGAATTCTCTGCCTGCCTTTCCCCAGTGCTCTGCAAGCTCTCCAGGACAACATAAAATCTGGGGCTCTGTGCTTTCTTTCCTTCTGACCAAGTGTTACTGTTTTCTGCACAAAAGCGAATCTTGCGAAGCAATGTGAACACTTCTGCTTCCCAGGCACAGAGAAGGTACTATCAGGGAATTCTCTGCCTGCCTTTCCCCAGTGCTCTGCAAGCTCTCCAGGACAACATAGAATCTGGGGCTCTGTGCTTTCTTTCCTTCTGAACAAGTGTTACTGTTTTCTGCACAAAAGCGATTCTGCGAAGCAATGTGAACAGGCACAGAGAAGGTGCTAGCAGGGAATTCTCTGCCTGCCTTTCCCCAGTGCTCTGCAAGCTCTCCAGGACAACATAGAATCTGGGGCTCTGTGCTTTCTTTCGTTCTGAACAAGTGTTACTGTTTTCTGCACAAAAGCGATTCTGCGAAGCAATGTGAACAGGCACAGAGAAGGTGCTATCAGGGAATTCTCTGCCTGCCTTTCCCCAGTGCTCTGCAAGCTCTCCAGGACAACATAAAATCTGGGGCTCTGTGCTTTCTTTCCTTCTGAACAAGTGTTAGTGTTTTCTGCACAAAAGCGAATCTTGCGAAGCAATGTGAACACTTCTGCTTCCTAGGCACAGAGAAGGTACTATCAGGGAATTCTCTGCCTGCCTTTCCCCAGTGCTCTGCAAGCTCTCCAGGACAACATAGAATCTGGGGCTCTGTGCTTTCTTTCCTTCTGAACAAGTGTTACTGTTTTCTTCACAAAAGCGATTCTGCGAAACAATGTGAACAGGCACAGAGAAGGTACTAGCAAGGAATTCTCTGCCTGCCTTTCCCCAGTGCTCTGAAAGCTCTCCAGGACAACATAAAATCTGGGGCTCTGTGCTTTCTTTCCTTCTGAACAAATGTTACTGTTTTCTGCACAAAAACGATTCTTGCGAAGCAATGTGAACACTTCTGCTTCCCAGGCACAGAGAAGGTGCTAGCAGGGAATTCTCTGCCTGCCTTTCCCCAGTGCTCTGCAAGCTCTCCAGGAAAACATAGAATCTGGGGCTCTGTGCTTTCTTTCGTTCTGAACAAGTGTTACTGTTTTCTGCACAAAAGCGATTCTTGCGAAGCAATGTGAACAGGCACAGAGAAGGTGCTATCAGGGAATTCTCTGCCTGCCTTTCCCCAGTGCTCTGCAAGCTCTCCAGGACAACATAGAATCTGGGGCTCTGTGCTTTCTTTCCTTCTGAACAAGTGTTACTGTTTTCTGCACAAAAGCGATTCTTGCAAAGCAATGTGAACACTTCTGCTTCCCAGGCACAGAGAAGGTGCTAGCAAGGAATTCTCTGCCTGCCTTTCCCCAGTGCTCTGCAAGCTCTCCAGGACAACATAAAATCTGGGGCTCTGTGCTTTCTTTCCTTCTGAACAAGTGTTACTGTATTCTGCACAAAAGCGATTCTTGCGAAGCAATGTGAACACTTCTGCTTCCCAGGCACAGAGAAGGTGCTATCAGGGAATTCTCTGCCTGCCTTTCCCCAGTGCTCTGCAAGCTCTCCAGGACAACATAAAATCTGGGGCTCTGTGCTTTCTTTCCTTCTGAACAAGTGTTAGTGTTTTCTGCACAAAAGCGAATCTTGCGAAGCAATGTGAACACTTCTGCTTCCTAGGCACAGAGAAGGTACTATCAGGGAATTCTCTGCCTGCCTTTCCCCAGTGCTCTGCAAGCTCTCCAGGACAACATAGAATCTGGGGCTCTGTGCTTTCTTTCGTTCTGAACAAGTGTTACTGTTTTCTTCACAAAAGCGATTCTGCGAAACAATGTGAACAGGCACAGAGAAGGTGCTAGCAAGGAATTCTCTGCCTGCCTTTCCCCAGTGCTCTGCAAGCTCTCCAGGACAACATAAAATCTGGGGCTCTGTGCTTTCTTTCCTTCTGAACAAGTGTTACTGTTTTCTTCACAAAAGCGATTCTGCGAAGCAATGTGAACACTTCTGCTTCCCAGGCACAGAGAAGGTGCTAGCAAGGAATTCTCTGCCTGCCTTTCCCCAGTGCTCTGCAAGCTCTCCAGGACAACATAGAATCTGGGGCTCTGTGCTTTCTTTCCTTCTGAACAAGTGTTACTGTTTTCTGCACAAAAGCGATTCTTGCAGAGCAATGTGAACACTTCTGCTTCCCAGGCACAGAGAAGGCGCTAGCAAGGAATTCTCTGCCTGCCTTTCCCCAGTGCTCTGCAAGCTCTCCAGGACAACATAGAATCTGGGGCTCTGTGCTTTCTTTCCTTCTGAACAAGTGTTACTGTTTTCTGCACATAGCGATTCTGCGAAGTAATGTGAACACTTCTGCTTCCCAGGCACAGAGAAGGTGCTAGCAGGGAATTCTCTGCCTGCCTTTCCCCAGTGCTCTGCAAGCTCTCCAGGACAACATAAAATCTGGGGCTCTGTGCTTTCTTTCCTTCTGAACAAGTGTTAGTGTTTTCTGCACAAAAGCGAATCTTGCGAAGCAATGTGAACACTTCTGCTTCCCAGGCACAGAGAAGGTACTATCAGGGAATTCTCTGCCTGCCTTTCCCCAGTGCTCTGCAAGCTCTCCAGGACAACATAGAATCTGGGGCTCTGTGCTTTCTTTCCTTCTGAACAAGTGTTACTGTTTTCTGCACAAAAGCGATTCTGCGAAGCAATGTGAACAGGCACAGAGAAGGTGCTAGCAGGGAATTCTCTGCCTGCCTTTCCCCAGTGCTCTGCAAGCTCTCCAGGACAACATAGAATCTGGGGCTCTGTGCTTTCTTTCGTTCTGAACAAGTGTTACTGTTTTCTGCACAAAAGCGATTCTTGCGAAGCAATGTGAACACTTCTGCTTCCCAGGCACAGAGAAGGTGCTAGCAGGGAATTCTCTGCCTGCCTTTCCCCAGTGCTCTGCAAGCTCTCCAGGACAACATAGAATCTGGGGCTCTGTGCTTTCTTTCGTTCTGAACAAGTGTTACTGTTTTCTGCACAAAAGCGATTCTGCGAAGCAATGTGAACAGGCACAGAGAAGGTGCTATCAGGGAATTCTCTGCCTGCCTTTCCCCAGTGCTCTGCAAGCTCTCCAGGACAACATAAAATCTGGGGCTCTGTGCTTTCTTTCCTTCTGAACAAGTGTTAGTGTTTTCTGCACAAAAGCGAATCTTGCGAAGCAATGTGAACACTTCTGCTTCCTAGGCACAGAGAAGGTACTATCAGGGAATTCTCTGCCTGCCTTTCCCCAGTGCTCTGCAAGCTCTCCAGGACAACATAGAATCTGGGGCTCTGTGCTTTCTTTCCTTCTGAACAAGTGTTACTGTTTTCTTCACAAAAGCGATTCTGCGAAACAATGTGAACAGGCACAGAGAAGGTACTAGCAAGGAATTC
Source organism: Strix aluco (assembly GCF_031877795.1). Taxonomy (NCBI): domain Eukaryota; kingdom Metazoa; phylum Chordata; class Aves; order Strigiformes; family Strigidae; genus Strix; species Strix aluco. The sequence goes on from NC_133960.1 coordinate 4,912,626, forward strand.
TCTGCCTGCCTTTCCCCAGTGCTCTGCAAGCTCTCCAGGACAACATAAAATCTGGGGCTCTGTGCTTTCTTTCCTTCTGAACAAGTGTTACTGTTTTCTGCACAAAAGCGATTCTTGCGAAGCAATGTGAACACTTCTGCTTCCCAGGCACAGAGAAGGTGCTAGCAGGGAATTCTCTGCCTGCCTTTCCCCAGTGCTCTGCAAGCTCTCCAGGACAACATAGAATCTGGGGCTCTGTGCTTTCTTTCCTTCTGAACAAGTGTTACTGTTTTCTGCACAAAAGCGATTCTTGCAGAGCAATGTGAACACTTCTGCTTCCCAGGCACAGAGAAGGTGCTAGCAAGGAATTCTCTGCCTGCCTTTCCCCAGTGCTCTGCAAGCTCTCCAGGACAACAGCAAATCTGGGGCTCTGTGCTTTCTTTCCTTCTGAACAAGTGTTACTGTTTTCTGCACAAAAGCGATTCTGCGAAGCAATGTGAACACTTCTGCTTCCCAGGCACAGAGAAGGTGCTAGCAAGGAATTCTCTGCCTGCCTTTCCCCAGTGCTCTGCAAGCTCTCCAGGACAACATAGAATCTGGGGCTCTGTGCTTTCTTTCGTTCTGAACAAGTGTTACTGTTTTCTGCACAAAAGCGATTCTGCGAAGTAATGTGAACACTTCTGCTTCCCAGGCACAGAGAAGGTGCTAGCAGGGAATTCTCTGCCTGCCTTTCCCCAGTGCTCTGCAAGCTCTCCAGGACAACATAAAATCTGGGGCTCTGTGCTTTCTTTCCTTCTGAACAAGTGTTACTGTTTTCTGCACAAAAGCGAATCTTGCGAAGCAATGTGAACACTTCTGCTTCCCAGGCACAGAGAAGGTACTATCAGGGAATTCTCTGCCTGCCTTTCCCCAGTGCTCTGCAAGCTCTCCAGGACAACATAGAATCTGGGGCTCTGTGCTTTCTTTCGTTCTGAACAAGTGTTACTGTTTTCTGCACAAAAGCGATTCTGCGAAGCAATGTGAACAGGCACAGAGAAGGTGCTAGCAGGGAATTCTCTGCCTGCCTTTCCCCAGTGCTCTGCAAGCTCTCCAGGACAACATAGAATCTGGGGCTCTGTGCTTTCTTTCCTTCTGAACAAGTGTTAGTGTTGTCTGCACAAAAGCGATTCTGCGAAGCAATGTGAACAGGCACAGAGAAGGTGCTAGCAGGGAATTCTCTGCCTGCCTTTCCCCAGTGCTCTGCAAGCTCTCCAGGACAACATAGAATCTGGGGCTCTGTGCTTTCTTTCCTTCTGAACAAGTGTTACTGTTTTCTGCACAAAAGCGATTCTTGCGAAGCAATGTGAACACTTCTGCTTCCCAGGCACAGAGAAGGTGCTAGCAGGGAATTCTCTGCCTGCCTTTCCCCAGTGCTCTGCAAGCTCTCCAGGACAACAGCAAATCTGGGGCTCTGTGCTTTCTTTCCTTCTGAACAAGTGTTACTGTTTTCTGCACAAAAGCGATTCTGCGAAGCAATGTGAACAGGCACAGAGAAGGTGCTAGCAGGGAATTCTCTGCCTGCCTTTCCCCAGTGCTCTGCAAGCTCTCCAGGACAACATAAAATCTGGGGCTCTGTGCTGTCTTTCGTTCTGAACAAGTGTTACTGTTTTCTGCACAAAAGCGATTCTGCCAAGCAATGTGAACACTTCTGCTTCCCAGGCACAGAGAAGGTGCTATCAGGGAATTCTCTGCCTGCCTTTCCCCAGTGCTCTGCAAGCTCTCCAGGACAACATAAAATCTGGGGCTCTGTGCTTTCTTTCCTTCTGAACAAGTGTTACTGTTTTCTGCACAAAAGCGAATCTTGCGAAGCAATGTGAACACTTCTGCTTCCCAGGCACAGAGAAGGTGCTAGCAGGGAATTCTCTGACTGCCTTTCCCCAGTGCTCTGCAAGCTCTCCAGGACAACATAGAATCTGGGGCTCTGTGCTTTCTTTCCTTCTGAACAAGTGTTACTGTTTTCTGCACAAAAGCGATTCTGCGAAGCAATGTGAAAAGGCACAGAGAAGGTGCTAGCAGGGAATTCTCTGCCTGCCTTTCCCCAGTGCTCTGCAAGCTCTCCAGGACAACATAGAATCTGGGGCTCTGTGCTTTCTTTCCTTCTGAACAAGTGTTAGTGTTTTCTGCACAAAAGCGATTCTTGCGAAGCAATGTGAACACTTCTGCTTCCCAGGCACAGAGAAGGTGCTATCAGGGAATTCTCTGCCTGCCTTTCCCCAGTGCTCTGCAAGCTCTCCAGGACAACATAGAATCTGGGGCTCTGTGCTTTCTTTCCTTCTGAACAAGTGTTACTGTTTTCTGCACAAAAGCGATTCTGCGAAGCAATGTGAACAGGCACAGAGAAGGTGCTAGCAGGGAATTCTCTGCCTGCCTTTCCCCAGTGCTCTGCAAGCTCTCCAGGACAACATAGAATCTGGGGCTCTGTGCTTTCTTTCCTTCTGAACAAGTGTTACTGTTTTCTGCACAAAAGCGATTCTGCGAAGCAATGTGAACAGGCACAGAGAAGGTGCTAGCAGGGAATTCTCTGCCTGCCTTTCCCCAGTGCTCTGCAAGCTCTCCAGGACAACATAAAATCTGGGGCTCTGTGCTTTCTTTCCTTCTGAACAAGTGTTAGTGTTTTCTGCACAAAAGCGATTCTTGCGAAGCAATGTGAACACTTCTGCTTCCCAGGCACAGAGAAGGTGCTAGCAGGGAATTCTCTGCCTGCCTTTCCCCAGTGCTCTGCAAGCTCTCCAGGACAACATAGAATCTGGGGCTCTGTGCTTTCTTTCGTTCTGAACAAGTGTTACTGTTTTCTGCACAAAAGCGATTCTGCGAAGCAATGTGAACAGGCACAGAGAAGGTGCTAGCAGGGAATTCTCTGCCTGCCTTTCCCCAGTGCTCTGAAAGCTCTCCAGGACAACATAGAATCTGGGGCTCTGTGCTTTCTTTCCTTCTGAACAAGTGTTACTGTTTTCTGCACAAAAGCGATTCTTGCGAAGCAATGTGAACACTTCTGCTTCCCAGGCACAGAGAAGGTGCTAGCAGGGAATTCTCTGCCTGCCTTTCCCCAGTGCTCTGCAAGCTCTCCAGGACAACATAGAATCTGGGGCTCTGTGCTTTCTTTCGTTCTGAACAAGTGTTACTGTTTTCTGCAGAAAAGCGATTCTGCGAAGCAATGTGAACAGGCACAGAGAAGGTACTAGCAAGGAATTCTCTGCCTGCCTTTCCCCAGTGCTCTGCAAGCTCTCCAGGACAACATAAAATCTGGGGCTCTGTGCTTTCTTTCCTTCTGAACAAGTGTTAGTGTTTTCTGCACAAAAGCGAATCTTGCGAAGCAATGTGAACACTTCTGCTTCCCAGGCACAGAGAAGGTGCTAGCAGGGAATTCTCTGCCTGCCTTTCCCCAGTGCTCTGCAAGCTCTCCAGGAAAACATAGAATCTGGGGCTCTGTGCTTTCTTTCGTTCTGAACAAGTGTTACTGTTTTCTGCACAAAAGCGATTCTTGCGAAGCAATGTGAACAGGCACAGAGAAGGTGCTATCAGGGAATTCTCTGCCTGCCTTTCCCCAGTGCTCTGCAAGCTCTCCAGGACAACATAGAATCTGGGGCTCTGTGCTTTCTTTCCTTCTGAACAAGTGTTACTGTTTTCTGCACAAAAGCGATTCTTGCAAAGCAATGTGAACACTTCTGCTTCCCAGGCACAGAGAAGGTGCTAGCAAGGAATTCTCTGCCTGCCTTTCCCCAGTGCTCTGCAAGCTCTCCAGGACAACATAAAATCTGGGGCTCTGTGCTTTCTTTCCTTCTGAACAAGTGTTACTGTATTCTGCACAAAAGCGATTCTTGCGAAGCAATGTGAACACTTCTGCTTCCCAGGCACAGAGAAGGTGCTATCAGGGAATTCTCTGCCTGCCTTTCCCCAGTGCTCTGCAAGCTCTCCAGGACAACATAAAATCTGGGGCTCTGTGCTTTCTTTCCTTCTGAACAAGTGTTATTGTTTTCTGCACAAAAGCGAATCTTGCGAAGCAATGTGAACACTTCTGCTTCCTAGGCACAGAGAAGGTACTATCAGGGAATTCTCTGCCTGCCTTTCCCCAGTGCTCTGCAAGCTCTCCAGGACAACATAGAATCTGGGGCTCTGTGCTTTCTTTCCTTCTGAACAAGTGTTACTGTTTTCTTCACAAAAGCGATTCTGCGAAACAATGTGAACAGGCACAGAGAAGGTGCTAGCAAGGAATTCTCTGCCTGCCTTTCCCCAGTGCTCTGCAAGCTCTCCAGGACAACATAAAATCTGGGGCTCTGTGCTTTCTTTCCTTCTGAACAAGTGTTACTGTTTTCTTCACAAAAGCGATTCTGCGAAGCAATGTGAACACTTCTGCTTCCCAGGCACAGAGAAGGTGCTAGCAAGGAATTCTCTGCCTGCCTTTCCCCAGTGCTCTGCAAGCTCTCCAGGACAACATAGAATCTGGGGCTCTGTGCTTTCTTTCCTTCTGAACAAGTGTTACTGTTTTCTGCACAAAAGCGATTCTTGCAGAGCAATGTGAACACTTCTGCTTCCCAGGCACAGAGAAGGTGCTAGCAAGGAATTCTCTGCCTGCCTTTCCCCAGTGCTCTGCAAGCTCTCCAGGACAACATAAAATCTGGGGCTCTGTGCTTTCTTTCCTTCTGAACAAGTGTTACTGTTTTCTGCACAAAAGCGATTCTGCGAAGTAATGTGAACACTTCTGCTTCCCAGGCACAGAGAAGGTGCTAGCAGGGAATTCTCTGCCTGCCTTTCCCCAGTGCTCTGCAAGCTCTCCAGGACAACATAAAATCTGGGGCTCTGTGCTTTCTTTCCTTCTGAACAAGTGTTAGTGTTTTCTGCACAAAAGCGAATCTTGCGAAGCAATGTGAACACTTCTGCTTCCCAGGCACAGAGAAGGTACTATCAGGGAATTCTCTGCCTGCCTTTCCCCAGTGCTCTGCAAGCTCTCCAGGACAACATAGAATCTGGGGCTCTGTGCTTTCTTTCCTTCTGAACAAGTGTTACTGTTTTCTGCACAAAAGCGATTCTGCGAAGCAATGTGAACAGGCACAGAGAAGGTGCTATCAGGGAATTCTCTGCCTGCCTTTCCCCAGTGCTCTGCAAGCTCTCCAGGAGAACAGCAAATCTGGGGCTCTGTGCTTTCTTTCGTTCTGAACAAGTGTTACTGTTTTCTGCACAAAAGCGATTCTTGCGAAGCAATGTGAACACTTCTGCTTCCCAGGCACAGAGAAGGTGCTATCAGGGAATTCTCTGCCTGCCTTTCCCCAGTGCTCTGCAAGCTCTCCAGGACAACATAAAATCTGGGGCTCTGTGCTTTCTTTCCTTCTGAACAAGTGTTAGTGTTTTCTGCACAAAAGCGAATCTTGCGAAGCAATGTGAACACTTCTGCTTCCTAGGCACAGAGAAGGTACTATCAGGGAATTCTCTGCCTGCCTTTCCCCAGTGCTCTGCAAGCTCTCCAGGACAACATAGAATCTGGGGCTCTGTGCTTTCTTTCCTTCTGAACAAGTGTTACTGTTTTCTTCACAAAAGCGATTCTGCGAAACAATGTGAACAGGCACAGAGAAGGTGCTAGCAGGGAATTCTCTGCCTGCCTTTCCCCAGTGCTCTGCAAGCTCTCCAGGACAACATAGAATCTGGGGCTCTGTGCTTTCTTTCGTTCTGAACAAGTGTTACTGTTTTCTGCACAAAAGTGATTCTGCGAAGCAATGTGAACAGGCACAGAGAAGGTGCTAGCAGGGAATTCTCTGCCTGCCTTTCCCCAGTGCTCTGCAAGCTCTCCAGGACAACATAGAATCTGGGGCTCTGTGCTTTCTTTCCTTCTGAACAAGTGTTACTGTTTTCTGCACAAAAGCGATTCTTGCAGAGCAATGTGAACACTTCTGCTTCCCAGGCACAGAGAAGGTGCTAGCAAGGAATTCTCTGCCTGCCTTTCCCCAGTGCTCTGCAAGCTCTCCAGGACAACAGCAAATCTGGGGCTCTGTGCTTTCTTTCCTTCTGAACAAGTGTTACTGTTTTCTGCACAAAAGCGATTCTGCGAAGCAATGTGAACACTTCTGCTTCCCAGGCACAGAGAAGGTGCTAGCAAGGAATTCTCTGCCTGCCTTTCCCCAGTGCTCTGCAAGCTCTCCAGGACAACATAGAATCTGGGGCTCTGTGCTTTCTTTCCTTCTGAACAAGTGTTACTGTTTTCTGCACAAAAACGATTCTGCGAAGTAATGTGAACACTTCTGCTTCCCAGGCACAGAGAAGGTGCTATCAGGGAATTCTCTGCCTGCCTTTCCCCAGTGCTCTGCAAGCTCTCCAGGACAACATAAAATCTGGGGCTCTGTGCTTTCTTTCCTTCTGAACAAGTGTTACTGTTTTCTGCACAAAAGCGATTCTGCGAAGCAATGTGAACAGGCACAGAGAAGGTGCTAGCAGGGAATTCTCTGCCTGCCTTTCCCCAGTGCTCTGCAAGCTCTCCAGGACAACATAGAATCTGGGGCTCTGTGCTTTCTTTCCTTCTGAACAAGTGTTAGTGTTGTCTGCACAAAAGCGATTCTGCGAAGCAATGTGAACAGGCACAGAGAAGGTGCTAGCAGGGAATTCTCTGCCTGCCTTTCCCCAGTGCTCTGCAAGCTCTCCAGGACAACATAGAATCTGGGGCTCTGTGCTTTCTTTCCTTCTGAACAAGTGTTACTGTTTTCTGCACAAAAGCGATTCTTGCGAAGCAATGTGAACACTTCTGCTTCCCAGGCACAGAGAAGGTGCTAGCAGGGAATTCTCTGCCTGCCTTTCCCCAGTGCTCTGCAAGCTCTCCAGGACAACATAGAATCTGGGGCTCTGTGCTTTCTTTCCTTCTGAACAAGTGTTACTGTTTTCTGCACAAAAGCGATTCTGCGAAGCAATGTGAACAGGCACAGAGAAGGTGCTAGCAGGGAATTCTCTGCCTGCCTTTCCCCAGTGCTCTGCAAGCTCTCCAGGACAACATAAAATCTGGGGCTCTGTGCTGTCTTTCGTTCTGAACAAGTGTTACTGTTTTCTGCACAAAAGCGATTCTGCGAAGCAATGTGAACACTTCTGCTTCCCAGGCACAGAGAAGGTGCTATCAGGGAATTCTCTGCCTGCCTTTCCCCAGTGCTCTGCAAGCTCTCCAGGACAACATAAAATCTGGGGCTCTGTGCTTTCTTTCCTTCTGAACAAGTGTTACTGTTTTCTGCACAAAAGCGAATCTTGCGAAGCAATGTGAACACTTCTGCTTCCCAGGCACAGAGAAGGTGCTAGCAGGGAATTCTCTGCCTGCCTTTCCCCAGTGCTCTGCAAGCTCTCCAGGACAACATAGAATCTGGGGCTCTGTGCTTTCTTTCCTTCTGAACAAGTGTTACTGTTTTCTGCACAAAAGCGATTCTGCGAAGCAATGTGAAAAGGCACAGAGAAGGTGCTAGCAGGGAATTCTCTGCCTGCCTTTCCCCAGTGCTCTGCAAGCTCTCCAGGACAACATAAAATCTGGGGCTCTGTGCTTTCTTTCCTTCTGAACAAGTGTTAGTGTTTTCTGCACAAAAGCGATTCTTGCGAAGCAATGTGAACACTTCTGCTTCCCAGGCACAGAGAAGGTGCTAGCAGGGAATTCTCTGCCTGCCTTTCCCCAGTGCTCTGCAAGCTCTCCAGGACAACATAGAATCTGGGGCTCTGTGCTTTCTTTCCTTCTGAACAAGTGTTACTGTTTTCTGCACAAAAGCGATTCTGCGAAGCAATGTGAACAGGCACAGAGAAGGTGCTAGCAGGGAATTCTCTGCCTGCCTTTCCCCAGTGCTCTGCAAGCTCTCCAGGACAACATAGAATCTGGGGCTCTGTGCTTTCTTTCCTTCTGAACAAGTGTTAGTGTTTTCTGCACAAAAGCGATTCTTGCGAAGCAATGTGAACACTTCTGCTTCCCAGGCACAGAGAAGGTGCTAGCAGGGAATTCTCTGCCTGCCTTTCCCCAGTGCTCTGCAAGCTCTCCAGGACAACATAGAATCTGGGGCTCTGTGCTTTCTTTCCTTCTGAACAAGTGTTACTGTTTTCTTCACAAAAGCGATTCTGCGAAACAATGTGAACAGGCACAGAGAAGGTGCTAGCAGGGAATTCTCTGCCTGCCTTTCCCCAGTGCTCTGCAAGCTCTCCAGGACAACATAGAATCTGGGGCTCTGTGCTTTCTTTCGTTCTGAACAAGTGTTACTGTTTTCTGCACAAAAGTGATTCTGCGAAGCAATGTGAACAGGCACAGAGAAGGTGCTAGCAGGGAATTCTCTGCCTGCCTTTCCCCAGTGCTCTGCAAGCTCTCCAGGACAACATAGAATCTGGGGCTCTGTGCTTTCTTTCCTTCTGAACAAGTGTTACTGTTTTCTGCACAAAAGCGATTCTTGCAGAGCAATGTGAACACTTCTGCTTCCCAGGCACAGAGAAGGTGCTAGCAAGGAATTCTCTGCCTGCCTTTCCCCAGTGCTCTGCAAGCTCTCCAGGACAACAGCAAATCTGGGGCTCTGTGCTTTCTTTCCTTCTGAACAAGTGTTACTGTTTTCTGCACAAAAGCGATTCTGCGAAGCAATGTGAACACTTCTGCTTCCCAGGCACAGAGAAGGTGCTAGCAAGGAATTCTCTGCCTGCCTTTCCCCAGTGCTCTGCAAGCTCTCCAGGACAACATAGAATCTGGGGCTCTGTGCTTTCTTTCCTTCTGAACAAGTGTTACTGTTTTCTGCACAAAAGCGATTCTGCGAAGTAATGTGAACACTTCTGCTTCCCAGGCACAGAGAAGGTGCTAGCAGGGAATTCTCTGCCTGCCTTTCCCCAGTGCTCTGCAAGCTCTCCAGGACAACATAAAATCTGGGGCTCTGTGCTTTCTTTCCTTCTGAACAAGTGTTACTGTTTTCTGCACAAAAGCGATTCTGCGAAGCAATGTGAACAGGCACAGAGAAGGTGCTAGCAGGGAATTCTCTGCCTGCCTTTCCCCAGTGCTCTGCAAGCTCTCCAGGACAACATAGAATCTGGGGCTCTGTGCTTTCTTTCCTTCTGAACAAGTGTTAGTGTTGTCTGCACAAAAGCGATTCTGCGAAGCAATGTGAACAGGCACAGAGAAGGTGCTAGCAGGGAATTCTCTGCCTGCCTTTCCCCAGTGCTCTGCAAGCTCTCCAGGACAACATAGAATCTGGGGCTCTGTGCTTTCTTTCCTTCTGAACAAGTGTTACTGTTTTCTGCACAAAAGCGATTCTTGCGAAGCAATGTGAACACTTCTGCTTCCCAGGCACAGAGAAGGTGCTAGCAGGGAATTCTCTGCCTGCCTTTCCCCAGTGCTCTGCAAGCTCTCCAGGACAACATAAAATCTGGGGCTCTGTGCTTTCTTTCCTTCTGAACAAGTGTTAGTGTTTTCTGCACAAAAGCGAATCTTGCGAAGCAATGTGAACACTTCTGCTTCCCAGGCACAGAGAAGGTACTATCAGGGAATTCTCTGCCTGCCTTTCCCCAGTGCTCTGCAAGCTCTCCAGGACAACATAGAATCTGGGGCTCTGTGCTTTCTTTCCTTCTGAACAAGTGTTACTGTTTTCTGCACAAAAGCGATTCTGCGAAGCAATGTGAACAGGCACAGAGAAGGTGCTATCAGGGAATTCTCTGCCTGCCTTTCCCCAGTGCTCTGCAAGCTCTCCAGGAGAACAGCAAATCTGGGGCTCTGTGCTTTCTTTCGTTCTGAACAAGTGTTACTGTTTTCTGCACAAAAGCGATTCTTGCGAAGCAATGTGAACACTTCTGCTTCCCAGGCACAGAGAAGGTGCTATCAGGGAATTCTCTGCCTGCCTTTCCCCAGTGCTCTGCAAGCTCTCCAGGACAACATAAAATCTGGGGCTCTGTGCTTTCTTTCCTTCTGAACAAGTGTTAGTGTTTTCTGCACAAAAGCGAATCTTGCGAAGCAATGTGAACACTTCTGCTTCCTAGGCACAGAGAAGGTACTATCAGGGAATTCTCTGCCTGCCTTTCCCCAGTGCTCTGCAAGCTCTCCAGGACAACATAGAATCTGGGGCTCTGTGCTTTCTTTCCTTCTGAACAAGTGTTACTGTTTTCTTCACAAAAGCGATTCTGCGAAACAATGTGAACAGGCACAGAGAAGGTGCTAGCAGGGAATTCTCTGCCTGCCTTTCCCCAGTGCTCTGCAAGCTCTCCAGGACAACATAGAATCTGGGGCTCTGTGCTTTCTTTCGTTCTGAACAAGTGTTACTGTTTTCTGCACAAAAGTGATTCTGCGAAGCAATGTGAACAGGCACAGAGAAGGTGCTAGCAGGGAATTCTCTGCCTGCCTTTCCCCAGTGCTCTGCAAGCTCTCCAGGACAACATAGAATCTGGGGCTCTGTGCTTTCTTTCCTTCTGAACAAGTGTTACTGTTTTCTGCACAAAAGCGATTCTTGCAGAGCAATGTGAACACTTCTGCTTCCCAGGCACAGAGAAGGTGCTAGCAAGGAATTCTCTGCCTGCCTTTCCCCAGTGCTCTGCAAGCTCTCCAGGACAACAGCAAATCTGGGGCTCTGTGCTTTCTTTCGTTCTGAACAAGTGTTACTGTTTTCTGCACAAAAGCGATTCTGCGAAGCAATGTGAACACTTCTGCTTCCCAGGCACAGAGAAGGTGCTAGCAAGGAATTCTCTGCCTGCCTTTCCCCAGTGCTCTGCAAGCTCTCCAGGACAACATAGAATCTGGGGCTCTGTGCTTTCTTTCCTTCTGAACAAGTGTTACTGTTTTCTGCACAAAAGCGAATCTGCGAAGTAATGTGAACACTTCTGCTTCCCAGGCACAGAGAAGGTGCTAGCAGGGAATTCTCTGCCTGCCTTTCCCCAGTGCTCTGCAAGCTCTCCAGGACAACATAAAATCTGGGGCTCTGTGCTTTCTTTCCTTCTGAACAAGTGTTACTGTTTTCTGCACAAAAGCGATTCTGCGAAGCAATGTGAACAGGCACAGAGAAGGTGCTAGCAGGGAATTCTCTGCCTGCCTTTCCCCAGTGCTCTGCAAGCTCTCCAGGACAACATAGAATCTGGGGCTCTGTGCTTTCTTTCCTTCTGAACAAGTGTTAGTGTTGTCTGCACAAAAGCGATTCTGCGAAGCAATGTGAACAGGCACAGAGAAGGTGCTAGCAGGGAATTCTCTGCCTGCCTTTCCCCAGTGCTCTGCAAGCTCTCCAGGACAACATAGAATCTGGGGCTCTGTGCTTTCTTTCCTTCTGAACAAGTGTTACTGTTTTCTGCACAAAAGCGATTCTTGCGAAGCAATGTGAACACTTCTGCTTCCCAGGCACAGAGAAGGTGCTAGCAGGGAATTCTCTGCCTGCCTTTCCCCAGTGCTCTGCAAGCTCTCCAGGACAACATAGAATCTGGGGCTCTGTGCTTTCTTTCGTTCTGTACAAGTGTTACTGTTTTCTGCACAAAAGCGATTCTGCGAAGCAATGTGAACAGGCACAGAGAAGGTGCTAGCAGGGAATTCTCTGCCTGCCTTTCCCCAGTGCTCTGCAAGCTCTCCAGGACAACATAAAATCTGGGGCTCTGTGCTGTCTTTCGTTCTGAACAAGTGTTACTGTTTTCTGCACAAAAGCGATTCTGCGAAGCAATGTGAACACTTCTGCTTCCCAGGCACAGAGAAGGTGCTATCAGGGAATTCTCTGCCTGCCTTTCCCCAGTGCTCTGCAAGCTCTCCAGGACAACATAAAATCTGGGGCTCTGTGCTTTCTTTCCTTCTGAACAAGTGTTACTGTTTTCTGCACAAAAGCGAATCTTGCGAAGCAATGTGAACACTTCTGCTTCCCAGGCACAGAGAAGGTGCTAGCAGGGAATTCTCTGCCTGCCTTTCCCCAGTGCTCTGCAAGCTCTCCAGGACAACATAGAATCTGGGGCTCTGTGCTTTCTTTCCTTCTGAACAAGTGTTACTGTTTTCTGCACAAAAGCGATTCTGCGAAGCAATGTGAAAAGGCACAGAGAAGGTGCTAGCAGGGAATTCTCTGCCTGCCTTTCCCCAGTGCTCTGCAAGCTCTCCAGGACAACATAAAATCTGGGGCTCTGTGCTTTCTTTCCTTCTGAACAAGTGTTAGTGTTTTCTGCACAAAAGCGATTCTTGCGAAGCAATGTGAACACTTCTGCTTCCCAGGCACAGAGAAGGTGCTAGCAGGGAATTCTCTGCCTGCCTTTCCCCAGTGCTCTGCAAGCTCTCCAGGACAACATAGAATCTGGGGCTCTGTGCTTTCTTTCCTTCTGAACAAGTGTTACTGTTTTCTGCACAAAAGCGATTCTGCGAAGCAATGTGAACAGGCACAGAGAAGGTGCTAGCAGGGAATTCTCTGCCTGCCTTTCCCCAGTGCTCTGCAAGCTCTCCAGGACAACATAGAATCTGGGGCTCTGTGCTTTCTTTCCTTCTGAACAAGTGTTAGTGTTTTCTGCACAAAAGCGATTCTTGCGAAGCAATGTGAACACTTCTGCTTCCCAGGCACAGAGAAGGTGCTAGCAGGGAATTCTCTGCCTGCCTTTCCCCAGTGCTCTGCAAGCTCTCCAGGACAACATAGAATCTGGGGCTCTGTGCTTTCTTTCCTTCTGAACAAGTGTTACTGTTTTCTTCACAAAAGCGATTCTGCGAAACAATGTGAACAGGCACAGAGAAGGTGCTAGCAGGGAATTCTCTGCCTGCCTTTCCCCAGTGCTCTGCAAGCTCTCCAGGACAACATAGAATCTGGGGCTCTGTGCTTTCTTTCGTTCTGAACAAGTGTTACTGTTTTCTGCACAAAAGTGATTCTGCGAAGCAATGTGAACAGGCACAGAGAAGGTGCTAGCAGGGAATTCTCTGCCTGCCTTTCCCCAGTGCTCTGCAAGCTCTCCAGGACAACATAGAATCTGGGGCTCTGTGCTTTCTTTCCTTCTGAACAAGTGTTACTGTTTTCTGCACAAAAGCGATTCTTGCAGAGCAATGTGAACACTTCTGCTTCCCAGGCACAGAGAAGGTGCTAGCAAGGAATTCTCTGCCTGCCTTTCCCCAGTGCTCTGCAAGCTCTCCAGGACAACAGCAAATCTGGGGCTCTGTGCTTTCTTTCCTTCTGAACAAGTGTTACTGTTTTCTGCACAAAAGCGATTCTGCGAAGCAATGTGAACACTTCTGCTTCCCAGGCACAGAGAAGGTGCTAGCAAGGAATTCTCTGCCTGCCTTTCCCCAGTGCTCTGCAAGCTCTCCAGGACAACATAGAATCTGGGGCTCTGTGCTTTCTTTCCTTCTGAACAAGTGTTACTGTTTTCTGCACAAAAGCGATTCTGCGAAGTAATGTGAACACTTCTGCTTCCCAGGCACAGAGAAGGTGCTAGCAGGGAATTCTCTGCCTGCCTTTCCCCAGTGCTCTGCAAGCTCTCCAGGACAACATAAAATCTGGGGCTCTGTGCTTTCTTTCCTTCTGAACAAGTGTTACTGTTTTCTGCACAAAAGCGATTCTGCGAAGCAATGTGAACAGGCACAGAGAAGGTGCTAGCAGGGAATTCTCTGCCTGCCTTTCCCCAGTGCTCTGCAAGCTCTCCAGGACAACATAGAATCTGGGGCTCTGTGCTTTCTTTCCTTCTGAACAAGTGTTAGTGTTGTCTGCACAAAAGCGATTCTGCGAAGCAATGTGAACAGGCACAGAGAAGGTGCTAGCAGGGAATTCTCTGCCTGCCTTTCCCCAGTGCTCTGCAAGCTCTCCAGGACAACATAGAATCTGGGGCTCTGTGCTTTCTTTCCTTCTGAACAAGTGTTACTGTTTTCTGCACAAAAGCGATTCTTGCGAAGCAATGTGAACACTTCTGCTTCCCAGGCACAGAGAAGGTGCTAGCAGGGAATTCTCTGCCTGCCTTTCCCCAGTGCTCTGCAAGCTCTCCAGGACAACATAGAATCTGGGGCTCTGTGCTTTCTTTCGTTCTGAACAAGTGTTACTGTTTTCTGCACAAAAGCGATTCTGCGAAGCAATGTGAACAGGCACAGAGAAGGTGCTAGCAGGGAATTCTCTGCCTGCCTTTCCCCAGTGCTCTGCAAGCTCTCCAGGACAACATAAAATCTGGGGCTCTGTGCTGTCTTTCGTTCTGAACAAGTGTTACTGTTTTCTGCACAAAAGCGATTCTGCGAAGCAATGTGAACACTTCTGCTTCCCAGGCACAGAGAAGGTGCTATCAGGGAATTCTCTGCCTGCCTTTCCCCAGTGCTCTGCAAGCTCTCCAGGACAACATAAAATCTGGGGCTCTGTGCTTTCTTTCCTTCTGAACAAGTGTTAGTGTTTTCTGCACAAAAGCAAATCTTGCGAAGCAATGTGAACACTTCTGCTTCCCAGGCACAGAGAAGGTGCTATCAGGGAATTCTCTGCCTGCCTTTCCCCAGTGCTCTGCAAGCTCTCCAGGACAACATAGAATCTGGGGCTCTGTGCTTTCTTTCCTTCTGAACAAGTGTTACTGTTTTCTGCACAAAAGCGATTCTGCGAAGCAATGTGAAAAGGCACAGAGAAGGTGCTAGCAGGGAATTCTCTGCCTGCCTTTCCCCAGTGCTCTGCAAGCTCTCCAGGACAACATAAAATCTGGGGCTCTGTGCTTTCTTTCCTTCTGAACAAGTGTTAGTGTTTTCTGCACAAAAGCGATTCTTGCGAAGCAATGTGAACACTTCTGCTTCCCAGGCACAGAGAAGGTGCTAGCAGGGAATTCTCTGCCTGCCTTTCCCCAGTGCTCTGCAAGCTCTCCAGGACAACATAGAATCTGGGGCTCTGTGCTTTCTTTCCTTCTGAACAAGTGTTACTGTTTTCTGCACAAAAGCGATTCTGCGAAGCAATGTGAACAGGCACAGAGAAGGTGCTAGCAGGGAATTCTCTGCCTGCCTTTCCCCAGTGCTCTGCAAGCTCTCCAGGACAACATAGAATCTGGGGCTCTGTGCTTTCTTTCCTTCTGAACAAGTGTTAGTGTTTTCTGCACAAAAGCGATTCTTGCGAAGCAATGTGAACACTTCTGCTTCCCAGGCACAGAGAAGGTGCTAGCAGGGAATTCTCTGCCTGCCTTTCCCCAGTGCTCTGCAAGCTCTCCAGGACAACATAGAATCTGGGGCTCTGTGCTTTCTTTCGTTCTGAACAAGTGTTACTGTTTTCTGCACAAAAGCGATTCTGCGAAGCAATGTGAACAGGCACAGAGAAGGTGCTAGCAGGGAATTCTCTGCCTGCCTTTCCCCAGTGCTCTGCAAGCTCTCCAGGACAACATAGAATCTGGGGCTCTGTGCTTTCTTTCCTTCTGAACAAGTGTTACTGTTTTCTGCACAAAAGCGATTCTGCGAAGCAATGTGAACAGGCACAGAGAAGGTGCTAGCAGGGAATTCTCTGCCTGCCTTTCCCCAGTGCTCTGCAAGCTCTCCAGGACAACATAAAATCTGGGGCTCTGTGCTTTCTTTCCTTCTGAACAAGTGTTAGTGTTTTCTGCACAAAAGCGATTCTTGCGAAGCAATGTGAACACTTCTGCTTCCCAGGCACAGAGAAGGTGCTAGCAGGGAATTCTCTGCCTGCCTTTCCCCAGTGCTCTGCAAGCTCTCCAGGACAACATAGAATCTGGGGCTCTGTGCTTTCTTTCGTTCTGAACAAGTGTTACTGTTTTCTGCACAAAAGCGATTCTGCGAAGCAATGTGAACAGGCACAGAAAAGGTGCTAGCAGGGAATTCTCTGTCTGCCTTTCCCCAGTGCTCTGCAAGCTCTCCAGGAGAACAGCAAATCTGGGGCTCTGTGCTTTCTTTCGTTCTGAACAAGTGTTACTGTTTTCTGCACAAAAGCGATTCTTGCGAAGCAATGTGAACACTTCTGCTTCCCAGGCACAGAGAAGGTGCTAGCAGGGAATTCTCTGCCTGCCTTTCCCCAGTGCTCTGCAAGCTCTCCAGGACAACATAGAATCTGGGGCTCTGTGCTTTCTTTCGTTCTGAACAAGTGTTACTGTTTTCTGCTGAAAAGCGATTCTGCGAAGCAATGTGAACAGGCACAGAGAAGGTGCTATCAGGGAATTCTCTGCCTGCCTTTCCCCAGTGCTCTGCAAGCTCTCCAGGACAACATAAAATCTGGGGCTCTGTGCTTTCTTTCCTTCTGAACAAGTGTTAGTGTTTTCTGCACAAAAGCAAATCTTGCGAAGCAATGTGAACACTTCTGCTTCCTAGGCACAGAGAAGGTACTATCAGGGAATTCTCTGCCTGCCTTTCCCCAGTGCTCTGCAAGCTCTCCAGGACAACATAGAATCTGGGGCTCTGTGCTTTCTTTCCTTCTGAACAAGTGTTACTGTTTTCTTCACAAAAGCGATTCTGCGAAACAATGTGAACAGGCACAGAGAAGGTACTAGCAAGGAATTCTCTGCCTGCCTTTCCCCAGTGCTCTGAAAGCTCTCCAGGACAACATAAAATCTGGGGCTCTGTGCTTTCTTTCCTTCTGAACAAGTGTTACTGTTTTCTGCACAAAAACGATTCTTGCGAAGCAATGTGAACACTTCTGCTTCCCAGGCACAGAGAAGGTGCTAGCAGGGAATTCTCTGCCTGCCTTTCCCCAGTGCTCTGCAAGCTCTCCAGGAAAACATAGAATCTGGGGCTCTGTGCTTTCTTTCGTTCTGAACAAGTGTTACTGTTTTCTGCACAAAAGCGATTCTGCGAAGCAATGTGAACAGGCACAGAGAAGGTGCTAGCAGGGAATTCTCTGCCTGCCTTTCCCCAGTGCTCTGCAAGCTCTCCAGGACAACATAGAATCTGGGGCTCTGTGCTTTCTTTCCTTCTGAACAAGTGTTACTGTTTTCTGCACAAAAGCGATTCTTGCAAAGCAATGTGAACACTTCTGCTTCCCAGGCACAGAGAAGGTGCTAGCAAGGAATTCTCTGCCTGCCTTTCCCCAGTGCTCTGCAAGCTCTCCAGGACAACATAAAATCTGGGGCTCTGTGCTTTCTTTCCTTCTGAACAAGTGTTACTGTATTCTGCACAAAAGCGATTCTTGCGAAGCAATGTGAACACTTCTGCTTCCCAGGCACAGAGAAGGTGCTATCAGGGAATTCTCTGCCTGCCTTTCCCCAGTGCTCTGCAAGCTCTCCAGGACAACATAGAATCTGGGGCTCTGTGCTTTCTTTCCTTCTGAACAAGTGTTACTGTTTTCTGCACAAAAGCGATTCTTGCGAAGCAATGTGAACAGGCACAGAGAAGGTGCTAGCAGGGAATTCTCTGCCTGCCTTTCCCCAGTGCTCTGCAAGCTCTCCAGGACAACATAGAATCTGGGGCTCTGTGCTTTCTTTCCTTCTGAACAAGTGTTACTGTTTTCTGCACAAAAGCGATTCTGCGAAGCAATGTGAACAGGCACAGAGAAGGTGCTAGCAGGGAAATCTCTGTCTGCCTTTCCCCAGTGCTCTGCAAGCTCTCCAGGAGAACAGCAAATCTGGGGCTCTGTGCTTTCTTTCGTTCTGAACAAGTGTTACTGTTTTCTGCACAAAAGCGATTCTTGCGAAGCAATGTGAACACTTCTGCTTCCCAGGCACAGAGAAGGTGCTAGCAGGGAATTCTCTGCCTGCCTTTCCCCAGTGCTCTGCAAGCTCTCCAGGACAACATAGAATCTGGGGCTCTGTGCTTTCTTTCGTTCTGAACAAGTGTTACTGTTTTCTGCACAAAAGCGATTCTGCGAAGCAATGTGAACAGGCACAGAGAAGGTGCTATCAGGGAATTCTCTGCCTGCCTTTCCCCAGTGCTCTGCAAGCTCTCCAGGACAACATAAAATCTGGGGCTCTGTGCTTTCTTTCCTTCTGAACAAGTGTTAGTGTTTTCTGCACAAAAGCGAATCTTGCGAAGCATTGTGAACACTTCTGCTTCCTAGGCACAGAGAAGGTACTATCAGGGAATTCTCTGCCTGCCTTTCCCCAGTGCTCTGCAAGCTCTCCAGGACAACATAAAATCTGGGGCTCTGTGCTTTCTTTCCTTCTGAACAAGTGTTACTGTTTTCTTCACAAAAGCGATTCTGCGAAACAATGTGAACAGGCACAGAGAAGGTACTAGCAAGGAATTCTCTGCCTGCCTTTCCCCAGTGCTCTGAGAGCTCTCCAGGACAACATAAAATCTGGGGCTCTGTGCTTTCTTTCCTTCTGAACAAGTGTTACTGTTTTCTGCACAAAAACGATTCTTGCGAAGCAATGTGAACACTTCTGCTTCCCAGGCACAGAGAAGGTGCTAGCAGGGAATTCTCTGCCTGCCTTTCCCCAGTGCTCTGCAAGCTCTCCAGGACAACATAGAATCTGGGGCTCTGTGCTTTCTTTCCTTCTGAACAAGTGTTACTGTTTTCTGCACAAAAGCGATTCTTGCGAAGCAATGTGAACAGGCACAGAGAAGGTGCTATCAGGGAATTCTCTGCCTGCCTTTCCCCAGTGCTCTGCAAGCTCTCCAGGACAACATAGAATCTGGGGCTCTGTGCTTTCTTTCCTTCTGAACAAGTGTTAGTGTTTTCTGCACAAAAGCGATTCTGCGAAGCAATGTGAACAGGCACAGAGAAGGTGCTAGCAGGGAATTCTCTGCCTGCCTTTCCCCAGTGCTCTGCAAGCTCTCCAGGACAACATAAAATCTGGGGCTCTGTGCTTTCTTTCCTTCTGAACAAGTGTTAGTGTTTTCTGCACAAAAGCGATTCTTGCGAAGCAATGTGAACACTTCTGCTTCCCAGGCACAGAGAAGGTGCTAGCAGGGAATTCTCTGCCTGCCTTTCCCCAGTGCTCTGCAAGCTCTCCAGGACAACATAGAATCTGGGGCTCTGTGCTTTCTTTCGTTCTGAACAAGTGTTACTGTTTTCTGCACAAAAGCGATTCTGCGAAGCAATGTGAACAGGCACAGAAAAGGTGCTAGCAGGGAATTCTCTGTCTGCCTTTCCCCAGTGCTCTGCAAGCTCTCCAGGAGAACAGCAAATCTGGGGCTCTGTGCTTTCTTTCGTTCTGAACAAGTGTTACTGTTTTCTGCACAAAAGCGATTCTTGCGAAGCAATGTGAACACTTCTGCTTCCCAGGCACAGAGAAGGTGCTAGCAGGGAATTCTCTGCCTGCCTTTCCCCAGTGCTCTGCAAGCTCTCCAGGACAACATAGAATCTGGGGCTCTGTGCTTTCTTTCGTTCTGAACAAGTGTTACTGTTTTCTGCTGAAAAGCGATTCTGCGAAGCAATGTGAACAGGCACAGAGAAGGTGCTATCAGGGAATTCTCTGCCTGCCTTTCCCCAGTGCTCTGCAAGCTCTCCAGGACAACATAAAATCTGGGGCTCTGTGCTTTCTTTCCTTCTGAACAAGTGTTAGTGTTTTCTGCACAAAAGCAAATCTTGCGAAGCAATGTGAACACTTCTGCTTCCTAGGCACAGAGAAGGTACTATCAGGGAATTCTCTGCCTGCCTTTCCCCAGTGCTCTGCAAGCTCTCCAGGACAACATAGAATCTGGGGCTCTGTGCTTTCTTTCCTTCTGAACAAGTGTTACTGTTTTCTTCACAAAAGCGATTCTGCGAAACAATGTGAACAGGCACAGAGAAGGTACTAGCAAGGAATTCTCTGCCTGCCTTTCCCCAGTGCTCTGAAAGCTCTCCAGGACAACATAAAATCTGGGGCTCTGTGCTTTCTTTCCTTCTGAACAAGTGTTACTGTTTTCTGCACAAAAACGATTCTTGCGAAGCAATGTGAACACTTCTGCTTCCCAGGCACAGAGAAGGTGCTAGCAGGGAATTCTCTGCCTGCCTTTCCCCAGTGCTCTGCAAGCTCTCCAGGAAAACATAGAATCTGGGGCTCTGTGCTTTCTTTCGTTCTGAACAAGTGTTACTGTTTTCTGCACAAAAGCGATTCTGCGAAGCAATGTGAACAGGCACAGAGAAGGTGCTAGCAGGGAATTCTCTGCCTGCCTTTCCCCAGTGCTCTGCAAGCTCTCCAGGACAACATAGAATCTGGGGCTCTGTGCTTTCTTTCCTTCTGAACAAGTGTTACTGTTTTCTGCACAAAAGCGATTCTTGCAAAGCAATGTGAACACTTCTGCTTCCCAGGCACAGAGAAGGTGCTAGCAAGGAATTCTCTGCCTGCCTTTCCCCAGTGCTCTGCAAGCTCTCCAGGACAACATAAAATCTGGGGCTCTGTGCTTTCTTTCCTTCTGAACAAGTGTTACTGTATTCTGCACAAAAGCGATTCTTGCGAAGCAATGTGAACACTTCTGCTTCCCAGGCACAGAGAAGGTGCTATCAGGGAATTCTCTGCCTGCCTTTCCCCAGTGCTCTGCAAGCTCTCCAGGACAACATAGAATCTGGGGCTCTGTGCTTTCTTTCCTTCTGAACAAGTGTTACTGTTTTCTGCACAAAAGCGATTCTGCGAAGCAATGTGAACAGGCACAGAGAAGGTGCTAGCAGGGAATTCTCTGCCTGCCTTTCCCCAGTGCTCTGCAAGCTCTCCAGGACAACATAGAATCTGGGGCTCTGTGCTTTCTTTCCTTCTGAACAAGTGTTACTGTTTTCTGCACAAAAGCGATTCTGCGAAGCAATGTGAACAGGCACAGAGAAGGTGCTAGCAGGGAAATCTCTGTCTGCCTTTCCCCAGTGCTCTGCAAGCTCTCCAGGAGAACAGCAAATCTGGGGCTCTGTGCTTTCTTTCCTTCTGAACAAGTGTTACTGTTTTCTGCACAAAAGCGATTCTTGCGAAGCAATGTGAACACTTCTGCTTCCCAGGCACAGAGAAGGTGCTAGCAGGGAATTCTCTGCCTGCCTTTCCCCAGTGCTCTGCAAGCTCTCCAGGACAACATAGAATCTGGGGCTCTGTGCTTTCTTTCGTTCTGAACAAGTGTTACTGTTTTCTGCACAAAAGCGATTCTGCGAAGCAATGTGAACAGGCACAGAGAAGGTGCTATCAGGGAATTCTCTGCCTGCCTTTCCCCAGTGCTCTGCAAGCTCTCCAGGACAACATAAAATCTGGGGCTCTGTGCTTTCTTTCCTTCTGAACAAGTGTTAGTGTTTTCTGCACAAAAGCGAATCTTGCGAAGCATTGTGAACACTTCTGCTTCCTAGGCACAGAGAAGGTACTATCAGGGAATTCTCTGCCTGCCTTTCCCCAGTGCTCTGCAAGCTCTCCAGGACAACATAAAATCTGGGGCTCTGTGCTTTCTTTCCTTCTGAACAAGTGTTACTGTTTTCTTCACAAAAGCGATTCTGCGAAACAATGTGAACAGGCACAGAGAAGGTACTAGCAAGGAATTCTCTGCCTGCCTTTCCCCAGTGCTCTGAAAGCTCTCCAGGACAACATAAAATCTGGGGCTCTGTGCTTTCTTTCCTTCTGAACAAGTGTTACTGTTTTCTGCACAAAAACGATTCTTGCGAAGCAATGTGAACACTTCTGCTTCCCAGGCACAGAGAAGGTGCTAGCAGGGAATTCTCTGCCTGCCTTTCCCCAGTGCTCTGCAAGCTCTCCAGGACAACATAGAATCTGGGGCTCTGTGCTTTCTTTCCTTCTGAACAAGTGTTACTGTTTTCTGCACAAAAGCGATTCTTGCGAAGCAATGTGAACAGGCACAGAGAAGGTGCTATCAGGGAATTCTCTGCCTGCCTTTCCCCAGTGCTCTGCAAGCTCTCCAGGACAACATAGAATCTGGGGCTCTGTGCTTTCTTTCCTTCTGAACAAGTGTTACTGTTTTCTGCACAAAAGCGATTCTTGCAAAGCAATGTGAACACTTCTGCTTCCCAGGCACAGAGAAGGTGCTAGCAAGGAATTCTCTGCCTGCCTTTCCCCAGTGCTCTGCAAGCTCTCCAGGACAACAGCAAATCTGGGGCTCTGTGCTTTCTTTCGTTCTGAACAAGTGTTACTGTATTCTGCACAAAAGCGATTCTTGCGAAGCAATGTGAACACTTCTGCTTCCCAGGCACAGAGAAGGTGCTATCAGGGAATTCTCTGCCTGCCTTTCCCCAGTGCTCTGCAAGCTCTCCAGGACAACATAAAATCTGGGGCTCTGTGCTTTCTTTCCTTCTGAACAAGTGTTACTGTTTTCTGCACAAAAGCGAATCTTGCGAAGCAATGTGAACACTTCTGCTTCCCAGGCACAGAGAAGGTGCTATCAGGGAATTCTCTGCTTGCCTTTCCCCAGTGCTCTGCAAGCTCTCCAGGACAACATAGAATCTGGGGCTCTGTGCTTTCTTTCCTTCTGAACAAGTGTTACTGTTTTCTGCACAAAAGCGATTCTGCGAAGCAATGTGAAAAGGCACAGAGAAGGTGCTAGCAGGGAATTCTCTGCCTGCCTTTCCCCAGTGCTCTGCAAGCTCTCCAGGACAACATAAAATCTGGGGCTCTGTGCTTTCTTTCCTTCTGAACAAGTGTTAGTGTTTTCTGCACAAAAGCGATTCTTGCGAAGCAATGTGAACACTTCTGCTTCCCAGGCACAGAGAAGGTGCTAGCAGGGAATTCTCTGCCTGCCTTTCCCCAGTGCTCTGCAAGCTCTCCAGGACAACATAGAATCTGGGGCTCTGTGCTTTCTTTCCTTCTGAACAAGTGTTACTGTTTTCTGCACAAAAGCGATTCTGCGAAGCAATGTGAACAGGCACAGAGAAGGTGCTAGCAGGGAATTCTCTGCCTGCCTTTCCCCAGTGCTCTGCAAGCTCTCCAGGACAACATAGAATCTGGGGCTCTGTGCTTTCTTTCCTTCTGAACAAGTGTTAGTGTTTTCTGCACAAAAGCGATTCTTGCGAAGCAATGTGAACACTTCTGCTTCCCAGGCACAGAGAAGGTGCTAGCAGGGAATTCTCTGCCTGCCTTTCCCCAGTGCTCTGCAAGCTCTCCAGGACAACATAGAATCTGGGGCTCTGTGCTTTCTTTCGTTCTGAACAAGTGTTACTGTTTTCTGCACAAAAGCGATTCTGCGAAGCAATGTGAACAGGCACAGAGAAGGTGCTAGCAGGGAATTCTCTGCCTGCCTTTCCCCAGTGCTCTGCAAGCTCTCCAGGACAACATAGAATCTGGGGCTCTGTGCTTTCTTTCCTTCTGAACAAGTGTTACTGTTTTCTGCACAAAAGCGATTCTGCGAAGCAATGTGAACAGGCACAGAGAAGGTGCTAGCAGGGAATTCTCTGCCTGCCTTTCCCCAGTGCTCTGCAAGCTCTCCAGGACAACATAAAATCTGGGGCTCTGTGCTTTCTTTCCTTCTGAACAAGTGTTAGTGTTTTCTGCACAAAAGCGATTCTTGCGAAGCAATGTGAACACTTCTGCTTCCCAGGCACAGAGAAGGTGCTAGCAGGGAATTCTCTGCCTGCCTTTCCCCAGTGCTCTGCAAGCTCTCCAGGACAACATAGAATCTGGGGCTCTGTGCTTTCTTTCGTTCTGAACAAGTGTTACTGTTTTCTGCACAAAAGCGATTCTGCGAAGCAATGTGAACAGGCACAGAAAAGGTGCTAGCAGGGAATTCTCTGTCTGCCTTTCCCCAGTGCTCTGCAAGCTCTCCAGGAGAACAGCAAATCTGGGGCTCTGTGCTTTCTTTCGTTCTGAACAAGTGTTACTGTTTTCTGCACAAAAGCGATTCTTGCGAAGCAATGTGAACACTTCTGCTTCCCAGGCACAGAGAAGGTGCTAGCAGGGAATTCTCTGCCTGCCTTTCCCCAGTGCTCTGCAAGCTCTCCAGGACAACATAGAATCTGGGGCTCTGTGCTTTCTTTCGTTCTGAACAAGTGTTACTGTTTTCTGCTGAAAAGCGATTCTGCGAAGCAATGTGAACAGGCACAGAGAAGGTGCTATCAGGGAATTCTCTGCCTGCCTTTCCCCAGTGCTCTGCAAGCTCTCCAGGACAACATAAAATCTGGGGCTCTGTGCTTTCTTTCCTTCTGAACAAGTGTTAGTGTTTTCTGCACAAAAGCAAATCTTGCGAAGCAATGTGAACACTTCTGCTTCCTAGGCACAGAGAAGGTACTATCAGGGAATTCTCTGCCTGCCTTTCCCCAGTGCTCTGCAAGCTCTCCAGGACAACATAGAATCTGGGGCTCTGTGCTTTCTTTCCTTCTGAACAAGTGTTACTGTTTTCTTCACAAAAGCGATTCTGCGAAACAATGTGAACAGGCACAGAGAAGGTACTAGCAAGGAATTCTCTGCCTGCCTTTCCCCAGTGCTCTGAAAGCTCTCCAGGACAACATAAAATCTGGGGCTCTGTGCTTTCTTTCCTTCTGAACAAGTGTTACTGTTTTCTGCACAAAAACGATTCTTGCGAAGCAATGTGAACACTTCTGCTTCCCAGGCACAGAGAAGGTGCTAGCAGGGAATTCTCTGCCTGCCTTTCCCCAGTGCTCTGCAAGCTCTCCAGGAAAACATAGAATCTGGGGCTCTGTGCTTTCTTTCGTTCTGAACAAGTGTTACTGTTTTCTGCACAAAAGCGATTCTGCGAAGCAATGTGAACAGGCACAGAGAAGGTGCTAGCAGGGAATTCTCTGCCTGCCTTTCCCCAGTGCTCTGCAAGCTCTCCAGGACAACATAGAATCTGGGGCTCTGTGCTTTCTTTCCTTCTGAACAAGTGTTAGTGTTTTCTGCACAAAAGCGATTCTTGCAAAGCAATGTGAACACTTCTGCTTCCCAGGCACAGAGAAGGTGCTAGCAAGGAATTCTCTGCCTGCCTTTCCCCAGTGCTCTGCAAGCTCTCCAGGACAACATAAAATCTGGGGCTCTGTGCTTTCTTTCCTTCTGAACAAGTGTTACTGTATTCTGCACAAAAGCGATTCTTGCGAAGCAATGTGAACACTTCTGCTTCCCAGGCACAGAGAAGGTGCTATCAGGGAATTCTCTGCCTGCCTTTCCCCAGTGCTCTGCAAGCTCTCCAGGACAACATAGAATCTGGGGCTCTGTGCTTTCTTTCCTTCTGAACAAGTGTTACTGTTTTCTGCACAAAAGCGATTCTTGCGAAGCAATGTGAACAGGCACAGAGAAGGTGCTAGCAGGGAATTCTCTGCCTGCCTTTCCCCAGTGCTCTGCAAGCTCTCCAGGACAACATAGAATCTGGGGCTCTGTGCTTTCTTTCCTTCTGAACAAGTGTTACTGTTTTCTGCACAAAAGTGATTCTGCGAAGCAATGTGAACAGGCACAGAGAAGGTGCTAGCAGGGAAATCTCTGTCTGCCTTTCCCCAGTGCTCTGCAAGCTCTCCAGGAGAACAGCAAATCTGGGGCTCTGTGCTTTCTTTCGTTCTGAACAAGTGTTACTGTTTTCTGCACAAAAGCGATTCTTGCGAAGCAATGTGAACACTTCTGCTTCCCAGGCACAGAGAAGGTGCTAGCAGGGAATTCTCTGCCTGCCTTTCCCCAGTGCTCTGCAAGCTCTCCAGGACAACATAGAATCTGGGGCTCTGTGCTTTCTTTCGTTCTGAACAAGTGTTACTGTTTTCTGCACAAAAGCGATTCTGCGAAGCAATGTGAACAGGCACAGAGAAGGTGCTATCAGGGAATTCTCTGCCTGCCTTTCCCCAGTGCTCTGCAAGCTCTCCAGGACAACATAAAATCTGGGGCTCTGTGCTTTCTTTCCTTCTGAACAAGTGTTAGTGTTTTCTGCACAAAAGCGAATCTTGCGAAGCATTGTGAACACTTCTGCTTCCTAGGCACAGAGAAGGTACTATCAGGGAATTCTCTGCCTGCCTTTCCCCAGTGCTCTGCAAGCTCTCCAGGACAACATAAAATCTGGGGCTCTGTGCTTTCTTTCCTTCTGAACAAGTGTTACTGTTTTCTTCACAAAAGCGATTCTGCGAAACAATGTGAACAGGCACAGAGAAGGTACTAGCAAGGAATTCTCTGCCTGCCTTTCCCCAGTGCTCTGAAAGCTCTCCAGGACAACATAAAATCTGGGGCTCTGTGCTTTCTTTCCTTCTGAACAAGTGTTACTGTTTTCTGCACAAAAACGATTCTTGCGAAGCAATGTGAACACTTCTGCTTCCCAGGCACAGAGAAGGTGCTAGCAGGGAATTCTCTGCCTGCCTTTCCCCAGTGCTCTGCAAGCTCTCCAGGACAACATAGAATCTGGGGCTCTGTGCTTTCTTTCCTTCTGAACAAGTGTTACTGTTTTCTGCACAAAAGCGATTCTTGCGAAGCAATGTGAACAGGCACAGAGAAGGTGCTATCAGGGAATTCTCTGCCTGCCTTTCCCCAGTGCTCTGCAAGCTCTCCAGGACAACATAGAATCTGGGGCTCTGTGCTTTCTTTCCTTCTGAACAAGTGTTAGTGTTTTCTGCACAAAAGCGATTCTGCGAAGCAATGTGAACAGGCACAGAGAAGGTGCTAGCAGGGAATTCTCTGCCTGCCTTTCCCCAGTGCTCTGCAAGCTCTCCAGGACAACATAAAATCTGGGGCTCTGTGCTTTCTTTCCTTCTGAACAAGTGTTAGTGTTTTCTGCACAAAAGCGATTCTTGCGAAGCAATGTGAACACTTCTGCTTCCCAGGCACAGAGAAGGTGCTAGCAGGGAATTCTCTGCCTGCCTTTCCCCAGTGCTCTGCAAGCTCTCCAGGACAACATAGAATCTGGGGCTCTGTGCTTTCTTTCGTTCTGAACAAGTGTTACTGTTTTCTGCACAAAAGCGATTCTGCGAAGCAATGTGAACAGGCACAGAAAAGGTGCTAGCAGGGAATTCTCTGTCTGCCTTTCCCCAGTGCTCTGCAAGCTCTCCAGGAGAACAGCAAATCTGGGGCTCTGTGCTTTCTTTCGTTCTGAACAAGTGTTACTGTTTTCTGCACAAAAACGATTCTTGCGAAGCAATGTGAACACTTCTGCTTCCCAGGCACAGAGAAGGTGCTAGCAGGGAATTCTCTGCCTGCCTTTCCCCAGTGCTCTGCAAGCTCTCCAGGACAACATAGAATCTGGGGCTCTGTGCTTTCTTTCGTTCTGAACAAGTGTTACTGTTTTCTGCTGAAAAGCGATTCTGCGAAGCAATGTGAACAGGCACAGAGAAGGTGCTATCAGGGAATTCTCTGCCTGCCTTTCCCCAGTGCTCTGCAAGCTCTCCAGGACAACATAAAATCTGGGGCTCTGTGCTTTCTTTCCTTCTGAACAAGTGTTAGTGTTTTCTGCACAAAAGCAAATCTTGCGAAGCAATGTGAACACTTCTGCTTCCTAGGCACAGAGAAGGTACTATCAGGGAATTCTCTGCCTGCCTTTCCCCAGTGCTCTGCAAGCTCTCCAGGACAACATAGAATCTGGGGCTCTGTGCTTTCTTTCCTTCTGAACAAGTGTTACTGTTTTCTTCACAAAAGCGATTCTGCGAAACAATGTGAACAGGCACAGAGAAGGTACTAGCAAGGAATTCTCTGCCTGCCTTTCCCCAGTGCTCTGAAAGCTCTCCAGGACAACATAAAATCTGGGGCTCTGTGCTTTCTTTCCTTCTGAACAAGTGTTACTGTTTTCTGCACAAAAACGATTCTTGCGAAGCAATGTGAACACTTCTGCTTCCCAGGCACAGAGAAGGTGCTAGCAGGGAATTCTCTGCCTGCCTTTCCCCAGTGCTCTGCAAGCTCTCCAGGAAAACATAGAATCTGGGGCTCTGTGCTTTCTTTCGTTCTGAACAAGTGTTACTGTTTTCTGCACAAAAGCGATTCTGCGAAGCAATGTGAACAGGCACAGAGAAGGTGCTAGCAGGGAATTCTCTGCCTGCCTTTCCCCAGTGCTCTGCAAGCTCTCCAGGACAACATAGAATCTGGGGCTCTGTGCTTTCTTTCCTTCTGAACAAGTGTTACTGTTTTCTGCACAAAAGCGATTCTTGCGAAGCAATGTGAACACTTCTGCTTCCCAGGCACAGAGAAGGTGCTATCAGGGAATTCTCTGCCTGCCTTTCCCCAGTGCTCTGCAAGCTCTCCAGGACAACATAGAATCTGGGGCTCTGTGCTTTCTTTCCTTCTGAACAAGTGTTACTGTTTTCTGCACAAAAGCGATTCTGCGAAGCAATGTGAACAGGCACAGAGAAGGTGCTAGCAGGGAATTCTCTGCCTGCCTTTCCCCAGTGCTCTGCAAGCTCTCCAGGACAACATAGAATCTGGGGCTCTGTGCTTTCTTTCCTTCTGAACAAGTGTTACTGTTTTCTGCACAAAAGCGATTCTGCGAAGCAATGTGAACAGGCACAGAGAAGGTGCTAGCAGGGAAATCTCTGTCTGCCTTTCCCCAGTGCTCTGCAAGCTCTCCAGGAGAACAGCAAATCTGGGGCTCTGTGCTTTCTTTCGTTCTGAACAAGTGTTACTGTTTTCTGCACAAAAGCGATTCTTGCGAAGCAATGTGAACACTTCTGCTTCCCAGGCACAGAGAAGGTGCTAGCAGGGAATTCTCTGCCTGCCTTTCCCCAGTGCTCTGCAAGCTCTCCAGGACAACATAGAATCTGGGGCTCTGTGCTTTCTTTCGTTCTGAACAAGTGTTACTGTTTTCTGCACAAAAGCGATTCTGCGAAGCAATGTGAACAGGCACAGAGAAGGTGCTATCAGGGAATTCTCTGCCTGCCTTTCCCCAGTGCTCTGCAAGCTCTCCAGGACAACATAAAATCTGGGGCTCTGTGCTTTCTTTCCTTCTGAACAAGTGTTAGTGTTTTCTGCACAAAAGCGAATCTTGCGAAGCATTGTGAACACTTCTGCTTCCTAGGCACAGAGAAGGTACTATCAGGGAATTCTCTGCCTGCCTTTCCCCAGTGCTCTGCAAGCTCTCCAGGACAACATAAAATCTGGGGCTCTGTGCTTTCTTTCCTTCTGAACAAGTGTTACTGTTTTCTTCACAAAAGCGATTCTGCGAAACAATGTGAACAGGCACAGAGAAGGTACTAGCAAGGAATTCTCTGCCTGCCTTTCCCCAGTGCTCTGAAAGCTCTCCAGGACAACATAAAATCTGGGGCTCTGTGCTTTCTTTCCTTCTGAACAAGTGTTACTGTTTTCTGCACAAAAACGATTCTTGCGAAGCAATGTGAACACTTCTGCTTCCCAGGCACAGAGAAGGTGCTAGCAGGGAATTCTCTGCCTGCCTTTCCCCAGTGCTCTGCAAGCTCTCCAGGACAACATAGAATCTGGGGCTCTGTGCTTTCTTTCCTTCTGAACAAGTGTTACTGTTTTCTGCACAAAAGCGATTCTTGCGAAGCAATGTGAACAGGCACAGAGAAGGTGCTATCAGGGAATTCTCTGCCTGCCTTTCCCCAGTGCTCTGCAAGCTCTCCAGGACAACATAGAATCTGGGGCTCTGTGCTTTCTTTCCTTCTGAACAAGTGTTACTGTTTTCTGCACAAAAGCGATTCTTGCAAAGCAATGTGAACACTTCTGCTTCCCAGGCACAGAGAAGGTGCTAGCAAGGAATTCTCTGCCTGCCTTTCCCCAGTGCTCTGCAAGCTCTCCAGGACAACAGCAAATCTGGGGCTCTGTGCTTTCTTTCGTTCTGAACAAGTGTTACTGTATTCTGCACAAAAGCGATTCTTGCGAAGCAATGTGAACACTTCTGCTTCCCAGGCACAGAGAAGGTGCTATCAGGGAATTCTCTGCCTGCCTTTCCCCAGTGCTCTGCAAGCTCTCCAGGACAACATAAAATCTGGGGCTCTGTGCTTTCTTTCCTTCTGAACAAGTGTTAGTGTTTTCTGCACAAAAGCGAATCTTGCGAAGCAATGTGAACACTTCTGCTTCCTAGGCACAGAGAAGGTGCTATCAGGGAATTCTCTGCCTGCCTTTCCCCAGTGCTCTGCAAGCTCTCCAGGACAACATAGAATCTGGGGCTCTGTGCTTTCTTTCCTTCTGAACAAGTGTTACTGTTTTCTTCACAAAAGCGATTCTGCGAAACAATGTGAACAGGCACAGAGAAGGTGCTAGCAAGGAATTCTCTGCCTGCCTTTCCCCAGTGCTCTGCAAGCTCTCCAGGACAACATAAAATCTGGGGCTCTGTGCTTTCTTTCCTTCTGAACAAGTGTTACTGTTTTCTTCACAAAAGCGATTCTGGGAAGCAATGTGAACACTTCTGCTTCCCAGGCACAGAGAAGGTGCTAGCAAGGAATTCTCTGTTTCCCTTTCCCCAGTGCTCTGCAAGCTCTCCAGGACAACATAGAATCTGGGGCTCTGTGCTTTCTTTCCTTCTGAACAAGTGTTAGTGTTTTCTGCACAAAAGCGATTCTTGCAGAGCAATGTGAACACTTCTGCTTCCCAGGCACAGAGAAGGTGCTAGCAGGGAATTCTCTGCCTGCCTTTCCCCAGTGCTCTGCAAGCTCTCCAGGACAACATAAAATCTGGGGCTCTGTGCTTTCTTTCCTTCTGAACAAGTGTTACTGTTTTCTGCACAAAAGCGATTCTGCGAAGCAATGTGAACAGGCACAGAGAAGGTGCTAGCAGGGAATTCTCTGCCTGCCTTTCCCCAGTGCTCTGCAAGCTCTCCAGGACAACATAGAATCTGGGGCTCTGTGCTTTCTTTCCTTCTGAACAAGTGTTAGTGTTTTCTGCACAAAAGCGAATCTTGCGAAGCAATGTGAACACTTCTGCTTCCTAGGCACAGAGAAGGTACTATCAGGGAATTCTCTGCCTGCCTTTCCCCAGTGCTCTGCAAGCTCTCCAGGACAACATAGAATCTGGGGCTCTGTGCTTTCTTTCCTTCTGAACAAGTGTTACTGTTTTCTTCACAAAAGCGATTCTGCGAAACAATGTGAACAGGCACAGAGAAGGTACTAGCAAGGAATTCTCTGCCTGCCTTTCCCCAGTGCTCTGCAAGCTCTCCAGGACAACATAAAATCTGGGGCTCTGTGCTTTCTTTCCTTCTGAACAAGTGTTACTGTTTTCTGCACAAAAGCGATTCTTGCGAAGCAATGTGAACACTTCTGCTTCCCAGGCACAGAGAAGGTGCTAGCAGGGAATTCTCTGCCTGCCTTTCCCCAGTGCTCTGCAAGCTCTCCAGGACAACATAGAATCTGGGGCTCTGTGCTTTCTTTCGTTCTGAACAAGTGTTACTGTTTTCTGCACAAAAGCGATTCTGCGAAGCAATGTGAACAGGCACAGAGAAGGTGCTATCAGGGAATTCTCTGCCTGCCTTTCCCCAGTGCTCTGCAAGCTCTCCAGGACAACATAAAATCTGGGGCTCTGTGCTTTCTTTCCTTCTGAACAAGTGTTAGTGTTTTCTGCACAAAAGCGAATCTTGCGAAGCAATGTGAACACTTCTGCTTCCTAGGCACAGAGAAGGTACTATCAGGGAATTCTCTGCCTGCCTTTCCCCAGTGCTCTGCAAGCTCTCCAGGACAACATAAAATCTGGGGCTCTGTGCTTTCTTTCCTTCTGAACAAGTGTTACTGTTTTCTTCACAAAAGCGATTCTGCGAAACAATGTGAACAGGCACAGAGAAGGTACTAGCAAGGAATTCTCTGCCTGCCTTTCCCCAGTGCTCTGAAAGCTCTCCAGGACAACATAAAATCTGGGGCTCTGTGCTTTCTTTCCTTCTGAACAAGTGTTACTGTTTTCTGCACAAAAACGATTCTTGCGAAGCAATGTGAACACTTCTGCTTCCCAGGCACAGAGAAGGTGCTAGCAGGGAATTCTCTGCCTGCCTTTCCCCAGTGCTCTGCAAGCTCTCCAGGACAACATAGAATCTGGGGCTCTGTGCTTTCTTTCCTTCTGAACAAGTGTTACTGTTTTCTGCACAAAAGCGATTCTTGCGAAGCAATGTGAACAGGCACAGAGAAGGTGCTATCAGGGAATTCTCTGCCTGCCTTTCCCCAGTGCTCTGCAAGCTCTCCAGGACAACATAGAATCTGGGGCTCTGTGCTTTCTTTCCTTCTGAACAAGTGTTACTGTTTTCTGCACAAAAGCGATTCTTGCAAAGCAATGTGAACACTTCTGCTTCCCAGGCACAGAGAAGGTGCTAGCAAGGAATTCTCTGCCTGCCTTTCCCCAGTGCTCTGCAAGCTCTCCAGGACAACAGCAAATCTGGGGCTCTGTGCTTTCTTTCGTTCTGAACAAGTGTTACTGTATTCTGCACAAAAGCGATTCTTGCGAAGCAATGTGAACACTTCTGCTTCCCAGGCACAGAGAAGGTGCTATCAGGGAATTCTCTGCCTGCCTTTCCCCAGTGCTCTGCAAGCTCTCCAGGACAACATAAAATCTGGGGCTCTGTGCTTTCTTTCCTTCTGAACAAGTGTTACTGTTTTCTGCACAAAAGCGAATCTTGCGAAGCAATGTGAACACTTCTGCTTCCTAGGCACAGAGAAGGTGCTATCAGGGAATTCTCTGCCTGCCTTTCCCCAGTGCTCTGCAAGCTCTCCAGGACAACATAGAATCTGGGGCTCTGTGCTTTCTTTCGTTCTGAACAAGTGTTACTGTTTTCTTCACAAAAGCGATTCTGCGAAACAATGTGAACAGGCACAGAGAAGGTGCTAGCAAGGAATTCTCTGCCTGCCTTTCCCCAGTGCTCTGCAAGCTCTCCAGGACAACATAAAATCTGGGGCTCTGTGCTTTCTTTCCTTCTGAACAAGTGTTACTGTTTTCTTCACAAAAGCGATTCTGGGAAGCAATGTGAACACTTCTGCTTCCCAGGCACAGAGAAGGTGTTAGCAAGGAATTCTCTGCCTGCCTTTCCCCAGTGCTCTGCAAGCTCTCCAGGACAACATAGAATCTGGGGCTCTGTGCTTTCTTTCCTTCTGAACAAGTGTTACTGTTTTCTTCACAAAAGCGATTCTTGCAGAGCAATGTGAACACTTCTGCTTCCCAGGCACAGAGAAGGTGCTAGCAGGGAATTCTCTGCCTGCCTTTCCCCAGTGCTCTGCAAGCTCTCCAGGACAACATAAAATCTGGGGCTCTGTGCTTTCTTTCCTTCTGAACAAGTGTTACTGTTTTCTGCACATAGCGATTCTGCGAAGTAATGTGAACACTTCTGCTTCCCAGGCACAGAGAAGGTGCTAGCAGGGAATTCTCTGCCTGCCTTTCCCCAGTGCTCTGCAAGCTCTCCAGGACAACATAAAATCTGGGGCTCTGTGCTTTCTTTCCTTCTGAACAAGTGTTAGTGTTTTCTGCACAAAAGCGAATCTTGCGAAGCAATGTGAACACTTCTGCTTCCCAGGCACAGAGAAGGTACTATCAGGGAATTCTCTGCCTGCCTTTCCCCAGTGCTCTGCAAGCTCTCCAGGACAACATAGAATCTGGGGCTCTGTGCTTTCTTTCGTTCTGAACAAGTGTTACTGTTTTCTGCACAAAAGCGATTCTTGCGAAGCAATGTGAACACTTCTGCTTCCCAGGCACAGAGAAGGTGCTAGCAGGGAATTCTCTGCCTGCCTTTCCCCAGTGCTCTGCAAGCTCTCCAGGACAACAGCAAATCTGGGGCTCTGTGCTTTCTTTCCTTCTGAACAAGTGTTACTGTTTTCTGCACAAAAGCGATTCTGCGAAGCAATGTGAACAGGCACAGAGAAGGTGCTATCAGGGAATTCTCTGCCTGCCTTTCCCCAGTGCTCTGCAAGCTCTCCAGGACAACATAGAATCTGGGGCTCTGTGCTTTCTTTCCTTCTGAACAAGTGTTAGTGTTTTCTGCACAAAAGCGAATCTTGCGATGCAATGTGAACACTTCTGCTTCCTAGGCACAGAGAAGGTACTATCAGGGAATTCTCTGCCTGCCTTTCCCCAGTGCTCTGCAAGCTCTCCAGGACAACATAGAATCTGGGGCTCTGTGCTTTCTTTCCTTCTGAACAAGTGTTACTGTTTTCTTCACAAAAGCGATTCTGCGAAACAATGTGAACAGGCACAGAGAAGGTACTAGCAAGGAATTCTCTGCCTGCCTTTCCCCAGTGCTCTGCAAGCTCTCCAGGACAACATAAAATCTGGGGCTCTGTGCTTTCTTTCCTTCTGAACAAGTGTTACTGTTTTCTGCACAAAAGCGATTCTTGCGAAGCAATGTGAACACTTCTGCTTCCCAGGCACAGAGAAGGTGCTAGCAGGGAATTCTCTGCCTGCCTTTCCCCAGTGCTCTGCAAGCTCTCCAGGACAACATAGAATCTGGGGCTCTGTGCTTTCTTTCGTTCTGAACAAGTGTTACTGTTTTCTGCACAAAAGCGATTCTGCGAAGCAATGTGAACAGGCACAGAGAAGGTGCTAGCAGGGAATTCTCTGCCTGCCTTTCCCCAGTGCTCTGCAAGCTCTCCAGGACAACATAGAATCTGGGGCTCTGTGCTTTCTTTCCTTCTGAACAAGTGTTACTGTTTTCTGCACAAAAGCGATTCTGCGAAGCAATGTGAACACTTCTGCTTCCCAGGCACAGAGAAGGTGCTAGCAGGGAATTCTCTGCCTGCCTTTCCCCAGTGCTCTGCAAGCTCTCCAGGACAACATAAAATCTGGGGCTCTGTGCTTTCTTTCCTTCTGAACAAGTGTTAGTGTTTTCTGCACAAAAGCGAATCTTGCGAAGCAATGTGAACACTTCTGCTTCCCAGGCACAGAGAAGGTACTATCAGGGAATTCTCTGCCTGCCTTTCCCCAGTGCTCTGCAAGCTCTCCAGGACAACATAGAATCTGGGGCTCTGTGCTTTCTTTCGTTCTGAACAAGTGTTACTGTTTTCTGCACAAAAGCGATTCTGCGAAGCAATGTGAACAGGCACAGAGAAGGTGCTAGCAGGGAATTCTCTGCCTGCCTTTCCCCAGTGCTCTGCAAGCTCTCCAGGACAACATAGAATCTGGGGCTCTGTGCTTTCTTTCGTTCTGAACAAGTGTTACTGTTTTCTGCACAAAAGCGATTCTGCGAAGCAATGTGAACAGGCACAGAGAAGGTGCTAGCAGGGAATTCTCTGCCTGCCTTTCCCCAGTGCTCTGCAAGCTCTCCAGGAGAACAGCAAATCTGGGGCTCTGTGCTTTCTTTCGTTCTGAACAAGTGTTACTGTTTTCTGCACAAAAGCGATTCTTGCGAAGCAATGTGAACACTTCTGCTTCCCAGGCACAGAGAAGGTGCTAGCAGGGAATTCTCTGCCTGCCTTTCCCCAGTGCTCTGCAAGCTCTCCAGGACAACATAGAATCTGGGGCTCTGTGCTTTCTTTCCTTCTGAACAAGTGTTACTGTTTTCTGCACAAAAGCGATTCTTGCGAAGCAATGTGAACACTTCTGCTTCCCAGGCACAGAGAAGGTGCTAGCAGGGAATTCTCTGCCTGCCTTTCCCCGGTGCTCTGCAAGCTCTCCAGGACAACATAGAATCTGGGGCTCTGTGCTTTCTTTCCTTCTGAACAAGTGTTACTGTTTTCTGCACAAAAGCGATTCTGCGAAGCAATGTGAACAGGCACAGAGAAGGTGCTAGCAGGGAATTCTCTGCCTGCCTTTCCCCAGTGCTCTGCAAGCTCTCCAGGACAACATAAAATCTGGGGCTCTGTGCTGTCTTTCGTTCTGAACAAGTGTTACTGTTTTCTGCACAAAAGCGATTCTGCGAAGCAATGTGAACACTTCTGCTTCCCAGGCACAGAGAAGGTGCTATCAGGGAATTCTCTGCCTGCCTTTCCCCAGTGCTCTGCAAGCTCTCCAGGACAACATAAAATCTGGGGCTCTGTGCTTTCTTTCCTTCTGAACAATTGTTACTGTTTTCTGCACAAAAGCGAATCTTGCGAAGCAATGTGAACACTTCTGCTTCCCAGGCACAGAGAAGGTGCTAGCAGGGAATTCTCTGCCTGCCTTTCCCCAGTGCTCTGCAAGCTCTCCAGGACAACATAGAATCTGGGGCTCTGTGCTTTCTTTCGTTCTGAACAAGTGTTACTGTTTTCTGCACAAAAGCGATTCTGCGAAGCAATGTGAAAAGGCACAGAGAAGGTGCTAGCAGGGAATTCTCTGCCTGCCTTTCCCCAGTGCTCTGCAAGCTCTCCAGAACAACATAAAATCTGGGGCTCTGTGCTTTCTTTCCTTCTGAACAAGTGTTAGTGTTTTCTGCACAAAAGCGATTCTTGCGAAGCAATGTGAACACTTCTGCTTCCCAGGCACAGAGAAGGTGCTAGCAGGGAATTCTCTGCCTGCCTTTCCCCAGTGCTCTGCAAGCTCTCCAGGACAACATAGAATCTGGGGCTCTGTGCTTTCTTTCCTTCTGAACAAGTGTTACTGTTTTCTGCACAAAAGCGATTCTGCGAAGCAATGTGAACAGGCACAGAGAAGGTGCTAGCAGGGAATTCTCTGCCTGCCTTTCCCCAGTGCTCTGCAAGCTCTCCAGGACAACATAAAATCTGGGGCTCTGTGCTGTCTTTCGTTCTGAACAAGTGTTACTGTTTTCTGCACAAAAGCGATTCTGCGAAGCAATGTGAACACTTCTGCTTCCCAGGCACAGAGAAGGTGCTATCAGGGAATTCTCTGCCTGCCTTTCCCCAGTGCTCTGCAAGCTCTCCAGGACAACATAAAATCTGGGGCTCTGTGCTTTCTTTCCTTCTGAACAATTGTTACTGTTTTCTGCACAAAAGCGAATCTTGCGAAGCAATGTGAACACTTCTGCTTCCCAGGCACAGAGAAGGTGCTAGCAGGGAATTCTCTGCCTGCCTTTCCCCAGTGCTCTGCAAGCTCTCCAGGACAACATAGAATCTGGGGCTCTGTGCTTTCTTTCGTTCTGAACAAGTGTTACTGTTTTCTGCACAAAAGCGATTCTGCGAAGCAATGTGAAAAGGCACAGAGAAGGTGCTAGCAGGGAATTCTCTGCCTGCCTTTCCCCAGTGCTCTGCAAGCTCTCCAGAACAACATAAAATCTGGGGCTCTGTGCTTTCTTTCCTTCTGAACAAGTGTTAGTGTTTTCTGCACAAAAGCGATTCTTGCGAAGCAATGTGAACACTTCTGCTTCCCAGGCACAGAGAAGGTGCTAGCAGGGAATTCTCTGCCTGCCTTTCCCCAGTGCTCTGCAAGCTCTCCAGGACAACATAGAATCTGGGGCTCTGTGCTTTCTTTCCTTCTGAACAAGTGTTACTGTTTTCTGCACAAAAGCGATTCTGCGAAGCAATGTGAACAGGCACAGAGAAGGTGCTAGCAGGGAATTCTCTGCCTGCCTTTCCCCAGTGCTCTGCAAGCTCTCCAGGACAACATAGAATCTGGGGCTCTGTGCTTTCTTTCCTTCTGAACAAGTGTTAGTGTTTTCTGCACAAAAGCGATTCTTGCGAAGCAATGTGAACACTTCTGCTTCCCAGGCACAGAGAAGGTGCTAGCAGGGAATTCTCTGCCTGCCTTTCCCCAGTGCTCTGCAAGCTCTCCAGGACAACATAGAATCTGGGGCTCTGTGCTTTCTTTCCTTCTGAACAAGTGTTACTGTTTTCTGCACAAAAGCGATTCTGCGAAGCAATGTGAACAGGCACAGAGAAGGTGCTAGCAGGGAATTCTCTGCCTGCCTTTCCCCAGTGCTCTGCAAGCTCTCCAGGACAACATAGAATCTGGGGCTCTGTGCTTTCTTTCCTTCTGAACAAGTGTTACTGTTTTCTGCACAAAAGCGATTCTGCGAAGCAATGTGAACAGGCACAGAGAAGGTGCTAGCAGGGAATTCTCTGCCTGCCTTTCCCCAGTGCTCTGCAAGCTCTCCAGGACAACATAGAATCTGGGGCTCTGTGCTTTCTTTCGTTCTGAACAAGTGTTACTGTTTTCTGCACATAAGCGATTCTGCGAAGCAATGTGAAAAGGCACAGAGAAGGTGCTAGCAGGGAATTCTCTGCCTGCCTTTCCCCAGTGCTCTGCAAGCTCTCCAGAACAACATAAAATCTGGGGCTCTGTGCTTTCTTTCCTTCTGAACAAGTGTTAGTGTTTTCTGCACAAAAGCGATTCTTGCGAAGCAATGTGAACACTTCTGCTTCCCAGGCACAGAGAAGGTGCTAGCAGGGAATTCTCTGCCTGCCTTTCCCCAGTGCTCTGCAAGCTCTCCAGGACAACATAGAATCTGGGGCTCTGTGCTTTCTTTCGTTCTGTACAAGTGTTACTGTTTTCTGCACAAAAGCGATTCTGCGAAGCAATGTGAACAGGCACAGAGAAGGTGCTAGCAGGGAATTCTCTGCCTGCCTTTCCCCAGTGCTCTGCAAGCTCTCCAGGACAACATAGAATCTGGGGCTCTGTGCTTTCTTTCCTTCTGAACAAGTGTTACTGTTTTCTGCACAAAAGCGATTCTTGCAAAGCAATGTGAACACTTCTGCTTCCCAGGCACAGAGAAGGTGCTAGCAGGGAATTCTCTGCCTGCCTTTCCCCAGTGCTCTGAAAGCTCTCCAGGACAACATAGAATCTGGGGCTCTGTGCTTTCTTTCCTTCTGAACAAGTGTTACTGTTTTCTGCACAAAAGCGATTCTGCGAAGCAATGTGAACAGGCACAGAGAAGGTGCTAGCAGGGAATTCTCTGCCTGCCTTTCCCCAGTGCTCTG
Organism: Strix aluco; assembly: GCF_031877795.1. Taxonomy (NCBI): domain Eukaryota; kingdom Metazoa; phylum Chordata; class Aves; order Strigiformes; family Strigidae; genus Strix; species Strix aluco. The sequence goes on from NC_133960.1 coordinate 4,950,920, forward strand.
CAAGCTCTCCAGGACAACATAGAATCTGGGGCTCTGTGCTTTCTTTCCTTCTGAACAAGTGTTACTGTTTTCTGCACAAAAGCGATTCTGCGAAGCAATGTGAACAGGCACAGAGAAGGTGCTAGCAGGGAATTCTCTGTCTGCCTTTCCCCAGTGCTCTGCAAGCTCTCCAGGAGAACAGCAAATCTGGGGCTCTGTGCTTTCTTTCGTTCTGAACAAGTGTTACTGTTTTCTGCACAAAAGCGATTCTTGCGAAGCAATGTGAACACTTCTGCTTCCCAGGCACAGAGAAGGTGCTAGCAGGGAATTCTCTGCCTGCCTTTCCCCAGTGCTCTGCAAGCTCTCCAGGACAACATAGAATCTGGGGCTCTGTGCTTTCTTTCGTTCTGAACAAGTGTTACTGTTTTCTGCACAAAAGCGATTCTGCGAAGCAATGTGAACAGGCACAGAGAAGGTGCTATCAGGGAATTCTCTGCCTGCCTTTCCCCAGTGCTCTGCAAGCTCTCCAGGACAACATAAAATCTGGGGCTCTGTGCTTTCTTTCCTTCTGAACAAGTGTTAGTGTTTTCTGCACAAAAGCGAATCTTGCGAAGCAATGTGAACACTTCTGCTTCCTAGGCACAGAGAAGGTACTATCAGGGAATTCTCTGCCTGCCTTTCCCCAGTGCTCTGCAAGCTCTCCAGGACAACATAAAATCTGGGGCTCTGTGCTTTCTTTCCTTCTGAACAAGTGTTACTGTTTTCTTCACAAAAGCGATTCTGCGAAACAATGTGAACAGGCACAGAGAAGGTACTAGCAAGGAATTCTCTGCCTGCCTTTCCCCAGTGCTCTGAAAGCTCTCCAGGACAACATAAAATCTGGGGCTCTGTGCTTTCTTTCCTTCTGAACAAGTGTTACTGTTTTCTGCACAAAAACGATTCTTGCGAAGCAATGTGAACACTTCTGCTTCCCAGGCACAGAGAAGGTGCTAGCAGGGAATTCTCTGCCTGCCTTTCCCCAGTGCTCTGCAAGCTCTCCAGGACAACATAGAATCTGGGGCTCTGTGCTTTCTTTCGTTCTGAACAAGTGTTACTGTTTTCTGCACAAAAGCGATTCTTGCGAAGCAATGTGAACAGGCACAGAGAAGGTGCTATCAGGGAATTCTCTGCCTGCCTTTCCCCAGTGCTCTGCAAGCTCTCCAGGACAACATAGAATCTGGGGCTCTGTGCTTTCTTTCCTTCTGAACAAGTGTTACTGTTTTCTGCACAAAAGCGATTCTTGCAAAGCAATGTGAACACTTCTGCTTCCCAGGCACAGAGAAGGTGCTAGCAAGGAATTCTCTGCCTGCCTTTCCCCAGTGCTCTGCAAGCTCTCCAGGACAACATAAAATCTGGGGCTCTGTGCTTTCTTTCCTTCTGAACAAGTGTTACTGTTTTCTTCACAAAAGCGATTCTGGGAAGCAATGTGAACACTTCTGCTTCCCAGGCACAGAGAAGGTGCTAGCAAGGAATTCTCTGCCTGCCTTTCCCCAGTGCTCTGCAAGCTCTCCAGGACAACATAGAATCTGGGGCTCTGTGCTTTCTTTCCTTCTGAACAAGTGTTACTGTTTTCTGCACAAAAGCGATTCTTGCAGAGCAATGTGAACACTTCTGCTTCCCAGGCACAGAGAAGGTGCTAGCAAGGAATTCTCTGCCTGCCTTTCCCCAGTGCTCTGCAAGCTCTCCAGGACAACATAAAATCTGGGGCTCTGTGCTTTCTTTCCTTCTGAACAAGTGTTACTGTTTTCTGCACATAGCGATTCTGCGAAGTAATGTGAACACTTCTGCTTCCCAGGCACAGAGAAGGTGCTAGCAGGGAATTCTCTGCCTGCCTTTCCCCAGTGCTCTGCAAGCTCTCCAGGAGAACAGCAAATCTGGGGCTCTGTGCTTTCTTTCGTTCTGAACAGGTGTTACTGTTTTCTGCACAAAAGCGATTCTTGCGAAGCAATGTGAACACTTCTGCTTCCCAGGCACAGAGAAGGTGCTATCAGGGAATTCTCTGCCTGCCTTTCCCCAGTGCTCTGCAAGCTCTCCAGGACAACAGCAAATCTGGGGCTCTGTGCTTTCTTTCGTTCTGAACAAGTGTTACTGTTTTCTGCACAAAAGCGATTCTGCGAAGCAATGTGAACAGGCACAGAGAAGGTGCTATCAGGGAATTCTCTGCCTGCCTTTCCCCAGTGCTCTGCAAGCTCTCCAGGACAACATAAAATCTGGGGCTCTGTGCTTTCTTTCCTTCTGAACAAGTGTTACTGTTTTCTGCACAAAAGCGAATCTTGCGAAGCAATGTGAACACTTCTGCTTTCTAGGCACAGAGAAGGTGCTAGCAGGGAATTCTCTGCCTGCCTTTCCCCAGTGCTCTGCAAGCTCTCCAGGACAACATAGAATCTGGGGCTCTGTGCTTTCTTTCCTTCTGAACAAGTGTTACTGTTTTCTTCACAAAAGCGATTCTGCGAAAAAATGTGAACAGGCACAGAGAAGGTACTAGCAAGGAATTCTCTGCCTGCCTTTCCCCAGTGCTCTGCAAGCTCTCCAGGACAACATAAAATCTGGGGCTCTGTGCTTTCTTTCCTTCTGAACAAGTGTTACTGTTTTCTGCACAAAAGCGATTCTTGCGAAGCAATGTGAACACTTCTGCTTCCCAGGCACAGAGAAGGTGCTAGCAGGGAATTCTCTGCCTGCCTTTCCCCAGTGCTCTGCAAGCTCTCCAGGACAACATAGAATCTGGGGCTCTGTGCTTTCTTTCCTTCTGAACAAGTGTTACTGTTTTCTGCACAAAAGCGATTCTGCGAAGCAATGTGAACAGGCACAGAGAAGGTGCTATCAGGGAATTCTCTGCCTGCCTTTCCCCAGTGCTCTGCAAGCTCTCCAGGACAACATAAAATCTGGGGCTCTGTGCTTTCTTTCCTTCTGAACAAGTGTTAGTGTTTTCTGCACAAAAGCGAATCTTGCGAAGCAATGTGAACACTTCTGCTTCCTAGGCACAGAGAAGGTACTATCAGGGAATTCTCTGCCTGCCTTTCCCCAGTGCTCTGCAAGCTCTCCAGGACAACATAAAATCTGGGGCTCTGTGCTTTCTTTCCTTCTGAACAAGTGTTACTGTTTTCTTCACAAAAGCGATTCTGCGAAACAATGTGAACAGGCACAGAGAAGGTACTAGCAAGGAATTCTCTGCCTGCCTTTCCCCAGTGCTCTGAAAGCTCTCCAGGACAACATAAAATCTGGGGCTCTGTGCTTTCTTTCCTTCTGAACAAGTGTTACTGTTTTCTGCACAAAAACGATTCTTGCGAAGCAATGTGAACACTTCTGCTTCCCAGGCACAGAGAAGGTGCTAGCAGGGAATTCTCTGCCTGCCTTTCCCCAGTGCTCTGCAAGCTCTCCAGGAAAACATAGAATCTGGGGCTCTGTGCTTTCTTTCGTTCTGAACAAGTGTTACTGTTTTCTGCACAAAAGCGATTCTTGCGAAGCAATGTGAACAGGCACAGAGAAGGTGCTATCAGGGAATTCTCTGCCTGCCTTTCCCCAGTGCTCTGCAAGCTCTCCAGGACAACATAGAATCTGGGGCTCTGTGCTTTCTTTCCTTCTGAACAAGTGTTACTGTTTTCTGCACAAAAGCGATTCTTGCAAAGCAATGTGAACACTTCTGCTTCCCAGGCACAGAGAAGGTGCTAGCAAGGAATTCTCTGCCTGCCTTTCCCCAGTGCTCTGCAAGCTCTCCAGGACAACATAAAATCTGGGGCTCTGTGCTTTCTTTCCTTCTGAACAAGTGTTACTGTTTTCTTCACAAAAGCGATTCTGGGAAGCAATGTGAACACTTCTGCTTCCCAGGCACAGAGAAGGTGCTAGCAAGGAATTCTCTGCCTGCCTTTCCCCAGTGCTCTGCAAGCTCTCCAGGACAACATAGAATCTGGGGCTCTGTGCTTTCTTTCCTTCTGAACAAGTGTTACTGTTTTCTGCACAAAAGCGATTCTTGCAGAGCAATGTGAACACTTCTGCTTCCCAGGCACAGAGAAGGTGCTAGCAGGGAATTCTCTGCCTGCCTTTCCCCAGTGCTCTGAAAGCTCTCCAGGACAACATAAAATCTGGGGCTCTGTGCTTTCTTTCCTTCTGAACAAGTGTTACTGTTTTCTGCACATAGCGATTCTGCGAAGTAATGTGAACACTACTGCTTCCCAGGCACAGAGAAGGTGCTAGCAGGGAATTCTCTGCCTGCCTTTCCCCAGTGCTCTGCAAGCTCTCCAGGACAACATAAAATCTGGGGCTCTGTGCTTTCTTTCCTTCTGAACAAGTGTTACTGTTTTCTGCACAAAAGCGAATCTTGCGAAGCAATGTGAACACTTCTGCTTCCCAGGCACAGAGAAGGTACTATCAGGGAATTCTCTGCCTGCCTTTCCCCAGTGCTCTGCAAGCTCTCCAGGACAACATAGAATCTGGGGCTCTGTGCTTTCTTTCGTTCTGAACAAGTGTTACTGTTTTCTGCACAAAAGCGATTCTGCGAAGCAATGTGAACAGGCACAGAGAAGGTGCTAGCAGGGAATTCTCTGCCTGCCTTTCCCCAGTGCTCTGCAAGCTCTCCAGGAGAACAGTAAATCTGGGGCTCTGTGCTTTCTTTCGTTCTGAACAAGTGTTACTGTTTTCTGCACAAAAGCGATTCTTGCGAAGCAATGTGAACACTTCTGCTTCCCAGGCACAGAGAAGGTGCTAGCAGGGAATTCTCTGCCTGCCTTTCCCCAGTGCTCTGCAAGCTCTCCAGGACAACAGCAAATCTGGGGCTCTGTGCTTTCTTTCGTTCTGAACAAGTGTTACTGTTTTCTGCACAAAAGCGATTCTGCGAAGCAATGTGAACAGGCACAGAGAAGGTGCTATCAGGGAATTCTCTGCCTGCCTTTCCCCAGTGCTCTGCAAGCTCTCCAGGACAACATAAAATCTGGGGCTCTGTGCTTTCTTTCCTTCTGAACAAGTGTTAGTGTTTTCTGCACAAAAGCGAATCTTGCGAAGCAATGTGAACACTTCTGCTTTCTAGGCACAGAGAAGGTACTATCAGGGAATTCTCTGCCTGCCTTTCCCCAGTGCTCTGCAAGCTCTCCAGGACAACATAAAATCTGGGGCTCTGTGCTTTCTTTCCTTCTGAACAAGTGTTACTGTTTTCTTCACAAAAGCGATTCTGGGAAGCAATGTGAACACTTCTGCTTCCCAGGCACAGAGAAGGTGCTAGCAAGGAATTCTCTGCCTGCCTTTCCCCAGTGCTCTGCAAGCTCTCCAGGACAACATAGAATCTGGGGCTCTGTGCTTTCTTTCCTTCTGAACAAGTGTTACTGTTTTCTGCACAAAAGCGATTCTTGCAGAGCAATGTGAACACTTCTGCTTCCCAGGCACAGAGAAGGTGCTAGCAAGGAATTCTCTGCCTGCCTTTCCCCAGTGCTCTGCAAGCTCTCCAGGACAACATAAAATCTGGGGCTCTGTGCTTTCTTTCCTTCTGAACAAGTGTTACTGTTTTCTGCACATAGCGATTCTGCGAAGTAATGTGAACACTTCTGCTTCCCAGGCACAGAGAAGGTGCTAGCAGGGAATTCTCTGCCTGCCTTTCCCCAGTGCTCTGCAAGCTCTCCAGGAGAACAGCAAATCTGGGGCTCTGTGCTTTCTTTCGTTCTGAACAGGTGTTACTGTTTTCTGCACAAAAGCGATTCTTGCGAAGCAATGTGAACACTTCTGCTTCCCAGGCACAGAGAAGGTGCTAGCAGGGAATTCTCTGCCTGCCTTTCCCCAGTGCTCTGCAAGCTCTCCAGGACAACAGCAAATCTGGGGCTCTGTGCTTTCTTTCGTTCTGAACAAGTGTTACTGTTTTCTGCACAAAAGCGATTCTGCGAAGCAATGTGAACAGGCACAGAGAAGGTGCTATCAGGGATTTCTCTGCCTGCCTTTCCCCAGTGCTCTGCAAGCTCTCCAGGACAACATAAAATCTGGGGCTCTGTGCTTTCTTTCCTTCTGAACAAGTGTTACTGTTTTCTGCACAAAAGCGAATCTTGCGAAGCAATGTGAACACTTCTGCTTTCTAGGCACAGAGAAGGTACTATCAGGGAATTCTCTGCCTGCCTTTCCCCAGTGCTCTGCAAGCTCTCCAGGACAACATAGAATCTGGGGCTCTGTGCTTTCTTTCCTTCTGAACAAGTGTTACTGTTTTCTTCACAAAAGCGATTCTGCGAAAAAATGTGAACAGGCACAGAGAAGGTACTAGCAAGGAATTCTCTGCCTGCCTTTCCCCAGTGCTCTGCAAGCTCTCCAGGACAACATAAAATCTGGGGCTCTGTGCTTTCTTTCCTTCTGAACAAGTGTTAGTGTTTTCTGCACAAAAGCGAATCTTGCGAAGCAATGTGAACACTTCTGCTTCCTAGGCACAGAGAAGGTACTATCAGGGAATTCTCTGCCTGCCTTTCCCCAGTGCTCTGCAAGCTCTCCAGGACAACATAAAATCTGGGGCTCTGTGCTTTCTTTCCTTCTGAACAAGTGTTACTGTTTTCTTCACAAAAGCGATTCTGCGAAACAATGTGAACAGGCACAGAGAAGGTACTAGCAAGGAATTCTCTGCCTGCCTTTCCCCAGTGCTCTGAAAGCTCTCCAGGACAACATAAAATCTGGGGCTCTGTGCTTTCTTTCCTTCTGAACAAGTGTTACTGTTTTCTGCACAAAAACGATTCTTGCGAAGCAATGTGAACACTTCTGCTTCCCAGGCACAGAGAAGGTGCTAGCAGGGAATTCTCTGCCTGCCTTTCCCCAGTGCTCTGCAAGCTCTCCAGGAAAACATAGAATCTGGGGCTCTGTGCTTTCTTTCGTTCTGAACAAGTGTTACTGTTTTCTGCACAAAAGCGATTCTTGCGAAGCAATGTGAACAGGCACAGAGAAGGTGCTATCAGGGAATTCTCTGCCTGCCTTTCCCCAGTGCTCTGCAAGCTCTCCAGGACAACATAGAATCTGGGGCTCTGTGCTTTCTTTCCTTCTGAACAAGTGTTACTGTTTTCTGCACAAAAGCGATTCTTGCAAAGCAATGTGAACACTTCTGCTTCCCAGGCACAGAGAAGGTGCTAGCAAGGAATTCTCTGCCTGCCTTTCCCCAGTGCTCTGCAAGCTCTCCAGGACAACATAAAATCTGGGGCTCTGTGCTTTCTTTCCTTCTGAACAAGTGTTACTGTTTTCTTCACAAAAGCGATTCTGGGAAGCAATGTGAACACTTCTGCTTCCCAGGCACAGAGAAGGTGCTAGCAAGGAATTCTCTGCCTGCCTTTCCCCAGTGCTCTGCAAGCTCTCCAGGACAACATAGAATCTGGGGCTCTGTGCTTTCTTTCCTTCTGAACAAGTGTTACTGTTTTCTGCACAAAAGCGATTCTTGCAGAGCAATGTGAACACTTCTGCTTCCCAGGCACAGAGAAGGTGCTAGCAGGGAATTCTCTGCCTGCCTTTCCCCAGTGCTCTGAAAGCTCTCCAGGACAACATAAAATCTGGGGCTCTGTGCTTTCTTTCCTTCTGAACAAGTGTTACTGTTTTCTGCACATAGCGATTCTGCGAAGTAATGTGAACACTACTGCTTCCCAGGCACAGAGAAGGTGCTAGCAGGGAATTCTCTGCCTGCCTTTCCCCAGTGCTCTGCAAGCTCTCCAGGACAACATAAAATCTGGGGCTCTGTGCTTTCTTTCCTTCTGAACAAGTGTTACTGTTTTCTGCACAAAAGCGAATCTTGCGAAGCAATGTGAACACTTCTGCTTCCCAGGCACAGAGAAGGTACTATCAGGGAATTCTCTGCCTGCCTTTCCCCAGTGCTCTGCAAGCTCTCCAGGACAACATAGAATCTGGGGCTCTGTGCTTTCTTTCGTTCTGAACAAGTGTTACTGTTTTCTGCACAAAAGCGATTCTGCGAAGCAATGTGAACAGGCACAGAGAAGGTGCTAGCAGGGAATTCTCTGCCTGCCTTTCCCCAGTGCTCTGCAAGCTCTCCAGGAGAACAGTAAATCTGGGGCTCTGTGCTTTCTTTCGTTCTGAACAAGTGTTACTGTTTTCTGCACAAAAGCGATTCTTGCGAAGCAATGTGAACACTTCTGCTTCCCAGGCACAGAGAAGGTGCTAGCAGGGAATTCTCTGCCTGCCTTTCCCCAGTGCTCTGCAAGCTCTCCAGGACAACAGCAAATCTGGGGCTCTGTGCTTTCTTTCGTTCTGAACAAGTGTTACTGTTTTCTGCACAAAAGCGATTCTGCGAAGCAATGTGAACAGGCACAGAGAAGGTCCTATCAGGGAATTCTCTGCCTGCCTTTCCCCAGTGCTCTGCAAGCTCTCCAGGACAACATAAAATCTGGGGCTCTGTGCTTTCTTTCCTTCTGAACAAGTGTTAGTGTTTTCTGCACAAAAGCGAATCTTGCGAAGCAATGTGAACACTTCTGCTTTCTAGGCACAGAGAAGGTACTATCAGGGAATTCTCTGCCTGCCTTTCCCCAGTGCTCTGCAAGCTCTCCAGGACAACATAGAATCTGGGGCTCTGTGCTTTCTTTCCTTCTGAACAAGTGTTACTGTTTTCTGCACAAAAGCGATTCTGCGAAAAAATGTGAACAGGCACAGAGAAGGTACTAGCAAGGAATTCTCTGCCTGCCTTTCCCCAGTGCTCTGCAAGCTCTCCAGGACAACATAAAATCTGGGGCTCTGTGCTTTCTTTCCTTCTGAACAAGTGTTACTGTTTTCTGCACAAAAGCGATTCTTGCGAAGCAATGTGAACACTTCTGCTTCCCAGGCACAGAGAAGGTGCTAGCAGGGAATTCTCTGCCTGCCTTTCCCCAGTGCTCTGCAAGCTCTCCAGGACAACATAGAATCTGGGGCTCTGTGCTTTCTTTCCTTCTGAACAAGTGTTACTGTTTTCTGCACAAAAGCGATTCTGCGAAGCAATGTGAACAGGCACAGAGAAGGTGCTAGCAGGGAATTCTCTGCCTGCCTTTCCCCAGTGCTCTGCAAGCTCTCCAGGACAACATAGAATCTGGGGCTCTGTGCTTTCTTTCCTTCTGAACAAGTGTTACTGTTTTCTGCACAAAAGCGATTCTTGCAGAGCAATGTGAACACTTCTGCTTCCCAGGCACAGAGAAGGTGCTAGCAAGGAATTCTCTGCCTGCCTTTCCCCAGTGCTCTGCAAGCTCTCCAGGACAACAGCAAATCTGGGGCTCTGTGCTTTCTTTCCTTCTGAACAAGTGTTACTGTTTTCTGCACAAAAGCGATTCTGCGAAGCAATGTGAACACTACTGCTTCCCAGGCACAGAGAAGGTGCTAGCAAGGAATTCTCTGCCTGCCTTTCCCCAGTGCTCTGCAAGCTCTCCAGGACAACATAGAATCTGGGGCTCTGTGCTTTCTTTCCTTCTGAACAAGTGTTACTGTTTTCTGCACAAAAGCGATTCTGCGAAGTAATGTGAACACTTCTGCTACCCAGGCACAGAGAAGGTGCTATCAGGGAATTCTCTGCCTGCCTTTCCCCAGTGCTCTGCAAGCTCTCCAGGACAACATAAAATCTGGGGCTCTGTGCTTTCTTTCCTTCTGAACAAGTGTTAGTGTTTTCTGCACAAAAGCGAATCTTGCGAAGCAATGTGAACACTTCTGCTTCCCAGGCACAGAGAAGGTACTATCAGGGAATTCTCTGCCTGCCTTTCCCCAGTGCTCTGCAAGCTCTCCAGGACAACATAGAATCTGGGGCTCTGTGCTTTCTTTCGTTCTGAACAAGTGTTACTGTTTTCTGCACAATAGCGATTCTGCGAAGCAATGTGAACAGGCACAGAGAAGGTGCTAGCAGGGAATTCTCTGCCTGCCTTTCCCCAGTGCTCTGAAAGCTCTCCAGGACAACATAGAATCTGGGGCTCTGTGCTTTCTTTCGTTCTGAACAAGTGTTACTGTTTTCTGCACAAAAGCGATTCTGCGAAGCAATGTGAACAGGCACAGAGAAGGTGCTAGCAGGGAATTCTCTGCCTGCCTTTCCCCAGTGCTCTGCAAGCTCTCCAGGAGAACAGCAAATCTGGGGCTCTGTGCTTTCTTTCGTTCTGAACAAGTGTTACTGTTTTCTGCACAAAAGCGATTCTTGCGAAGCAATGTGAACACTTCTGCTTCCCAGGCACAGAGAAGGTGCTATCAGGGAATTCTCTGCCTGCCTTTCCCCAGTGCTCTGCAAGCTCTCCAGGACAACATAAAATCTGGGGCTCTGTGCTTTCTTTCCTTCTGAACAAGTGTTAGTGTTTTCTGCACAAAAGCGAATCTTGCGAAGCAATGTGAACACTTCTGCTTCCTAGGCACAGAGAAGGTACTATCAGGGAATTCTCTGCCTGCCTTTCCCCAGTGCTCTGCAAGCTCTCCAGGACAACATAAAATCTGGGGCTCTGTGCTTTCTTTCCTTCTGAACAAGTGTTACTGTTTTCTTCACAAAAGCGATTCTGCGAAACAATGTGAACAGGCACAGAGAAGGTACTAGCAAGGAATTCTCTGCCTGCCTTTCCCCAGTGCTCTGAAAGCTCTCCAGGACAACATAAAATCTGGGGCTCTGTGCTTTCTTTCCTTCTGAACAAGTGTTACTGTTTTCTGCACAAAAACGATTCTTGCGAAGCAATGTGAACACTTCTGCTTCCCAGGCACAGAGAAGGTGCTAGCAGGGAATTCTCTGCCTGCCTTTCCCCAGTGCTCTGCAAGCTCTCCAGGAAAACATAGAATCTGGGGCTCTGTGCTTTCTTTCGTTCTGAACAAGTGTTACTGTTTTCTGCACAAAAGCGATTCTTGCGAAGCAATGTGAACAGGCACAGAGAAGGTGCTATCAGGGAATTCTCTGCCTGCCTTTCCCCAGTGCTCTGCAAGCTCTCCAGGACAACATAGAATCTGGGGCTCTGTGCTTTCTTTCCTTCTGAACAAGTGTTACTGTTTTCTGCACAAAAGCGATTCTTGCAAAGCAATGTGAACACTTCTGCTTCCCAGGCACAGAGAAGGTGCTAGCAAGGAATTCTCTGCCTGCCTTTCCCCAGTGCTCTGCAAGCTCTCCAGGACAACATAAAATCTGGGGCTCTGTGCTTTCTTTCCTTCTGAACAAGTGTTACTGTTTTCTTCACAAAAGCGATTCTGGGAAGCAATGTGAACACTTCTGCTTCCCAGGCACAGAGAAGGTGCTAGCAAGGAATTCTCTGCCTGCCTTTCCCCAGTGCTCTGCAAGCTCTCCAGGACAACATAGAATCTGGGGCTCTGTGCTTTCTTTCCTTCTGAACAAGTGTTACTGTTTTCTGCACAAAAGCGATTCTTGCAGAGCAATGTGAACACTTCTGCTTCCCAGGCACAGAGAAGGTGCTAGCAGGGAATTCTCTGCCTGCCTTTCCCCAGTGCTCTGAAAGCTCTCCAGGACAACATAAAATCTGGGGCTCTGTGCTTTCTTTCGTTCTGAACAAGTGTTACTGTTTTCTGCACATAGCGATTCTGCGAAGTAATGTGAACACTACTGCTTCCCAGGCACAGAGAAGGTGCTAGCAGGGAATTCTCTGCCTGCCTTTCCCCAGTGCTCTGCAAGCTCTCCAGGACAACATAAAATCTGGGGCTCTGTGCTTTCTTTCCTTCTGAACAAGTGTTACTGTTTTCTGCACAAAAGCGAATCTTGCGAAGCAATGTGAACACTTCTGCTTCCCAGGCACAGAGAAGGTACTATCAGGGAATTCTCTGCCTGCCTTTCCCCAGTGCTCTGCAAGCTCTCCAGGACAACATAGAATCTGGGGCTCTGTGCTTTCTTTCGTTCTGAACAAGTGTTACTGTTTTCTGCACAAAAGCGATTCTGCGAAGCAATGTGAACAGGCACAGAGAAGGTGCTAGCAGGGAATTCTCTGCCTGCCTTTCCCCAGTGCTCTGCAAGCTCTCCAGGAGAACAGTAAATCTGGGGCTCTGTGCTTTCTTTCGTTCTGAACAAGTGTTACTGTTTTCTGCACAAAAGCGATTCTTGCGAAGCAATGTGAACACTTCTGCTTCCCAGGCACAGAGAAGGTGCTAGCAGGGAATTCTCTGCCTGCCTTTCCCCAGTGCTCTGCAAGCTCTCCAGGACAACAGCAAATCTGGGGCTCTGTGCTTTCTTTCGTTCTGAACAAGTGTTACTGTTTTCTGCACAAAAGCGATTCTGTGAAGCAATGTGAACAGGCACAGAGAAGGTGCTATCAGGGAATTCTCTGCCTGCCTTTCCCCAGTGCTCTGCAAGCTCTCCAGGACAACATAAAATCTGGGGCTCTGTGCTTTCTTTCCTTCTGAACAAGTGTTAGTGTTTTCTGCACAAAAGCGAATCTTGCGAAGCAATGTGAACACTTCTGCTTTCTAGGCACAGAGAAGGTACTATCAGGGAATTCTCTGCCTGCCTTTCCCCAGTGCTCTGCAAGCTCTCCAGGACAACATAGAATCTGGGGCTCTGTGCTTTCTTTCCTTCTGAACAAGTGTTACTGTTTTCTGCACAAAAGCGATTCTGCGAAAAAATGTGAACAGGCACAGAGAAGGTACTAGCAAGGAATTCTCTGCCTGCCTTTCCCCAGTGCTCTGCAAGCTCTCCAGGACAACATAAAATCTGGGGCTCTGTGCTTTCTTTCCTTCTGAACAAGTGTTACTGTTTTCTGCACAAAAGCGATTCTTGCGAAGCAATGTGAACACTTCTGCTTCCCAGGCACAGAGAAGGTGCTAGCAGGGAATTCTCTGCCTGCCTTTCCCCAGTGCTCTGCAAGCTCTCCAGGACAACATAGAATCTGGGGCTCTGTGCTTTCTTTCCTTCTGAACAAGTGTTACTGTTTTCTGCACAAAAGCGATTCTGCGAAGCAATGTGAACAGGCACAGAGAAGGTGCTAGCAGGGAATTCTCTGCCTGCCTTTCCCCAGTGCTCTGCAAGCTCTCCAGGACAACATAGAATCTGGGGCTCTGTGCTTTCTTTCCTTCTGAACAAGTGTTACTGTTTTCTGCACAAAAGCGATTCTTGCAGAGCAATGTGAACACTTCTGCTTCCCAGGCACAGAGAAGGTGCTAGCAAGGAATTCTCTGCCTGCCTTTCCCCAGTGCTCTGCAAGCTCTCCAGGACAACAGCAAATCTGGGGCTCTGTGCTTTCTTTCCTTCTGAACAAGTGTTACTGTTTTCTGCACAAAAGCGATTCTGCGAAGCAATGTGAACACTACTGCTTCCCAGGCACAGAGAAGGTGCTAGCAAGGAATTCTCTGCCTGCCTTTCCCCAGTGCTCTGCAAGCTCTCCAGGACAACATAAAATCTGGGGCTCTGTGCTTTCTTTCCTTCTGAACAAGTGTTAGTGTTTTCTGCACAAAAGCGAATCTTGCGAAGCAATGTGAACACTTCTGCTTCCCAGGCACAGAGAAGGTACTATCAGGGAATTCTCTGCCTGCCTTTCCCCAGTGCTCTGCAAGCTCTCCAGGACAACATAGAATCTGGGGCTCTGTGCTTTCTTTCGTTCTGAACAAGTGTTACTGTTTTCTGCACAAAAGCGATTCTGCGAAGCAATGTGAACAGGCACAGAGAAGGTGCTAGCAGGGAATTCTCTGCCTGCCTTTCCCCAGTGCTCTGAAAGCTCTCCAGGACAACATAGAATCTGGGGCTCTGTGCTTTCTTTCGTTCTGAACAAGTGTTACTGTTTTCTGCACAAAAGCGATTCTGCGAAGCAATGTGAACAGGCACAGAGAAGGTGCTAGCAGGGAATTCTCTGCCTGCCTTTCCCCAGTGCTCTGCAAGCTCTCCAGGAGAACAGCAAATCTGGGGCTCTGTGCTTTCTTTCGTTCTGAACAAGTGTTACTGTTTTCTGCACAAAAGCGATTCTTGCGAAGCAATGTGAACACTTCTGCTTCCCAGGCACAGAGAAGGTGCTAGCAGGGAATTCTCTGCCTGCCTTTCCCCAGTGCTCTGCAAGCTCTCCAGGACAACATAGAATCTGGGGCTCTGTGCTTTCTTTCCTTCTGAACAAGTGTTACTGTTTTCTGCACAAAAGCGATTCTGCGAAGCAATGTGAACAGGCACAGAGAAGGTGCTATCAGGGAATTCTCTGCCTGCCTTTCCCCAGTGCTCTGCAAGCTCTCCAGGACAACATAAAATCTGGGGCTCTGTGCTTTCTTTCCTTCTGAACAATTGTTAGTGTTGTCTGCACAAAAGCGATTCTGCGAAGCAATGTGAACAGGCACAGAGAAGGTGCTAGCAGGGAATTCTCTGCCTGCCTTTCCCCAGTGCTCTGCAAGCTCTCCAGGACAACATAGAATCTGGGGCTCTGTGCTTTCTTTCCTTCTGAACAAGTGTTAGTGTTTTCTGCACAAAAGCGATTCTTGCGAAGCAATGTGAACACTTCTGCTTCCCAGGCACAGAGAAGGTGCTAGCAGGGAATTCTCTGCCTGCCTTTCCCCAGTGCTCTGCAAGCTCTCCAGGACAACATAGAATCTGGGGCTCTGTGCTTTCTTTCCTTCTGAACAAGTGTTACTGTTTTCTGCACAAAAGCGATTCTGCCAAGCAATGTGAACAGGCACAGAGAAGGTGCTAGCAGGGAATTCTCTGCCTGCCTTTCCCCAGTGCTCTGCAAGCTCTCCAGGACAACATAAAATCTGGGGCTCTGTGCTGTCTTTCGTTCTGAACAAGTGTTACTGTTTTCTGCACAAAAGCGATTCTGCGAAGCAATGTGAACACTTCTGCTTCCCAGGCACAGAGAAGGTGCTAGCAGGGAATTCTCTGCCTGCCTTTCCCCAGTGCTCTGCAAGCTCTCCAGGACAACATAAAATCTGGGGCTCTGTGCTTTCTTTCCTTCTGAACAAGTGTTACTGTTTTCTGCACAAAAGCGATTCTTGCGAAGCAATGTGAACACTTCTGCTTCCCAGGCACAGAGAAGGTGCTAGCAGGGAATTCTCTGCCTGCCTTTCCCCAGTGCTCTGCAAGCTCTCCAGGACAACATAGAATCTGGGGCTCTGTGCTTTCTTTCCTTCTGAACAAGTGTTACTGTTTTCTGCACAAAAGCGATTCTGCGAAGCAATGTGAACAGGCACAGAGAAGGTGCTAGCAGGGAATTCTCTGCCTGCCTTTCCCCAGTGCTCTGCAAGCTCTCCAGGACAACATAGAATCTGGGGCTCTGTGCTTTCTTTCCTTCTGAACAAGTGTTAGTGTTTTCTGCACAAAAGCGATTCTTGCGAAGCAATGTGAACACTTCTGCTTCCCAGGCACAGAGAAGGTGCTAGCAGGGAATTCTCTGCCTGCCTTTCCCCAGTGCTCTGCAAGCTCTCCAGGACAACATAGAATCTGGGGCTCTGTGCTTTCTTTCCTTCTGAACAAGTGTTACTGTTTTCTGCACAAAAGCGATTCTGCGAAGCAATGTGAACAGGCACAGAGAAGGTGCTAGCAGGGAATTCTCTGCCTGCCTTTCCCCAGTGCTCTGCAAGCTCTCCAGGACAACATAGAATCTGGGGCTCTGTGCTTTCTTTCCTTCTGAACAAGTGTTACTGTTTTCTGCACAAAAGCGATTCTGCGAAGCAATGTGAACAGGCACAGAGAAGGTGCTAGCAGGGAATTCTCTGCCTGCCTTTCCCCAGTGCTCTGCAAGCTCTCCAGGACAACATAAAATCTGGGGCTCTGTGCTTTCTTTCCTTCTGAACAAGTGTTACTGTTTTCTGCACAAAAGCGATTCTTGCGAAGCAATGTGAACACTTCTGCTTCCCAGGCACAGAGAAGGTGCTAGCAGGGAATTCTCTGCCTGCCTTTCCCCAGTGCTCTGCAAGCTCTCCAGGACAACATAAAATCTGGGGCTCTGTGCTTTCTTTCCTTCTGAACAAGTGTTAGTGTTTTCTGCACAAAAGCGAATCTTGCGAAGCAATGTGAACACTTCTGCTTCCCAGGCACAGAGAAGGTACTATCAGGGAATTCTCTGCCTGCCTTTCCCCAGTGCTCTGCAAGCTCTCCAGGACAACATAGAATCTGGGGCTCTGTGCTTTCTTTCGTTCTGAACAAGTGTTACTGTTTTCTGCACAAAAGCGATTCTGCGAAGCAATGTGAACAGGCACAGAGAAGGTGCTAGCAGGGAATTCTCTGCCTGCCTTTCCCCAGTGCTCTGCAAGCTCTCCAGGAGAACAGCAAATCTGGGGCTCTGTGCTTTCTTTCGTTCTGAACAAGTGTTACTGTTTTCTGCACAAAAGCGATTCTTGCGAAGCAATGTGAACACTTCTGCTTCCCAGGCACAGAGAAGGTGCTAGCAGGGAATTCTCTGCCTGCCTTTCCCCAGTGCTCTGCAAGCTCTCCAGGACAACAGCAAATCTGGGGCTCTGTGCTTTCTTTCGTTCTGAACAAGTGTTACTGTTTTCTGCACAAAAGCGATTCTGCGAAGCAATGTGAACAGGCACAGAGAAGGTGCTATCAGGGAATTCTCTGCCTGCCTTTCCCCAGTGCTCTGCAAGCTCTCCAGGACAACATAAAATCTGGGGCTCTGTGCTTTCTTTCCTTCTGAACAAGTGTTAGTGTTTTCTGCACAAAAGCGAATCTTGCGAAGCAATGTGAACACTTCTGCTTTCTAGGCACAGAGAAGGTACTATCAGGGAATTCTCTGCCTGCCTTTCCCCAGTGCTCTGCAAGCTCTCCAGGACAACATAGAATCTGGGGCTCTGTGCTTTCTTTCCTTCTGAACAAGTGTTACTGTTTTCTTCACAAAAGCGATTCTGCGAAAAAATGTGAACAGGCACAGAGAAGGTACTAGCAAGGAATTCTCTGCCTGCCTTTCCCCAGTGCTCTGCAAGCTCTCCAGGACAACATAAAATCTGGGGCTCTGTGCTTTCTTTCCTTCTGAACAAGTGTTACTGTTTTCTGCACAAAAGCGATTCTTGCGAAGCAATGTGAACACTTCTGCTTCCCAGGCACAGAGAAGGTGCTAGCAGGGAATTCTCTGCCTGCCTTTCCCCAGTGCTCTGCAAGCTCTCCAGGACAACATAGAATCTGGGGCTCTGTGCTTTCTTTCGTTCTGAACAAGTGTTACTGTTTTCTGCACAAAAGCGATTCTGCGAAGCAATGTGAACAGGCACAGAGAAGGTGCTAGCAGGGAATTCTCTGCCTGCCTTTCCCCAGTGCTCTGCAAGCTCTCCAGGACAACATAGAATCTGGGGCTCTGTGCTTTCTTTCCTTCTGAACAAGTGTTACTGTTTTCTGCACAAAAGCGATTCTTGCAGAGCAATGTGAACACTTCTGCTTCCCAGGCACAGAGAAGGTGCTAGCAAGGAATTCTCTGCCTGCCTTTCCCCAGTGCTCTGCAAGCTCTCCAGGACAACAGCAAATCTGGGGCTCTGTGCTTTCTTTCCTTCTGAACAAGTGTTACTGTTTTCTGCACAAAAGCGATTCTGCGAAGCAATGTGAACACTACTGCTTCCCAGGCACAGAGAAGGTGCTAGCAAGGAATTCTCTGCCTGCCTTTCCCCAGTGCTCTGCAAGCTCTCCAGGACAACATAGAATCTGGGGCTCTGTGCTTTCTTTCGTTCTGAACAAGTGTTACTGTTTTCTGCACAAAAGCGATTCTGCGAAGTAATGTGAACACTTCTGCTGTGCAGACACAGAGAAGGTGCTAGCAGGGAATTCTCTGCCTGCCTTTCCCCAGTGCTCTGCAAGCTCTCCAGGACAACATAAAATCTGGGGCTCTGTGCTTTCTTTCCTTCTGAACAAGTGTTAGTGTTTTCTGCACAAAAGCGAATCTTGCGAAGCAATGTGAACACTTCTGCTTCCCAGGCACAGAGAAGGTACTATCAGGGAATTCTCTGCCTGCCTTTCCCCAGTGCTCTGCAAGCTCTCCAGGACAACATAGAATCTGGGGCTCTGTGCTTTCTTTCCTTCTGAACAAGTGTTACTGTTTTCTGCACAAAAGCGATTCTGCGAAGCAATGTGAACAGGCACAGAGTAGGTGCTAGCAGGGAATTCTCTGCCTGCCTTTCCCCAGTGCTCTGCAAGCTCTCCAGGACAACATAGAATCTGGGGCTCTGTGCTTTCTTTCGTTCTGAACAAGTGTTACTGTTTTCTGCACAAAAGCGATTCTGCGAAGCAATGTGAACAGGCACAGAGAAGGTGCTAGCAGGGAATTCTCTGCCTGCCTTTCCCCAGTGCTCTGCAAGCTCTCCAGGACAACATAGAATCTGGGGCTCTGTGCTTTCTTTCCTTCTGAACAAGTGTTACTGTTTTCTGCACAAAAGCGATTCTTGCGAAGCAATGTGAACACTTCTGCTTCCCAGGCACAGAGAAGGTGCTAGCAGGGAATTCTCTGCCTGCCTTTCCCCAGTGCTCTGCAAGCTCTCCAGGACAACATAGAATCTGGGGCTCTGTGCTTTCTTTCCTTCTGAACAAGTGTTACTGTTTTCTGCACAAAAGCGATTCTGCGAAGCAATGTGAACAGGCACAGAGAAGGTGCTATCAGGGAATTCTCTGCCTGCCTTTCCCCAGTGCTCTGCAAGCTCTCCAGGACAACATAAAATCTGGGGCTCTGTGCTTTCTTTCCTTCTGAACAATTGTTAGTGTTGTCTGCACAAAAGCGATTCTGCGAAGCAATGTGAACAGGCACAGAGAAGGTGCTAGCAGGGAATTCTCTGCCTGCCTTTCCCCAGTGCTCTGCAAGCTCTCCAGGACAACATAGAATCTGGGGCTCTGTGCTTTCTTTCCTTCTGAACAAGTGTTACTGTTTTCTGCACAAAAGCGATTCTGCGAAGCAATGTGAACAGGCACAGAGAAGGTGCTATCAGGGAATTCTCTGCCTGCCTTTCCCCAGTGCTCTGCAAGCTCTCCAGGACAACATAAAATCTGGGGCTCTGTGCTTTCTTTCCTTCTGAACAATTGTTAGTGTTGTCTGCACAAAAGCGATTCTGCGAAGCAATGTGAACAGGCACAGAGAAGGTGCTAGCAGGGAATTCTCTGCCTGCCTTTCCCCAGTGCTCTGCAAGCTCTCCAGGACAACATAGAATCTGGGGCTCTGTGCTTTCTTTCCTTCTGAACAAGTGTTACTGTTTTCTGCACAAAAGCGATTCTTGCGAAGCAATGTGAACACTTCTGCTTCCCAGGCACAGAGAAGGTGCTAGCAGGGAATTCTCTGCCTGCCTTTCCCCAGTGCTCTGCAAGCTCTCCAGGACAACATAGAATCTGGGGCTCTGTGCTTTCTTTCCTTCTGAACAAGTGTTACTGTTTTCTGCACAAAAGCGATTCTGCCAAGCAATGTGAACAGGCACAGAGAAGGTGCTATCAGGGAATTCTCTGCCTGCCTTTCCCCAGTGCTCTGCAAGCTCTCCAGGACAACATAAAATCTGGGGCTCTGTGCTGTCTTTCGTTCTGAACAAGTGTTACTGTTTTCTGCACAAAAGCGATTCTGCGAAGCAATGTGAACACTTCTGCTTCCCAGGCACAGAGAAGGTGCTAGCAGGGAATTCTCTGCCTGCCTTTCCCCAGTGCTCTGCAAGCTCTCCAGGACAACATAGAATCTGGGGCTCTGTGCTTTCTTTCGTTCTGAAAAAGTGTTACTGTTTTCTGCACAAAAGCGATTCTGCGAAGCAATGTGAAAAGGCACAGAGAAGGTGCTAGCAGGGAATTCTCTGCCTGCCTTTCCCCAGTGCTCTGCAAGCTCTCCAGAACAACATAAAATCTGGGGCTCTGTGCTTTCTTTCCTTCTGAACAAGTGTTAGTGTTTTCTGCACAAAAGCGATTCTTGCGAAGCAATGTGAACACTTCTGCTTCCCAGGCACAGAGAAGGTGCTAGCAGGGAATTCTCTGCCTGCCTTTCCCCAGTGCTCTGCAAGCTCTCCAGGACAACATAGAATCTGGGGCTCTGTGCTTTCTTTCCTTCTGAACAAGTGTTACTGTTTTCTGCACAAAAGCGATTCTGCGAAGCAATGTGAACAGGCACAGAGAAGGTGCTAGCAGGGAATTCTCTGCCTGCCTTTCCCCAGTGCTCTGCAAGCTCTCCAGGACAACATAGAATCTGGGGCTCTGTGCTTTCTTTCGTTCTGAACAAGTGTTACTGTTTTCTGCACAAAAGCGATTCTTGCGAAGCAATGTGAACACTTCTGCTTCCCAGGCACAGAGAAGGTGCTAGCAGGGAATTCTCTGCCTGCCTTTCCCCAGTGCTCTGCAAGCTCTCCAGGACAACATAGAATCTGGGGCTCTGTGCTTTCTTTCGTTCTGAACAAGTGTTACTGTTTTCTGCACAAAAGCGATTCTGCGAAGCAATGTGAACAGGCACAGAGAAGGTGCTAGCAGGGAATTCTCTGCCTGCCTTTCCCCAGTGCTCTGCAAGCTCTCCAGGAGAACAGCAAATCTGGGGCTCTGTGCTTTCTTTCGTTCTGAACAAGTGTTACTGTTTTCTGCACAAAAGCGATTCTTGCGAAGCAATGTGAACACTTCTGCTTCCCAGGCACAGAGAAGGTGCTAGCAGGGAATTCTCTGCCTGCCTTTCCCCAGTGCTCTGCAAGCTCTCCAGGACAACAGCAAATCTGGGGCTCTGTGCTTTCTTTCGTTCTGAACAAGTGTTACTGTTTTCTGCACAAAAGCGATTCTGCGAAGCAATGTGAACAGGCACAGAGAAGGTGCTATCAGGGAATTCTCTGCCTGCCTTTCCCCAGTGCTCTGCAAGCTCTCCAGGACAACATAAAATCTGGGGCTCTGTGCTTTCTTTCCTTCTGAACAAGTGTTACTGTTTTCTGCACAAAAGCGAATCTTGCGAAGCAATGTGAACACTTCTGCTTTCTAGGCACAGAGAAGGTACTATCAGGGAATTCTCTGCCTGCCTTTCCCCAGTGCTCTGCAAGCTCTCCAGGACAACATAGAATCTGGGGCTCTGTGCTTTCTTTCCTTCTGAACAAGTGTTACTGTTTTCTTCACAAAAGCGATTCTGCGAAAAAATGTGAACAGGCACAGAGAAGGTACTAGCAAGGAATTCTCTGCCTGCCTTTCCCCAGTGCTCTGCAAGCTCTCCAGGACAACATAAAATCTGGGGCTCTGTGCTTTCTTTCCTTCTGAACAAGTGTTACTGTTTTCTGCACAAAAGCGATTCTTGCGAAGCAATGTGAACACTTCTGCTTCCCAGGCACAGAGAAGGTGCTAGCAGGGAATTCTCTGCCTGCCTTTCCCCAGTGCTCTGCAAGCTCTCCAGGACAACATAGAATCTGGGGCTCTGTGCTTTCTTTCGTTCTGAACAAGTGTTACTGTTTTCTGCACAAAAGCGATTCTGCGAAGCAATGTGAACAGGCACAGAGAAGGTGCTAGCAGGGAATTCTCTGCCTGCCTTTCCCCAGTGCTCTGCAAGCTCTCCAGGACAACATAGAATCTGGGGCTCTGTGCTTTCTTTCCTTCTGAACAAGTGTTACTGTTTTCTGCACAAAAGCGATTCTTGCAGAGCAATGTGAACACTTCTGCTTCCCAGGCACAGAGAAGGTGCTAGCAAGGAATTCTCTGCCTGCCTTTCCCCAGTGCTCTGCAAGCTCTCCAGGACAACAGCAAATCTGGGGCTCTGTGCTTTCTTTCCTTCTGAACAAGTGTTACTGTTTTCTGCACAAAAGCGATTCTGCGAAGCAATGTGAACACTACTGCTTCCCAGGCACAGAGAAGGTGCTAGCAGGGAATTCTCTGCCTGCCTTTCCCCAGTGCTCTGCAAGCTCTCCAGGACAACATAAAATCTGGGGCTCTGTGCTTTCTTTCCTTCTGAACAAGTGTTAGTGTTTTCTGCACAAAAGCGAATCTTGCGAAGCAATGTGAACACTTCTGCTTCCCAGGCACAGAGAAGGTACTATCAGGGAATTCTCTGCCTGCCTTTCCCCAGTGCTCTGCAAGCTCTCCAGGACAACATAGAATCTGGGGCTCTGTGCTTTCTTTCCTTCTGAACAAGTGTTACTGTTTTCTGCACAAAAGCGATTCTGCGAAGCAATGTGAACAGGCACAGAGTAGGTGCTAGCAGGGAATTCTCTGCCTGCCTTTCCCCAGTGCTCTGCAAGCTCTCCAGGACAACATAGAATCTGGGGCTCTGTGCTTTCTTTCGTTCTGAACAAGTGTTACTGTTTTCTGCACAAAAGCGATTCTGCGAAGCAATGTGAACAGGCACAGAGAAGGTGCTAGCAGGGAATTCTCTGCCTGCCTTTCCCCAGTGCTCTGCAAGCTCTCCAGGACAACATAGAATCTGGGGCTCTGTGCTTTCTTTCCTTCTGAACAAGTGTTACTGTTTTCTGCACAAAAGCGATTCTTGCAGAGCAATGTGAACACTTCTGCTTCCCAGGCACAGAGAAGGTGCTAGCAAGGAATTCTCTGCCTGCCTTTCCCCAGTGCTCTGCAAGCTCTCCAGGACAACATAGAATCTGGGGCTCTGTGCTTTCTTTCCTTCTGAACAAGTGTTAGTGTTTTCTGCACAAAAGCGATTCTTGCGAAGCAATGTGAACACTTCTGCTTCCCAGGCACAGAGAAGGTGCTAGCAGGGAATTCTCTGCCTGCCTTTCCCCAGTGCTCTGCAAGCTCTCCAGGACAACATAGAATCTGGGGCTCTGTGCTTTCTTTCCTTCTGAACAAGTGTTACTGTTTTCTGCACAAAAGCGATTCTGCGAAGCAATGTGAACAGGCACAGAGAAGGTGCTAGCAGGGAATTCTCTGCCTGCCTTTCCCCAGTGCTCTGCAAGCTCTCCAGGCCAACATAAAATCTGGGGCTCTGTGCTTTCTTTCCTTCTGAACAAGTGTTAATGTTTTCTGCACAAAAGCGATTCTTGCGAAGCAATGTGAACACTTCTGCTTCCCAGGCACAGAGAAGGTGCTAGCAGGGAATTCTCTGCCTGCCTTTCCCCAGTGCTCTGCAAGCTCTCCAGGACAACATAGAATCTGGGGCTCTGTGCTTTCTTTCGTTCTGAACAAGTGTTACTGTTTTCTGCACAAAAGCGATTCTGCGAAGCAATGTGAACAGGCACAGAGAAGGTGCTACCAGGGAATTCTCTGCCTGCCTTTCCCCAGTGCTCTGCAAGCTCTCCAGGACAACATAAAATCTGGGGCTCTGTGCTGTCTTTCGTTCTGAACAAGTGTTACTGTTTTCTGCACAAAAGCGATTCTTGCGAAGCAATGTGAACACTTCTGCTTCCCAGGCACAGAGAAGGTGCTAGCAGGGAATTCTCTGCCTGCCTTTCCCCAGTGCTCTGCAAGCTCTCCAGGACAACATAGAATCTGGGGCTCTGTGCTTTCTTTCGTTCTGAACAAGTGTTACTGTTTTCTGCACAAAAGCGAATCTTGCGAAGCAATGTGAACAGGCACAGAGAAGGTGCTATCAGGGAATTCTCTGCCTGCCTTTCCCCAGTGCTCTGCAAGCTCTCCAGGACAACATAAAATCTGGGGCTCTGTGCTTTCTTTCCTTCTGAACAAGTGTTACTGTTTTCTGCACAAAAGCGTTTCTGCGAAGCAATGTGAACACTTCTGCTTCCCAGGCACAGAGAAGGTGCTAGCAGGGAATTCTCTGCCTGCCTTTCCCCAGTGCTCTGCAAGCTCTCCAGGAAAACAGCAAATCTGGGGCTCTGTGCTTTCTTTCGTTCTGAACAAGTGTTACTGTTTTCTGCACAAAAGCGATTCTGCGAAGCAATGTGAACAGGCACAGAGAAGGTGCTATCAGGGAATTCTCTGCCTGCCTTTCCCCAGTGCTCTGCAAGCTCTCCAGGACAACATAGAATCGGGGTCTCTGTGCTGTCTTTCGTTCTGAACAAGTGTTACTGTTTTCTGCACAAAAGCGATTCTTGCGAAGCAATGTGAACACTTCTGCTTCCCAGGCACAGAGAAGGTGCTAGCAGGGAATTCTCTGCCTGCCTTTCCCCAGTGCTCTGCAAGCTCTCCAGGACAACATAAAATCTGGGGCTCTGTGCTTGCTTTCCTTCTGAACAAGTGTTAGTGTTTTCTGCACAAAAGCGATTCTTGCGAAGCAATGTGAACACTTCTGCTTCCCAGGCACAGAGAAGGTGCTATCAGGGAATTCTCTGCCTGCCTTTCCCCAGTGCTCTGCAAGCTCTCCAGGACAACATAGAATCTGGGGCTCTGTGCTTTCTTTCCTTCTGAACAAGTGTTACTGTTTTCTTCACAAAAGCGATTCTGCGAAAAAATGTGAACAGGCACAGAGAAGGTACTAGCAAGGAATTCTCTGCCTGCCTTTCCCCAGTGCTCTGCAAGCTCTCCAGGACAACATAAAATCTGGGGCTCTGTGCTTTCTTTCCTTCTGAACAAGTGTTACTGTTTTCTGCACAAAAGCGATTCTTGCGAAGCAATGTGAACACTTCTGCTTCCCAGGCACAGAGAAGGTGCTAGCAGGGAATTCTCTGCCTGCCTTTCCCCAGTGCTCTGCAAGCTCTCCAGGACAACATAGAATCTGGGGCTCTGTGCTTTCTTTCGTTCTGAACAAGTGTTACTGTTTTCTGCACAAAAGCGATTCTGCGAAGCAATGTGAACAGGCACAGAGAAGGTGCTAGCAGGGAATTCTCTGCCTGCCTTTCCCCAGTGCTCTGCAAGCTCTCCAGGACAACATAGAATCTGGGGCTCTGTGCTTTCTTTCCTTCTGAACAAGTGTTACTGTTTTCTGCACAAAAGCGATTCTTGCAGAGCAATGTGAACACTTCTGCTTCCCAGGCACAGAGAAGGTGCTAGCAAGGAATTCTCTGCCTGCCTTTCCCCAGTGCTCTGCAAGCTCTCCAGGACAACAGCAAATCTGGGGCTCTGTGCTTTCTTTCCTTCTGAACAAGTGTTACTGTTTTCTGCACAAAAGCGATTCTGCGAAGCAATGTGAACACTACTGCTTCCCAGGCACAGAGAAGGTGCTAGCAGGGAATTCTCTGCCTGCCTTTCCCCAGTGCTCTGCAAGCTCTCCAGGACAACATAAAATCTGGGGCTCTGTGCTTTCTTTCCTTCTGAACAAGTGTTAGTGTTTTCTGCACAAAAGCGAATCTTGCGAAGCAATGTGAACACTTCTGCTTCCCAGGCACAGAGAAGGTACTATCAGGGAATTCTCTGCCTGCCTTTCCCCAGTGCTCTGCAAGCTCTCCAGGACAACATAGAATCTGGGGCTCTGTGCTTTCTTTCCTTCTGAACAAGTGTTACTGTTTTCTGCACAAAAGCGATTCTGCGAAGCAATGTGAACAGGCACAGAGTAGGTGCTAGCAGGGAATTCTCTGCCTGCCTTTCCCCAGTGCTCTGCAAGCTCTCCAGGACAACATAGAATCTGGGGCTCTGTGCTTTCTTTCGTTCTGAACAAGTGTTACTGTTTTCTGCACAAAAGCGATTCTGCGAAGCAATGTGAACAGGCACAGAGAAGGTGCTAGCAGGGAATTCTCTGCCTGCCTTTCCCCAGTGCTCTGCAAGCTCTCCAGGAGAACAGCAAATCTGGGGCTCTGTGCTTTCTTTCCTTCTGAACAAGTGTTACTGTTTTCTGCACAAAAGCGATTCTTGCGAAGCAATGTGAACACTTCTGCTTCCCAGGCACAGAGAAGGTGCTAGCAGGGAATTCTCTGCCTGCCTTTCCCCAGTGCTCTGCAAGCTCTCCAGGACAACATAGAATCTGGGGCTCTGTGCTTTCTTTCCTTCTGAACAAGTGTTACTGTTTTCTGCACAAAAGCGATTCTGCGAAGCAATGTGAACAGGCACAGAGAAGGTGCTATCAGGGAATTCTCTGCCTGCCTTTCCCCAGTGCTCTGCAAGCTCTCCAGGACAACATAAAATCTGGGGCTCTGTGCTTTCTTTCCTTCTGAACAATTGTTAGTGTTGTCTGCACAAAAGCGATTCTGCGAAGCAATGTGAACAGGCACAGAGAAGGTGCTAGCAGGGAATTCTCTGCCTGCCTTTCCCCAGTGCTCTGCAAGCTCTCCAGGACAACATAGAATCTGGGGCTCTGTGCTTTCTTTCCTTCTGAACAAGTGTTAGTGTTTTCTGCACAAAAGCGATTCTTGCGAAGCAATGTGAACACTTCTGCTTCCCAGGCACAGAGAAGGTGCTAGCAGGGAATTCTCTGCCTGCCTTTCCCCAGTGCTCTGCAAGCTCTCCAGGACAACATAGAATCTGGGGCTCTGTGCTTTCTTTCCTTCTGAACAAGTGTTACTGTTTTCTGCACAAAAGCGATTCTGCGAAGCAATGTGAACAGGCACAGAGAAGGTGCTAGCAGGGAATTCTCTGCCTGCCTTTCCCCAGTGCTCTGCAAGCTCTCCAGGCCAACATAAAATCTGGGGCTCTGTGCTTTCTTTCCTTCTGAACAAGTGTTAATGTTTTCTGCACAAAAGCGATTCTTGCGAAGCAATGTGAACACTTCTGCTTCCCAGGCACAGAGAAGGTGCTAGCAGGGAATTCTCTGCCTGCCTTTCCCCAGTGCTCTGCAAGCTCTCCAGGACAACATAGAATCTGGGGCTCTGTGCTTTCTTTCGTTCTGAACAAGTGTTACTGTTTTCTGCACAAAAGCGATTCTGCGAAGCAATGTGAACAGGCACAGAGAAGGTGCTAGCAGGGAATTCTCTGCCTGCCTTTCCCCAGTGCTCTGCAAGCTCTCCAGGACAACATAAAATCTGGGGCTCTGTGCTGTCTTTCGTTCTGAACAAGTGTTACTGTTTTCTGCACAAAAGCGATTCTTGCGAAGCAATGTGAACACTTCTGCTTCCCAGGCACAGAGAAGGTGCTAGCAGGGAATTCTCTGCCTGCCTTTCCCCAGTGCTCTGCAAGCTCTCCAGGACAACATAGAATCTGGGGCTCTGTGCTTTCTTTCGTTCTGAACAAGTGTTACTGTTTTCTGCACAAAAGCGAATCTTGCGAAGCAATGTGAACAGGCACAGAGAAGGTGCTATCAGGGAATTCTCTGCCTGCCTTTCCCCAGTGCTCTGCAAGCTCTCCAGGACAACATAAAATCTGGGGCTCTGTGCTTTCTTTCCTTCTGAACAAGTGTTACTGTTTTCTGCACAAAAGCGTTTCTGCGAAGCAATGTGAACACTTCTGCTTCCCAGGCACAGAGAAGGTGCTAGCAGGGAATTCTCTGCCTGCCTTTCCCCAGTGCTCTGCAAGCTCTCCAGGAAAACAGCAAATCTGGGGCTCTGTGCTTTCTTTCGTTCTGAACAAGTGTTACTGTTTTCTGCACAAAAGCGATTCTGCGAAGCAATATGAACAGGCACAGAGAAGGTGCTATCAGGGAATTCTCTGCCTGCCTTTCCCCAGTGCTCTGCAAGCTCTCCAGGACAACATAGAATCGGGGTCTCTGTGCTTTCTTTCGTTCTGAACAAGTGTTACTGTTTTCTGCACAAAAGCGATTCTTGCGAAGCAATGTGAACACTTCTGCTTCCCAGGCACAGAGAAGGTGCTAGCAGGGAATTCTCTGCCTGCCTTTCCCCAGTGCTCTGCAAGCTCTCCAGGACAACATAAAATCTGGGGCTCTGTGCTTGCTTTCCTTCTGAACAAGTGTTAGTGTTTTCTGCACAAAAGCGATTCTTGCGAAGCAATGTGAACACTTCTGCTTCCCAGGCACAGAGAAGGTGCTATCAGGGAATTCTCTGCCTGCCTTTCCCCAGTGCTCTGCAAGCTCTCCAGGACAACATAAAATCTGGGGCTCTGTGCTTTCTTTCCTTCTGAACAAGTGTTAGTGTTTTCTGCACAAAAGCGATTCTGCGAAGCAATGTGAACAGGAACAGAGAAGGTGCTATCAGGGAATTCTCTGCCTGCCTTTCCCCAGTGCTCTGCAAGCTCTCCAGGACAACATAGAATCTGGGGCTCTGTGCTTTCTTTCCTTCTGAACAAGTGTTACTGTTTTCTGCACAAAAGCGATTCTGCGAAGCAATGAGAACACTGCTGCTTCCCAGGCACAGAGAAGGTGCTAGCAGGGAATTCTCTGCCTGCCTTTCCCCAGTGCTCTGCAAGCTCTCCAGGACAACAGCAAATCTGGGGCTCTGTGCTTTCTTTCGTTCTGAACAAGTGTTACTGTTTTCTGCACAAAAGCGATTCTTGCGAAGCAATGTGAACACTTCTGCTTCCCAGGCACAGAGAAGGTGCTATCAGGGAATTCTCTGCCTGCCTTTCCCCAGTGCTCTGCAAGCTCTCCAGGACAACATAGAATCTGGGGCTCTGTGCTTTCTTTCGTTCTGAACAAGTGTTACTGTTTTCTGCACAAAAGCGATTCTGCGAAGCAATGTGAACAGGCACAGAGAAGGTGCTATCAGGGAATTCTCTGCCTGCCTTTCCCCAGTGCTCTGAAAGCTCTCCAGGACAACATAGAATCTGGGGCTCTGTGCTTTCTTTCCTTCTGAACAAGTGTTACTGTTTTCTGCACAAAAGCGATTCTTGCGAAGCAATGTGAACACTTCTGCTTCCCAGGCACAGAGAAGGTGCTAGCAGGGAATTCTCTGCCTGCCTTTCCCCAGTGCTCTGCAAGCTCTCCAGGACAACATAGAATCTGGGGCTCTGTGCTTTCTTTCCTTCTGAACAAGTGTTACTGTTTTCTGCACAAAAGCGATTCTGCGAAGCAATGTGAACAGGCACAGAGAAGGTGCTAGCAGGGAATTCTCTGCCTGCCTTTCCCCAGTGCTCTGCAAGCTCTCCAGGACAACATAGAATCTGGGGCTCTGTGCTTTCTTTCGTTCTGAACAAGTGTTACTGTTTTCTGCACAAAAGCGATTCTGCGAAGCAATGTGAACAGGCACAGAGAAGGTGCTATCAGGGAATTCTCTGCCTGCCTTTCCCCAGTGCTCTGCAAGCTCTCCAGGACAACATAGAATCTGGGGCTCTGTGCTTTCTTTCGTTCTGAACAAGTGTTACTGTTTTCTGCACAAAAGCGATTCTTGCGAAGCAATGTGAACACTTCTGCTTCCCAGGCACAGAGAAGGTGCTAGCAGGGAATTCTCTGCCTGCCTTTCCCCAGTGCTCTGCAAGCTCTCCAGGACAACATAGAATCTGGGGCTCTGTGCTTTCTTTCGTTCTGAACAAGTGTTACTGTTTTCTGCACAAAAGCGATTCTGCGAAGCAATGTGAACAGGCACAGAGAAGGTGCTATCAGGGAATTCTCTGCCTGCCTTTCCCCAGTGCTCTGCAAGCTCTCCAGGACAACATAGAATCTGGGGCTCTGTGCTTTCTTTCGTTCTGAACAAGTGTTACTGTTTTCTGCACAAAAGCGATTCTGCGAAGCAATGTGAACAGGCACAGAGAAGGTGCTATCAGGGAATTCTCTGCCTGCCTTTCCCCAGTGCTCTGAAAGCTCTCCAGGACAACATAGAATCTGGGGCTCTGTGCTTTCTTTCCTTCTGAACAAGTGTTACTGTTTTCTGCACAAAAGCGATTCTTGCGAAGCAATGTGAACACTTCTGCTTCCCAGGCACAGAGAAGGTGCTAGCAGGGAATTCTCTGCCTGCCTTTCCCCAGTGCTCTGCAAGCTCTCCAGGACAACATAGAATCTGGGGCTCTGTGCTTTCTTTCGTTCTGAACAAGTGTTACTGTTTTCTGCACAAAAGCGATTCTGCGAAGCAATGTGAACAGGCACAGAGAAGGTGCTAGCAGGGAATTCTCTGCCTGCCTTTCCCCAGTGCTCTGCAAGCTCTCCAGGACAACATAGAATCTGGGGCTCTGTGCTTTCTTTCCTTCTGAACAAGTGTTAGTGTTTTCTGCACAAAAGCGATTCTGCGAAGCAATGTGAACAGGCACAGAGAAGGTGCTATCAGGGAATTCTCTGCCTGCCTTTCCCCAGTGCTCTGCAAGCTCTCCAGGACAACATAGAATCTGGGGCTCTGTGCTTTCTTTCGTTCTGAACAAGTGTTACTGTTTTCTGCACAAAAGCGATTCTTGCGAAGCAATGTGAACACTTCTGCTTCCCAGGCACAGAGAAGGTGCTAGCAGGGAATTCTCTGCCTGCCTTTCCCCAGTGCTCTGCAAGCTCTCCAGGACAACATAGAATCTGGGGCTCTGTGCTTTCTTTCGTTCTGAACAAGTGTTACTGTTTTCTGCACAAAAGCGATTCTGCGAAGCAATGTGAACAGGCACAGAGAAGGTGCTATCAGGGAATTCTCTGCCTGCCTTTCCCCAGTGCTCTGCAAGCTCTCCAGGACAACATAGAATCTGGGGCTCTGTGCTTTCTTTCGTTCTGAACAAGTGTTACTGTTTTCTGCACAAAAGCGATTCTGCGAAGCAATGTGAACAGGCACAGAGAAGGTGCTATCAGGGAATTCTCTGCCTGCCTTTCCCCAGTGCTCTGCAAGCTCTCCAGGACAGCATAAAATCTGGGGCTCTGTGCTTTCTTTCCTTCTGAACAAGTGTTACTGTTTTCTGCACAAAAGCGAATCTTGCGAAGCAATGTGAACACTTCTGCTTCCTAGGCACAGAGAAGGTACTATCAGGGAATTCTCTGCCTGCCTTTCCCCAGTGCTCTGCAAGCTCTCCAGGACAACATAAAATCTGGGGCTCTGTGCTTTCTTTCCTTCTGAACAAGTGTTACTGTTTTCTTCACAAAAGCGATTCTGCGAAACAATGTGAACAGGCACAGAGAAGGTACTAGCAAGGAATTCTCTGCCTGCCTTTCCCCAGTGCTCTGAAAGCTCTCCAGGACAACATAAAATCTGGGGCTCTGTGCTTTCTTTCCTTCTGAACAAGTGTTACTGTTTTCTGCACAAAAACGATTCTTGCGAAGCAATGTGAACACTTCTGCTTCCCAGGCACAGAGAAGGTGCTAGCAGGGAATTCTCTGCCTGCCTTTCCCCAGTGCTCTGCAAGCTCTCCAGGAAAACATAGAATCTGGGGCTCTGTGCTTTCTTTCGTTCTGAACAAGTGTTACTGTTTTCTGCACAAAAGCGATTCTTGCGAAGCAATGTGAACAGGCACAGAGAAGGTGCTATCAGGGAATTCTCTGCCTGCCTTTCCCCAGTGCTCTGCAAGCTCTCCAGGACAACATAGAATCTGGGGCTCTGTGCTTTCTTTCCTTCTGAACAAGTGTTACTGTTTTCTGCACAAAAGCGATTCTTGCAAAGCAATGTGAACACTTCTGCTTCCCAGGCACAGAGAAGGTGCTAGCAAGGAATTCTCTGCCTGCCTTTCCCCAGTGCTCTGCAAGCTCTCCAGGACAACATAAAATCTGGGGCTCTGTGCTTTCTTTCCTTCTGAACAAGTGTTACTGTTTTCTTCACAAAAGCGATTCTGGGAAGCAATGTGAACACTTCTGCTTCCCAGGCACAGAGAAGGTGCTAGCAAGGAATTCTCTGCCTGCCTTTCCCCAGTGCTCTGCAAGCTCTCCAGGACAACATAGAATCTGGGGCTCTGTGCTTTCTTTCCTTCTGAACAAGTGTTACTGTTTTCTGCACAAAAGCGATTCTTGCAGAGCAATGTGAACACTTCTGCTTCCCAGGCACAGAGAAGGTGCTAGCAGGGAATTCTCTGCCTGCCTTTCCCCAGTGCTCTGAAAGCTCTCCAGGACAACATAAAATCTGGGGCTCTGTGCTTTCTTTCCTTCTGAACAAGTGTTACTGTTTTCTGCACATAGCGATTCTGCGAAGTAATGTGAACACTACTGCTTCCCAGGCACAGAGAAGGTGCTAGCAGGGAATTCTCTGCCTGCCTTTCCCCAGTGCTCTGCAAGCTCTCCAGGACAACATAAAATCTGGGGCTCTGTGCTTTCTTTCCTTCTGAACAAGTGTTACTGTTTTCTGCACAAAAGCGAATCTTGCGAAGCAATGTGAACACTTCTGCTTCCCAGGCACAGAGAAGGTACTATCAGGGAATTCTCTGCCTGCCTTTCCCCAGTGCTCTGCAAGCTCTCCAGGACAACATAGAATCTGGGGCTCTGTGCTTTCTTTCGTTCTGAACAAGTGTTACTGTTTTCTGCACAAAAGCGATTCTGCGAAGCAATGTGAACAGGCACAGAGAAGGTGCTAGCAGGGAATTCTCTGCCTGCCTTTCCCCAGTGCTCTGCAAGCTCTCCAGGAGAACAGTAAATCTGGGGCTCTGTGCTTTCTTTCGTTCTGAACAAGTGTTACTGTTTTCTGCACAAAAGCGATTCTTGCGAAGCAATGTGAACACTTCTGCTTCCCAGGCACAGAGAAGGTGCTAGCAGGGAATTCTCTGCCTGCCTTTCCCCAGTGCTCTGCAAGCTCTCCAGGACAACAGCAAATCTGGGGCTCTGTGCTTTCTTTCCTTCTGAACAAGTGTTACTGTTTTCTGCACAAAAGCGATTCTGCGAAGCAATGTGAACAGGCACAGAGAAGGTGCTATCAGGGAATTCTCTGCCTGCCTTTCCCCAGTGCTCTGCAAGCTCTCCAGGACAACATAAAATCTGGGGCTCTGTGCTTTCTTTCCTTCTGAACAAGTGTTAGTGTTTTCTGCACAAAAGCGAATCTTGCGAAGCAATGTGAACACTTCTGCTTTCTAGGCACAGAGAAGGTACTATCAGGGAATTCTCTGCCTGCCTTTCCCCAGTGCTCTGCAAGCTCTCCAGGAAAACATAGAATCTGGGGCTCTGTGCTTTCTTTCGTTCTGAACAAGTGTTACTGTTTTCTGCACAAAAGCGATTCTTGCGAAGCAATGTGAACAGGCACAGAGAAGGTGCTATCAGGGAATTCTCTGCCTGCCTTTCCCCAGTGCTCTGCAAGCTCTCCAGGACAACATAGAATCTGGGGCTCTGTGCTTTCTTTCCTTCTGAACAAGTGTTACTGTTTTCTGCACAAAAGCGATTCTTGCAAAGCAATGTGAACACTTCTGCTTCGCAGGCACAGAGAAGGTGCTAGCAAGGAATTCTCTGCCTGCCTTTCCCCAGTGCTCTGCAAGCTCTCCAGGACAACATAAAATCTGGGGCTCTGTGCTTTCTTTCCTTCTGAACAAGTGTTACTGTTTTCTTCACAAAAGCGATTCTGGGAAGCAATGTGAACACTTCTGCTTCCCAGGCACAGAGAAGGTGCTAGCAAGGAATTCTCTGCCTGCCTTTCCCCAGTGCTCTGCAAGCTCTCCAGGACAACATAGAATCTGGGGCTCTGTGCTTTCTTTCCTTCTGAACAAGTGTTACTGTTTTCTGCACAAAAGCGATTCTTGCAGAGCAATGTGAACACTTCTGCTTCCCAGGCACAGAGAAGGTGCTAGCAGGGAATTCTCTGCCTGCCTTTCCCCAGTGCTCTGAAAGCTCTCCAGGACAACATAAAATCTGGGGCTCTGTGCTTTCTTTCCTTCTGAACAAGTGTTACTGTTTTCTGCACATAGCGATTCTGCGAAGTAATGTGAACACTACTGCTTCCCAGGCACAGAGAAGGTGCTAGCAGGGAATTCTCTGCCTGCCTTTCCCCAGTGCTCTGCAAGC
Source organism: Strix aluco (assembly GCF_031877795.1). NCBI lineage: Eukaryota > Metazoa > Chordata > Aves > Strigiformes > Strigidae > Strix > Strix aluco. The sequence continues at coordinate 4,984,213 of NC_133960.1, forward strand.
TCTCCAGGACAACATAAAATCTGGGGCTCTGTGCTTTCTTTCCTTCTGAACAAGTGTTACTGTTTTCTGCACAAAAGCGAATCTTGCGAAGCAATGTGAACACTTCTGCTTCCCAGGCACAGAGAAGGTACTATCAGGGAATTCTCTGCCTGCCTTTCCCCAGTGCTCTGCAAGCTCTCCAGGACAACATAGAATCTGGGGCTCTGTGCTTTCTTTCGTTCTGAACAAGTGTTACTGTTTTCTGCACAAAAGCGATTCTGCGAAGCAATGTGAACAGGCACAGAGAAGGTGCTAGCAGGGAATTCTCTGCCTGCCTTTCCCCAGTGCTCTGCAAGCTCTCCAGGAGAACAGTAAATCTGGGGCTCTGTGCTTTCTTTCGTTCTGAACAAGTGTTACTGTTTTCTGCACAAAAGCGATTCTTGCGAAGCAATGTGAACACTTCTGCTTCCCAGGCACAGAGAAGGTGCTAGCAGGGAATTCTCTGCCTGCCTTTCCCCAGTGCTCTGCAAGCTCTCCAGGACAACAGCAAATCTGGGGCTCTGTGCTTTCTTTCGTTCTGAACAAGTGTTACTGTTTTCTGCACAAAAGCGATTCTGCGAAGCAATGTGAACAGGCACAGAGAAGGTGCTATCAGGGAATTCTCTGCCTGCCTTTCCCCAGTGCTCTGCAAGCTCTCCAGGACAACATAAAATCTGGGGCTCTGTGCTTTCTTTCCTTCTGAACAAGTGTTAGTGTTTTCTGCACAAAAGCGAATCTTGCGAAGCAATGTGAACACTTCTGCTTTCTAGGCACAGAGAAGGTACTATCAGGGAATTCTCTGCCTGCCTTTCCCCAGTGCTCTGCAAGCTCTCCAGGACAACATAGAATCTGGGGCTCTGTGCTTTCTTTCCTTCTGAACAAGTGTTACTGTTTTCTTCACAAAAGCGATTCTGCGAAAAAATGTGAACAGGCACAGAGAAGGTACTAGCAAGGAATTCTCTGCCTGCCTTTCCCCAGCGCTCTGCAAGCTCTCCAGGACAACATAAAATCTGGGGCTCTGTGCTTTCTTTCCTTCTGAACAAGTGTTACTGTTTTCTGCACAAAAGCGATTCTTGCGAAGCAATGTGAACACTTCTGCTTCCCAGGCACAGAGAAGGTGCTAGCAGGGAATTCTCTGCCTGCCTTTCCCCAGTGCTCTGCAAGCTCTCCAGGACAACATAGAATCTGGGGCTCTGTGCTTTCTTTCCTTCTGAACAAGTGTTACTGTTTTCTGCACAAAAGCGATTCTGCGAAGCAATGTGAACAGGCACAGAGAAGGTGCTAGCAGGGAATTCTCTGCCTGCCTTTCCCCAGTGCTCTGCAAGCTCTCCAGGACAACATAGAATCTGGGGCTCTGTGCTTTCTTTCCTTCTGAACAAGTGTTACTCTTTTCTGCACAAAAGCGATTCTTGCAGAGCAATGTGAACACTTCTGCTTCCCAGGCACAGAGAAGGTGCTAGCAAGGAATTCTCTGCCTGCCTTTCCCCAGTGCTCTGCAAGCTCTCCAGGACAACAGCAAATCTGGGGCTCTGTGCTTTCTTTCGTTCTGAACAAGTGTTACTGTTTTCTGCACAAAAGCGATTCTGCGAAGCAATGTGAACACTACTGCTTCCCAGGCACAGAGAAGGTGCTAGCAAGGAATTCTCTGCCTGCCTTTCCCCAGTGCTCTGCAAGCTCTCCAGGACAACATAGAATCTGGGGCTCTGTGCTTTCTTTCGTTCTGAACAAGTGTTACTGTTTTCTGCACAAAAGCGATTCTGCGAAGTAATGTGAACACTTCTGCTACCCAGGCACAGAGAAGGTGCTAGCAGGGAATTCTCTGCCTGCCTTTCCCCAGTGCTCTGCAAGCTCTCCAGGACAACATAAAATCTGGGGCTCTGTGCTTTCTTTCCTTCTGAACAAGTGTTAGTGTTTTCTGCACAAAAGCGAATCTTGCGAAGCAATGTGAACACTTCTGCTTCCCAGGCACAGAGAAGGTACTATCAGGGAATTCTCTGCCTGCCTTTCCCCAGTGCTCTGCAAGCTCTCCAGGACAACATAGAATCTGGGGCTCTGTGCTTTCTTTCGTTCTGAACAAGTGTTACTGTTTTCTGCACAAAAGCGATTCTGCGAAGCAATGTGAACAGGCACAGAGAAGGTGCTAGCAGGGAATTCTCTGCCTGCCTTTCCCCAGTGCTCTGCAAGCTCTCCAGGACAACATAGAATCTGGGGCTCTGTGCTTTCTTTCGTTCTGAACAAGTGTTACTGTTTTCTGCACAAAAGCGATTCTGCGAAGCAATGTGAACAGGCACAGAGAAGGTGCTAGCAGGGAATTCTCTGCCTGCCTTTCCCCAGTGCTCTGCAAGCTCTCCAGGAGAACAGCAAATCTGGGGCTCTGTGCTTTCTTTCGTTCTGAACAAGTGTTACTGTTTTCTGCACAAAAGCGATTCTTGCGAAGCAATGTGAACACTTCTGCTTCCCAGGCACAGAGAAGGTGCTAGCAGGGAATTCTCTGCCTGCCTTTCCCCAGTGCTCTGCAAGCTCTCCAGGACAACATAGAATCTGGGGCTCTGTGCTTTCTTTCCTTCTGAACAAGTGTTACTGTTTTCTGCACAAAAGCGATTCTGCGAAGCAATGTGAACAGGCACAGAGAAGGTGCTATCAGGGAATTCTCTGCCTGCCTTTCCCCAGTGCTCTGCAAGCTCTCCAGGACAACATAAAATCTGGGGCTCTGTGCTTTCTTTCCTTCTGAACAATTGTTAGTGTTGTCTGCACAAAAGCGATTCTGCGAAGCAATGTGAACAGGCACAGAGAAGGTGCTAGCAGGGAATTCTCTGCCTGCCTTTCCCCAGTGCTCTGCAAGCTCTCCAGGACAACATAGAATCTGGGGCTCTGTGCTTTCTTTCCTTCTGAACAAGTGTTACTGTTTTCTGCACAAAAGCGATTCTTGCGAAGCAATGTGAACACTTCTGCTTCCCAGGCACAGAGAAGGTGCTAGCAGGGAATTCTCTGCCTGCCTTTCCCCAGTGCTCTGCAAGCTCTCCAGGACAACATAGAATCTGGGGCTCTGTGCTTTCTTTCCTTCTGAACAAGTGTTACTGTTTTCTGCACAAAAGCGATTCTGCCAAGCAATGTGAACAGGCACAGAGAAGGTGCTAGCAGGGAATTCTCTGCCTGCCTTTCCCCAGTGCTCTGCAAGCTCTCCAGGACAACATAAAATCTGGGGCTCTGTGCTGTCTTTCGTTCTGAACAAGTGTTACTGTTTTCTGCACAAAAGCGATTCTGCGAAGCAATGTGAACACTTCTGCTTCCCAGGCACAGAGAAGGTGCTATCAGGGAATTCTCTGCCTGCCTTTCCCCAGTGCTCTGCAAGCTCTCCAGGACAACATAAAATCTGGGGCTCTGTGCTTTCTTTCCTTCTGAACAAGTGTTACTGTTTTCTGCACAAAAGCGAATCTTGCGAAGCAATGTGAACACTTCTGCTTCCCAGGCACAGAGAAGGTGCTAGCAGGGAATTCTCTGCCTGCCTTTCCCCAGTGCTCTGCAAGCTCTCCAGGACAACATAGAATCTGGGGCTCTGTGCTTTCTTTCGTTCTGAAAAAGTGTTACTGTTTTCTGCACAAAAGCGATTCTGCGAAGCAATGTGAAAAGGCACAGAGAAGGTGCTAGCAGGGAATTCTCTGCCTGCCTTTCCCCAGTGCTCTGCAAGCTCTCCAGAACAACATAAAATCTGGGGCTCTGTGCTTTCTTTCCTTCTGAACAAGTGTTAGTGTTTTCTGCACAAAAGCGATTCTTGCGAAGCAATGTGAACACTTCTGCTTCCCAGGCACAGAGAAGGTGCTAGCAGGGAATTCTCTGCCTGCCTTTCCCCAGTGCTCTGCAAGCTCTCCAGGACAACATAGAATCTGGGGCTCTGTGCTTTCTTTCCTTCTGAACAAGTGTTACTGTTTTCTGCACAAAAGCGAATCTTGCGAAGCAATGTGAACACTTCTGCTTCCTAGGCACAGAGAAGGTACTATCAGGGAATTCTCTGCCTGCCTTTCCCCAGTGCTCTGCAAGCTCTCCAGGACAACATAAAATCTGGGGCTCTGTGCTTTCTTTCCTTCTGAACAAGTGTTACTGTTTTCTTCACAAAAGCGATTCTGCGAAACAATGTGAACAGGCACAGAGAAGGTACTAGCAAGGAATTCTCTGCCTGCCTTTCCCCAGTGCTCTGAAAGCTCTCCAGGACAACATAAAATCTGGGGCTCTGTGCTTTCTTTCCTTCTGAACAAGTGTTACTGTTTTCTGCACAAAAACGATTCTTGCGAAGCAATGTGAACACTTCTGCTTCCCAGGCACAGAGAAGGTGCTAGCAGGGAATTCTCTGCCTGCCTTTCCCCAGTGCTCTGCAAGCTCTCCAGGAAAACATAGAATCTGGGGCTCTGTGCTTTCTTTCGTTCTGAACAAGTGTTACTGTTTTCTGCACAAAAGCGATTCTTGCGAAGCAATGTGAACAGGCACAGAGAAGGTGCTATCAGGGAATTCTCTGCCTGCCTTTCCCCAGTGCTCTGCAAGCTCTCCAGGACAACATAGAATCTGGGGCTCTGTGCTTTCTTTCCTTCTGAACAAGTGTTACTGTTTTCTGCACAAAAGCGATTCTTGCAGAGCAATGTGAACACTTCTGCTTCCCAGGCACAGAGAAGGTGCTAGCAGGGAATTCTCTGCCTGCCTTTCCCCAGTGCTCTGAAAGCTCTCCAGGACAACATAAAATCTGGGGCTCTGTGCTTTCTTTCCTTCTGAACAAGTGTTACTGTTTTCTGCACATAGCGATTCTGCGAAGTAATGTGAACACTACTGCTTCCCAGGCACAGAGAAGGTGCTAGCAGGGAATTCTCTGCCTGCCTTTCCCCAGTGCTCTGCAAGCTCTCCAGGACAACATAAAATCTGGGGCTCTGTGCTTTCTTTCCTTCTGAACAAGTGTTACTGTTTTCTGCACAAAAGCGAATCTTGCGAAGCAATGTGAACACTTCTGCTTCCCAGGCACAGAGAAGGTACTATCAGGGAATTCTCTGCCTGCCTTTCCCCAGTGCTCTGCAAGCTCTCCAGGACAACATAGAATCTGGGGCTCTGTGCTTTCTTTCGTTCTGAACAAGTGTTACTGTTTTCTGCACAAAAGCGATTCTGCGAAGCAATGTGAACAGGCACAGAGAAGGTGCTAGCAGGGAATTCTCTGCCTGCCTTTCCCCAGTGCTCTGCAAGCTCTCCAGGAGAACAGTAAATCTGGGGCTCTGTGCTTTCTTTCGTTCTGAACAAGTGTTACTGTTTTCTGCACAAAAGCGATTCTTGCGAAGCAATGTGAACACTTCTGCTTCCCAGGCACAGAGAAGGTGCTAGCAGGGAATTCTCTGCCTGCCTTTCCCCAGTGCTCTGCAAGCTCTCCAGGACAACAGCAAATCTGGGGCTCTGTGCTTTCTTTCCTTCTGAACAAGTGTTACTGTTTTCTGCACAAAAGCGATTCTGCGAAGCAATGTGAACAGGCACAGAGAAGGTGCTATCAGGGAATTCTCTGCCTGCCTTTCCCCAGTGCTCTGCAAGCTCTCCAGGACAACATAAAATCTGGGGCTCTGTGCTTTCTTTCCTTCTGAACAAGTGTTAGTGTTTTCTGCACAAAAGCGAATCTTGCGAAGCAATGTGAACACTTCTGCTTTCTAGGCACAGAGAAGGTACTATCAGGGAATTCTCTGCCTGCCTTTCCCCAGTGCTCTGCAAGCTCTCCAGGAAAACATAGAATCTGGGGCTCTGTGCTTTCTTTCGTTCTGAACAAGTGTTACTGTTTTCTGCACAAAAGCGATTCTTGCGAAGCAATGTGAACAGGCACAGAGAAGGTGCTATCAGGGAATTCTCTGCCTGCCTTTCCCCAGTGCTCTGCAAGCTCTCCAGGACAACATAGAATCTGGGGCTCTGTGCTTTCTTTCCTTCTGAACAAGTGTTACTGTTTTCTGCACAAAAGCGATTCTTGCAAAGCAATGTGAACACTTCTGCTTCGCAGGCACAGAGAAGGTGCTAGCAAGGAATTCTCTGCCTGCCTTTCCCCAGTGCTCTGCAAGCTCTCCAGGACAACATAAAATCTGGGGCTCTGTGCTTTCTTTCCTTCTGAACAAGTGTTACTGTTTTCTTCACAAAAGCGATTCTGGGAAGCAATGTGAACACTTCTGCTTCCCAGGCACAGAGAAGGTGCTAGCAAGGAATTCTCTGCCTGCCTTTCCCCAGTGCTCTGCAAGCTCTCCAGGACAACATAGAATCTGGGGCTCTGTGCTTTCTTTCCTTCTGAACAAGTGTTACTGTTTTCTGCACAAAAGCGATTCTTGCAGAGCAATGTGAACACTTCTGCTTCCCAGGCACAGAGAAGGTGCTAGCAGGGAATTCTCTGCCTGCCTTTCCCCAGTGCTCTGAAAGCTCTCCAGGACAACATAAAATCTGGGGCTCTGTGCTTTCTTTCCTTCTGAACAAGTGTTACTGTTTTCTGCACATAGCGATTCTGCGAAGTAATGTGAACACTACTGCTTCCCAGGCACAGAGAAGGTGCTAGCAGGGAATTCTCTGCCTGCCTTTCCCCAGTGCTCTGCAAGCTCTCCAGGACAACATAAAATCTGGGGCTCTGTGCTTTCTTTCCTTCTGAACAAGTGTTACTGTTTTCTGCACAAAAGCGAATCTTGCGAAGCAATGTGAACACTTCTGCTTCCCAGGCACAGAGAAGGTACTATCAGGGAATTCTCTGCCTGCCTTTCCCCAGTGCTCTGCAAGCTCTCCAGGACAACATAGAATCTGGGGCTCTGTGCTTTCTTTCGTTCTGAACAAGTGTTACTGTTTTCTGCACAAAAGCGATTCTGCGAAGCAATGTGAACAGGCACAGAGAAGGTGCTAGCAGGGAATTCTCTGCCTGCCTTTCCCCAGTGCTCTGCAAGCTCTCCAGGAGAACAGTAAATCTGGGGCTCTGTGCTTTCTTTCGTTCTGAACAAGTGTTACTGTTTTCTGCACAAAAGCGATTCTTGCGAAGCAATGTGAACACTTCTGCTTCCCAGGCACAGAGAAGGTGCTAGCAGGGAATTCTCTGCCTGCCTTTCCCCAGTGCTCTGCAAGCTCTCCAGGACAACAGCAAATCTGGGGCTCTGTGCTTTCTTTCGTTCTGAACAAGTGTTACTGTTTTCTGCACAAAAGCGATTCTGCGAAGCAATGTGAACAGGCACAGAGAAGGTGCTATCAGGGAATTCTCTGCCTGCCTTTCCCCAGTGCTCTGCAAGCTCTCCAGGACAACATAAAATCTGGGGCTCTGTGCTTTCTTTCCTTCTGAACAAGTGTTAGTGTTTTCTGCACAAAAGCGAATCTTGCGAAGCAATGTGAACACTTCTGCTTTCTAGGCACAGAGAAGGTACTATCAGGGAATTCTCTGCCTGCCTTTCCCCAGTGCTCTGCAAGCTCTCCAGGACAACATAGAATCTGGGGCTCTGTGCTTTCTTTCCTTCTGAACAAGTGTTACTGTTTTCTTCACAAAAGCGATTCTGCGAAAAAATGTGAACAGGCACAGAGAAGGTACTAGCAAGGAATTCTCTGCCTGCCTTTCCCCAGCGCTCTGCAAGCTCTCCAGGACAACATAAAATCTGGGGCTCTGTGCTTTCTTTCCTTCTGAACAAGTGTTACTGTTTTCTGCACAAAAGCGATTCTTGCGAAGCAATGTGAACACTTCTGCTTCCCAGGCACAGAGAAGGTGCTAGCAGGGAATTCTCTGCCTGCCTTTCCCCAGTGCTCTGCAAGCTCTCCAGGACAACATAGAATCTGGGGCTCTGTGCTTTCTTTCCTTCTGAACAAGTGTTACTGTTTTCTGCACAAAAGCGATTCTGCGAAGCAATGTGAACAGGCACAGAGAAGGTGCTAGCAGGGAATTCTCTGCCTGCCTTTCCCCAGTGCTCTGCAAGCTCTCCAGGACAACATAGAATCTGGGGCTCTGTGCTTTCTTTCCTTCTGAACAAGTGTTACTGTTTTCTGCACAAAAGCGATTCTTGCAGAGCAATGTGAACACTTCTGCTTCCCAGGCACAGAGAAGGTGCTAGCAAGGAATTCTCTGCCTGCCTTTCCCCAGTGCTCTGCAAGCTCTCCAGGACAACAGCAAATCTGGGGCTCTGTGCTTTCTTTCGTTCTGAACAAGTGTTACTGTTTTCTGCACAAAAGCGATTCTGCGAAGCAATGTGAACACTACTGCTTCCCAGGCACAGAGAAGGTGCTAGCAAGGAATTCTCTGCCTGCCTTTCCCCAGTGCTCTGCAAGCTCTCCAGGACAACATAGAATCTGGGGCTCTGTGCTTTCTTTCGTTCTGAACAAGTGTTACTGTTTTCTGCACAAAAGCGATTCTGCGAAGTAATGTGAACACTTCTGCTACCCAGGCACAGAGAAGGTGCTAGCAGGGAATTCTCTGCCTGCCTTTCCCCAGTGCTCTGCAAGCTCTCCAGGACAACATAAAATCTGGGGCTCTGTGCTTTCTTTCCTTCTGAACAAGTGTTAGTGTTTTCTGCACAAAAGCGAATCTTGCGAAGCAATGTGAACACTTCTGCTTCCCAGGCACAGAGAAGGTACTATCAGGGAATTCTCTGCCTGCCTTTCCCCAGTGCTCTGCAAGCTCTCCAGGACAACATAGAATCTGGGGCTCTGTGCTTTCTTTCGTTCTGAACAAGTGTTACTGTTTTCTGCACAAAAGCGATTCTGCGAAGCAATGTGAACAGGCACAGAGAAGGTGCTAGCAGGGAATTCTCTGCCTGCCTTTCCCCAGTGCTCTGCAAGCTCTCCAGGACAACATAGAATCTGGGGCTCTGTGCTTTCTTTCGTTCTGAACAAGTGTTACTGTTTTCTGCACAAAAGCGATTCTGCGAAGCAATGTGAACAGGCACAGAGAAGGTGCTAGCAGGGAATTCTCTGCCTGCCTTTCCCCAGTGCTCTGCAAGCTCTCCAGGAGAACAGCAAATCTGGGGCTCTGTGCTTTCTTTCGTTCTGAACAAGTGTTACTGTTTTCTGCACAAAAGCGATTCTTGCGAAGCAATGTGAACACTTCTGCTTCCCAGGCACAGAGAAGGTGCTAGCAGGGAATTCTCTGCCTGCCTTTCCCCAGTGCTCTGCAAGCTCTCCAGGACAACATAGAATCTGGGGCTCTGTGCTTTCTTTCCTTCTGAACAAGTGTTACTGTTTTCTGCACAAAAGCGATTCTGCGAAGCAATGTGAACAGGCACAGAGAAGGTGCTATCAGGGAATTCTCTGCCTGCCTTTCCCCAGTGCTCTGCAAGCTCTCCAGGACAACATAAAATCTGGGGCTCTGTGCTTTCTTTCCTTCTGAACAATTGTTAGTGTTGTCTGCACAAAAGCGATTCTGCGAAGCAATGTGAACAGGCACAGAGAAGGTGCTAGCAGGGAATTCTCTGCCTGCCTTTCCCCAGTGCTCTGCAAGCTCTCCAGGACAACATAGAATCTGGGGCTCTGTGCTTTCTTTCCTTCTGAACAAGTGTTACTGTTTTCTGCACAAAAGCGATTCTTGCGAAGCAATGTGAACACTTCTGCTTCCCAGGCACAGAGAAGGTGCTAGCAGGGAATTCTCTGCCTGCCTTTCCCCAGTGCTCTGCAAGCTCTCCAGGACAACATAGAATCTGGGGCTCTGTGCTTTCTTTCCTTCTGAACAAGTGTTACTGTTTTCTGCACAAAAGCGATTCTGCCAAGCAATGTGAACAGGCACAGAGAAGGTGCTAGCAGGGAATTCTCTGCCTGCCTTTCCCCAGTGCTCTGCAAGCTCTCCAGGACAACATAAAATCTGGGGCTCTGTGCTGTCTTTCGTTCTGAACAAGTGTTACTGTTTTCTGCACAAAAGCGATTCTGCGAAGCAATGTGAACACTTCTGCTTCCCAGGCACAGAGAAGGTGCTATCAGGGAATTCTCTGCCTGCCTTTCCCCAGTGCTCTGCAAGCTCTCCAGGACAACATAAAATCTGGGGCTCTGTGCTTTCTTTCCTTCTGAACAAGTGTTACTGTTTTCTGCACAAAAGCGAATCTTGCGAAGCAATGTGAACACTTCTGCTTCCCAGGCACAGAGAAGGTGCTAGCAGGGAATTCTCTGCCTGCCTTTCCCCAGTGCTCTGCAAGCTCTCCAGGACAACATAGAATCTGGGGCTCTGTGCTTTCTTTCGTTCTGAAAAAGTGTTACTGTTTTCTGCACAAAAGCGATTCTGCGAAGCAATGTGAAAAGGCACAGAGAAGGTGCTAGCAGGGAATTCTCTGCCTGCCTTTCCCCAGTGCTCTGCAAGCTCTCCAGAACAACATAAAATCTGGGGCTCTGTGCTTTCTTTCCTTCTGAACAAGTGTTAGTGTTTTCTGCACAAAAGCGATTCTTGCGAAGCAATGTGAACACTTCTGCTTCCCAGGCACAGAGAAGGTGCTAGCAGGGAATTCTCTGCCTGCCTTTCCCCAGTGCTCTGCAAGCTCTCCAGGACAACATAGAATCTGGGGCTCTGTGCTTTCTTTCCTTCTGAACAAGTGTTACTGTTTTCTGCACAAAAGCGATTCTGCGAAGCAATGTGAACAGGCACAGAGAAGGTGCTAGCAGGGAATTCTCTGCCTGCCTTTCCCCAGTGCTCTGCAAGCTCTCCAGGACAACATAGAATCTGGGGCTCTGTGCTTTCTTTCCTTCTGAACAAGTGTTAGTGTTTTCTGCACAAAAGCGATTCTTGCGAAGCAATGTGAACACTTCTGCTTCCCAGGCACAGAGAAGGTGCTAGCAGGGAATTCTCTGCCTGCCTTTCCCCAGTGCTCTGCAAGCTCTCCAGGACAACATAGAATCTGGGGCTCTGTGCTTTCTTTCCTTCTGAACAAGTGTTACTGTTTTCTGCACAAAAGCGATTCTGCGAAGCAATGTGAACAGGCACAGAGAAGGTGCTAGCAGGGAATTCTCTGCCTGCCTTTCCCCAGTGCTCTGCAAGCTCTCCAGGACAACATAGAATCTGGGGCTCTGTGCTTTCTTTCCTTCTGAACAAGTGTTACTGTTTTCTGCACAAAAGCGATTCTGCGAAGCAATGTGAACAGGCACAGAGAAGGTGCTAGCAGGGAATTCTCTGCCTGCCTTTCCCCAGTGCTCTGCAAGCTCTCCAGGACAACATAAAATCTGGGGCTCTGTGCTTTCTTTCCTTCTGAACAAGTGTTACTGTTTTCTGCACAAAAGCGATTCTTGCGAAGCAATGTGAACACTTCTGCTTCCCAGGCACAGAGAAGGTGCTAGCAGGGAATTCTCTGCCTGCCTTTCCCCAGTGCTCTGCAAGCTCTCCAGGACAACATAAAATCTGGGGCTCTGTGCTTTCTTTCCTTCTGAACAAGTGTTAGTGTTTTCTGCACAAAAGCGAATCTTGCGAAGCAATGTGAACACTTCTGCTTCCCAGGCACAGAGAAGGTACTATCAGGGAATTCTCTGCCTGCCTTTCCCCAGTGCTCTGCAAGCTCTCCAGGACAACATAGAATCTGGGGCTCTGTGCTTTCTTTCGTTCTGAACAAGTGTTACTGTTTTCTGCACAAAAGCGATTCTGCGAAGCAATGTGAACAGGCACAGAGAAGGTGCTAGCAGGGAATTCTCTGCCTGCCTTTCCCCAGTGCTCTGCAAGCTCTCCAGGAGAACAGCAAATCTGGGGCTCTGTGCTTTCTTTCGTTCTGAACAAGTGTTACTGTTTTCTGCACAAAAGCGATTCTTGCGAAGCAATGTGAACACTTCTGCTTCCCAGGCACAGAGAAGGTGCTAGCAGGGAATTCTCTGCCTGCCTTTCCCCGGTGCTCTGCAAGCTCTCCAGGACAACAGCAAATCTGGGGCTCTGTGCTTTCTTTCGTTCTGAACAAGTGTTACTGTTTTCTGCACAAAAGCGATTCTGCGAAGCAATGTGAACAGGCACAGAGAAGGTGCTATCAGGGAATTCTCTGCCTGCCTTTCCCCAGTGCTCTGCAAGCTCTCCAGGACAACATAAAATCTGGGGCTCTGTGCTTTCTTTCCTTCTGAACAAGTGTTAGTGTTTTCTGCACAAAAGCGAATCTTGCGAAGCAATGTGAACACTTCTGCTTTCTAGGCACAGAGAAGGTACTATCAGGGAATTCTCTGCCTGCCTTTCCCCAGTGCTCTGCAAGCTCTCCAGGACAACATAGAATCTGGGGCTCTGTGCTTTCTTTCCTTCTGAACAAGTGTTACTGTTTTCTTCACAAAAGCGATTCTGCGAAAAAATGTGAACAGGCACAGAGAAGGTACTAGCAAGGAATTCTCTGCCTGCCTTTCCCCAGTGCTCTGCAAGCTCTCCAGGACAACATAAAATCTGGGGCTCTGTGCTTTCTTTCCTTCTGAACAAGTGTTACTGTTTTCTGCACAAAAGCGATTCTTGCGAAGCAATGTGAACACTTCTGCTTCCCAGGCACAGAGAAGGTGCTAGCAGGGAATTCTCTGCCTGCCTTTCCCCAGTGCTCTGCAAGCTCTCCAGGACAACATAGAATCTGGGGCTCTGTGCTTTCTTTCGTTCTGAACAAGTGTTACTGTTTTCTGCACAAAAGCGATTCTGCGAAGCAATGTGAACAGGCACAGAGAAGGTGCTAGCAGGGAATTCTCTGCCTGCCTTTCCCCAGTGCTCTGCAAGCTCTCCAGGACAACATAGAATCTGGGGCTCTGTGCTTTCTTTCCTTCTGAACAAGTGTTACTGTTTTCTGCACAAAAGCGATTCTTGCAGAGCAATGTGAACACTTCTGCTTCCCAGGCACAGAGAAGGTGCTAGCAAGGAATTCTCTGCCTGCCTTTCCCCAGTGCTCTGCAAGCTCTCCAGGACAACATAGAATCTGGGGCTCTGTGCTTTCTTTCGTTCTGAACAAGTGTTACTGTTTTCTGCACAAAAGCGATTCTGCGAAGTAATGTGAACAGTTCTGCTGTGCAGACACAGAGAAGGTGCTAGCAGGGAATTCTCTGCCTGCCTTTCCCCAGTGCTCTGCAAGCTCTCCAGGACAACATAAAATCTGGGGCTCTGTGCTTTCTTTCCTTCTGAACAAGTGTTAGTGTTTTCTGCACAAAAGCGAATCTTGCGAAGCAATGTGAACACTTCTGCTTCCCAGGCACAGAGAAGGTACTATCAGGGAATTCTCTGCCTGCCTTTCCCCAGTGCTCTGCAAGCTCTCCAGGACAACATAGAATCTGGGGCTCTGTGCTTTCTTTCCTTCTGAACAAGTGTTACTGTTTTCTGCACAAAAGCGATTCTGCGAAGCAATGTGAACAGGCACAGAGAAGGTGCTAGCAGGGAATTCTCTGCCTGCCTTTCCCCAGTGCTCTGCAAGCTCTCCAGGACAACATAGAATCTGGGGCTCTGTGCTTTCTTTCGTTCTGAACAAGTGTTACTGTTTTCTGCACAAAAGCGATTCTGCGAAGCAATGTGAACAGGCACAGAGAAGGTGCTAGCAGGGAATTCTCTGCCTGCCTTTCCCCAGTGCTCTGCAAGCTCTCCAGGAGAACAGCAAATCTGGGGCTCTGTGCTTTCTTTCCTTCTGAACAAGTGTTACTGTTTTCTGCACAAAAGCGATTCTTGCGAAGCAATGTGAACACTTCTGCTTCCCAGGCACAGAGAAGGTGCTAGCAGGGAATTCTCTGCCTGCCTTTCCCCAGTGCTCTGCAAGCTCTCCAGGACAACATAGAATCTGGGGCTCTGTGCTTTCTTTCCTTCTGAACAAGTGTTACTGTTTTCTGCACAAAAGCGATTCTGCGAAGCAATGTGAACAGGCACAGAGAAGGTGCTATCAGGGAATTCTCTGCCTGCCTTTCCCCAGTGCTCTGCAAGCTCTCCAGGACAACATAAAATCTGGGGCTCTGTGCTTTCTTTCCTTCTGAACAATTGTTAGTGTTGTCTGCACAAAAGCGATTCTGCGAAGCAATGTGAACAGGCACAGAGAAGGTGCTAGCAGGGAATTCTCTGCCTGCCTTTCCCCAGTGCTCTGCAAGCTCTCCAGGACAACATAGAATCTGGGGCTCTGTGCTTTCTTTCCTTCTGAACAAGTGTTAGTGTTTTCTGCACAAAAGCGATTCTTGCGAAGCAATGTGAACACTTCTGCTTCCCAGGCACAGAGAAGGTGCTAGCAGGGAATTCTCTGCCTGCCTTTCCCCAGTGCTCTGCAAGCTCTCCAGGACAACATAAAATCTGGGGCTCTGTGCTTTCTTTCCTTCTGAACAAGTGTTACTGTTTTCTGCACAAAAGCGAATCTTGCGAAGCAATGTGAACACTTCTGCTTCCCAGGCACAGAGAAGGTACTATCAGGGAATTCTCTGCCTGCCTTTCCCCAGTGCTCTGCAAGCTCTCCAGGACAACATAGAATCTGGGGCTCTGTGCTTTCTTTCGTTCTGAACAAGTGTTACTGTTTTCTGCACAAAAGCGATTCTGCGAAGCAATGTGAACAGGCACAGAGAAGGTGCTAGCAGGGAATTCTCTGCCTGCCTTTCCCCAGTGCTCTGCAAGCTCTCCAGGAGAACAGTAAATCTGGGGCTCTGTGCTTTCTTTCGTTCTGAACAAGTGTTACTGTTTTCTGCACAAAAGCGATTCTTGCGAAGCAATGTGAACACTTCTGCTTCCCAGGCACAGAGAAGGTGCTAGCAGGGAATTCTCTGCCTGCCTTTCCCCAGTGCTCTGCAAGCTCTCCAGGACAACAGCAAATCTGGGGCTCTGTGCTTTCTTTCCTTCTGAACAAGTGTTACTGTTTTCTGCACAAAAGCGATTCTGCGAAGCAATGTGAACAGGCACAGAGAAGGTGCTATCAGGGAATTCTCTGCCTGCCTTTCCCCAGTGCTCTGCAAGCTCTCCAGGACAACATAAAATCTGGGGCTCTGTGCTTTCTTTCCTTCTGAACAAGTGTTAGTGTTTTCTGCACAAAAGCGAATCTTGCGAAGCAATGTGAACACTTCTGCTTTCTAGGCACAGAGAAGGTACTATCAGGGAATTCTCTGCCTGCCTTTCCCCAGTGCTCTGCAAGCTCTCCAGGAAAACATAGAATCTGGGGCTCTGTGCTTTCTTTCGTTCTGAACAAGTGTTACTGTTTTCTGCACAAAAGCGATTCTTGCGAAGCAATGTGAACAGGCACAGAGAAGGTGCTATCAGGGAATTCTCTGCCTGCCTTTCCCCAGTGCTCTGCAAGCTCTCCAGGACAACATAGAATCTGGGGCTCTGTGCTTTCTTTCCTTCTGAACAAGTGTTACTGTTTTCTGCACAAAAGCGATTCTTGCAAAGCAATGTGAACACTTCTGCTTCGCAGGCACAGAGAAGGTGCTAGCAAGGAATTCTCTGCCTGCCTTTCCCCAGTGCTCTGCAAGCTCTCCAGGACAACATAAAATCTGGGGCTCTGTGCTTTCTTTCCTTCTGAACAAGTGTTACTGTTTTCTTCACAAAAGCGATTCTGGGAAGCAATGTGAACACTTCTGCTTCCCAGGCACAGAGAAGGTGCTAGCAAGGAATTCTCTGCCTGCCTTTCCCCAGTGCTCTGCAAGCTCTCCAGGACAACATAGAATCTGGGGCTCTGTGCTTTCTTTCCTTCTGAACAAGTGTTACTGTTTTCTGCACAAAAGCGATTCTTGCAGAGCAATGTGAACACTTCTGCTTCCCAGGCACAGAGAAGGTGCTAGCAGGGAATTCTCTGCCTGCCTTTCCCCAGTGCTCTGAAAGCTCTCCAGGACAACATAAAATCTGGGGCTCTGTGCTTTCTTTCCTTCTGAACAAGTGTTACTGTTTTCTGCACATAGCGATTCTGCGAAGTAATGTGAACACTACTGCTTCCCAGGCACAGAGAAGGTGCTAGCAGGGAATTCTCTGCCTGCCTTTCCCCAGTGCTCTGCAAGCTCTCCAGGACAACATAAAATCTGGGGCTCTGTGCTTTCTTTCCTTCTGAACAAGTGTTACTGTTTTCTGCACAAAAGCGAATCTTGCGAAGCAATGTGAACACTTCTGCTTCCCAGGCACAGAGAAGGTACTATCAGGGAATTCTCTGCCTGCCTTTCCCCAGTGCTCTGCAAGCTCTCCAGGACAACATAGAATCTGGGGCTCTGTGCTTTCTTTCGTTCTGAACAAGTGTTACTGTTTTCTGCACAAAAGCGATTCTGCGAAGCAATGTGAACAGGCACAGAGAAGGTGCTAGCAGGGAATTCTCTGCCTGCCTTTCCCCAGTGCTCTGCAAGCTCTCCAGGAGAACAGTAAATCTGGGGCTCTGTGCTTTCTTTCGTTCTGAACAAGTGTTACTGTTTTCTGCACAAAAGCGATTCTTGCGAAGCAATGTGAACACTTCTGCTTCCCAGGCACAGAGAAGGTGCTAGCAGGGAATTCTCTGCCTGCCTTTCCCCAGTGCTCTGCAAGCTCTCCAGGACAACAGCAAATCTGGGGCTCTGTGCTTTCTTTCGTTCTGAACAAGTGTTACTGTTTTCTGCACAAAAGCGATTCTGCGAAGCAATGTGAACAGGCACAGAGAAGGTGCTATCAGGGAATTCTCTGCCTGCCTTTCCCCAGTGCTCTGCAAGCTCTCCAGGACAACATAAAATCTGGGGCTCTGTGCTTTCTTTCCTTCTGAACAAGTGTTAGTGTTTTCTGCACAAAAGCGAATCTTGCGAAGCAATGTGAACACTTCTGCTTTCTAGGCACAGAGAAGGTACTATCAGGGAATTCTCTGCCTGCCTTTCCCCAGTGCTCTGCAAGCTCTCCAGGACAACATAGAATCTGGGGCTCTGTGCTTTCTTTCCTTCTGAACAAGTGTTACTGTTTTCTTCACAAAAGCGATTCTGCGAAAAAATGTGAACAGGCACAGAGAAGGTACTAGCAAGGAATTCTCTGCCTGCCTTTCCCCAGCGCTCTGCAAGCTCTCCAGGACAACATAAAATCTGGGGCTCTGTGCTTTCTTTCCTTCTGAACAAGTGTTACTGTTTTCTGCACAAAAGCGATTCTTGCGAAGCAATGTGAACACTTCTGCTTCCCAGGCACAGAGAAGGTGCTAGCAGGGAATTCTCTGCCTGCCTTTCCCCAGTGCTCTGCAAGCTCTCCAGGACAACATAGAATCTGGGGCTCTGTGCTTTCTTTCCTTCTGAACAAGTGTTACTGTTTTCTGCACAAAAGCGATTCTGCGAAGCAATGTGAACAGGCACAGAGAAGGTGCTAGCAGGGAATTCTCTGCCTGCCTTTCCCCAGTGCTCTGCAAGCTCTCCAGGACAACATAGAATCTGGGGCTCTGTGCTTTCTTTCCTTCTGAACAAGTGTTACTGTTTTCTGCACAAAAGCGATTCTTGCAGAGCAATGTGAACACTTCTGCTTCCCAGGCACAGAGAAGGTGCTAGCAAGGAATTCTCTGCCTGCCTTTCCCCAGTGCTCTGCAAGCTCTCCAGGACAACAGCAAATCTGGGGCTCTGTGCTTTCTTTCGTTCTGAACAAGTGTTACTGTTTTCTGCACAAAAGCGATTCTGCGAAGCAATGTGAACACTACTGCTTCCCAGGCACAGAGAAGGTGCTAGCAAGGAATTCTCTGCCTGCCTTTCCCCAGTGCTCTGCAAGCTCTCCAGGACAACATAGAATCTGGGGCTCTGTGCTTTCTTTCGTTCTGAACAAGTGTTACTGTTTTCTGCACAAAAGCGATTCTGCGAAGTAATGTGAACACTTCTGCTACCCAGGCACAGAGAAGGTGCTAGCAGGGAATTCTCTGCCTGCCTTTCCCCAGTGCTCTGCAAGCTCTCCAGGACAACATAAAATCTGGGGCTCTGTGCTTTCTTTCCTTCTGAACAAGTGTTAGTGTTTTCTGCACAAAAGCGAATCTTGCGAAGCAATGTGAACACTTCTGCTTCCCAGGCACAGAGAAGGTACTATCAGGGAATTCTCTGCCTGCCTTTCCCCAGTGCTCTGCAAGCTCTCCAGGACAACATAGAATCTGGGGCTCTGTGCTTTCTTTCGTTCTGAACAAGTGTTACTGTTTTCTGCACAAAAGCGATTCTGCGAAGCAATGTGAACAGGCACAGAGAAGGTGCTAGCAGGGAATTCTCTGCCTGCCTTTCCCCAGTGCTCTGCAAGCTCTCCAGGACAACATAGAATCTGGGGCTCTGTGCTTTCTTTCGTTCTGAACAAGTGTTACTGTTTTCTGCACAAAAGCGATTCTGCGAAGCAATGTGAACAGGCACAGAGAAGGTGCTAGCAGGGAATTCTCTGCCTGCCTTTCCCCAGTGCTCTGCAAGCTCTCCAGGAGAACAGCAAATCTGGGGCTCTGTGCTTTCTTTCGTTCTGAACAAGTGTTACTGTTTTCTGCACAAAAGCGATTCTTGCGAAGCAATGTGAACACTTCTGCTTCCCAGGCACAGAGAAGGTGCTAGCAGGGAATTCTCTGCCTGCCTTTCCCCAGTGCTCTGCAAGCTCTCCAGGACAACATAGAATCTGGGGCTCTGTGCTTTCTTTCCTTCTGAACAAGTGTTACTGTTTTCTGCACAAAAGCGATTCTGCGAAGCAATGTGAACAGGCACAGAGAAGGTGCTATCAGGGAATTCTCTGCCTGCCTTTCCCCAGTGCTCTGCAAGCTCTCCAGGACAACATAAAATCTGGGGCTCTGTGCTTTCTTTCCTTCTGAACAATTGTTAGTGTTGTCTGCACAAAAGCGATTCTGCGAAGCAATGTGAACAGGCACAGAGAAGGTGCTAGCAGGGAATTCTCTGCCTGCCTTTCCCCAGTGCTCTGCAAGCTCTCCAGGACAACATAGAATCTGGGGCTCTGTGCTTTCTTTCCTTCTGAACAAGTGTTACTGTTTTCTGCACAAAAGCGATTCTTGCGAAGCAATGTGAACACTTCTGCTTCCCAGGCACAGAGAAGGTGCTAGCAGGGAATTCTCTGCCTGCCTTTCCCCAGTGCTCTGCAAGCTCTCCAGGACAACATAGAATCTGGGGCTCTGTGCTTTCTTTCCTTCTGAACAAGTGTTACTGTTTTCTGCACAAAAGCGATTCTGCCAAGCAATGTGAACAGGCACAGAGAAGGTGCTAGCAGGGAATTCTCTGCCTGCCTTTCCCCAGTGCTCTGCAAGCTCTCCAGGACAACATAAAATCTGGGGCTCTGTGCTGTCTTTCGTTCTGAACAAGTGTTACTGTTTTCTGCACAAAAGCGATTCTGCGAAGCAATGTGAACACTTCTGCTTCCCAGGCACAGAGAAGGTGCTATCAGGGAATTCTCTGCCTGCCTTTCCCCAGTGCTCTGCAAGCTCTCCAGGACAACATAAAATCTGGGGCTCTGTGCTTTCTTTCCTTCTGAACAAGTGTTACTGTTTTCTGCACAAAAGCGAATCTTGCGAAGCAATGTGAACACTTCTGCTTCCCAGGCACAGAGAAGGTGCTAGCAGGGAATTCTCTGCCTGCCTTTCCCCAGTGCTCTGCAAGCTCTCCAGGACAACATAGAATCTGGGGCTCTGTGCTTTCTTTCGTTCTGAAAAAGTGTTACTGTTTTCTGCACAAAAGCGATTCTGCGAAGCAATGTGAAAAGGCACAGAGAAGGTGCTAGCAGGGAATTCTCTGCCTGCCTTTCCCCAGTGCTCTGCAAGCTCTCCAGAACAACATAAAATCTGGGGCTCTGTGCTTTCTTTCCTTCTGAACAAGTGTTAGTGTTTTCTGCACAAAAGCGATTCTTGCGAAGCAATGTGAACACTTCTGCTTCCCAGGCACAGAGAAGGTGCTAGCAGGGAATTCTCTGCCTGCCTTTCCCCAGTGCTCTGCAAGCTCTCCAGGACAACATAGAATCTGGGGCTCTGTGCTTTCTTTCCTTCTGAACAAGTGTTACTGTTTTCTGCACAAAAGCGAATCTTGCGAAGCAATGTGAACACTTCTGCTTCCTAGGCACAGAGAAGGTACTATCAGGGAATTCTCTGCCTGCCTTTCCCCAGTGCTCTGCAAGCTCTCCAGGACAACATAAAATCTGGGGCTCTGTGCTTTCTTTCCTTCTGAACAAGTGTTACTGTTTTCTTCACAAAAGCGATTCTGCGAAACAATGTGAACAGGCACAGAGAAGGTACTAGCAAGGAATTCTCTGCCTGCCTTTCCCCAGTGCTCTGAAAGCTCTCCAGGACAACATAAAATCTGGGGCTCTGTGCTTTCTTTCCTTCTGAACAAGTGTTACTGTTTTCTGCACAAAAACGATTCTTGCGAAGCAATGTGAACACTTCTGCTTCCCAGGCACAGAGAAGGTGCTAGCAGGGAATTCT
Source organism: Strix aluco (assembly GCF_031877795.1). Classification (NCBI taxonomy): domain Eukaryota; kingdom Metazoa; phylum Chordata; class Aves; order Strigiformes; family Strigidae; genus Strix; species Strix aluco. The sequence continues at coordinate 5,004,468 of NC_133960.1, forward strand.
CTGCCTGCCTTTCCCCAGTGCTCTGCAAGCTCTCCAGGAAAACATAGAATCTGGGGCTCTGTGCTTTCTTTCGTTCTGAACAAGTGTTACTGTTTTCTGCACAAAAGCGATTCTTGCGAAGCAATGTGAACAGGCACAGAGAAGGTGCTATCAGGGAATTCTCTGCCTGCCTTTCCCCAGTGCTCTGCAAGCTCTCCAGGACAACATAGAATCTGGGGCTCTGTGCTTTCTTTCCTTCTGAACAAGTGTTACTGTTTTCTGCACAAAAGCGATTCTTGCAAAGCAATGTGAACACTTCTGCTTCCCAGGCACAGAGAAGGTGCTAGCAAGGAATTCTCTGCCTGCCTTTCCCCAGTGCTCTGCAAGCTCTCCAGGACAACATAAAATCTGGGGCTCTGTGCTTTCTTTCCTTCTGAACAAGTGTTACTGTTTTCTTCACAAAAGCGATTCTGGGAAGCAATGTGAACACTTCTGCTTCCCAGGCACAGAGAAGGTGCTAGCAAGGAATTCTCTGCCTGCCTTTCCCCAGTGCTCTGCAAGCTCTCCAGGACAACATAGAATCTGGGGCTCTGTGCTTTCTTTCCTTCTGAACAAGTGTTACTGTTTTCTGCACAAAAGCGATTCTTGCAGAGCAATGTGAACACTTCTGCTTCCCAGGCACAGAGAAGGTGCTAGCAGGGAATTCTCTGCCTGCCTTTCCCCAGTGCTCTGAAAGCTCTCCAGGACAACATAAAATCTGGGGCTCTGTGCTTTCTTTCCTTCTGAACAAGTGTTACTGTTTTCTGCACATAGCGATTCTGCGAAGTAATGTGAACACTACTGCTTCCCAGGCACAGAGAAGGTGCTAGCAGGGAATTCTCTGCCTGCCTTTCCCCAGTGCTCTGCAAGCTCTCCAGGACAACATAAAATCTGGGGCTCTGTGCTTTCTTTCCTTCTGAACAAGTGTTACTGTTTTCTGCACAAAAGCGAATCTTGCGAAGCAATGTGAACACTTCTGCTTCCCAGGCACAGAGAAGGTACTATCAGGGAATTCTCTGCCTGCCTTTCCCCAGTGCTCTGCAAGCTCTCCAGGACAACATAGAATCTGGGGCTCTGTGCTTTCTTTCGTTCTGAACAAGTGTTACTGTTTTCTGCACAAAAGCGATTCTGCGAAGCAATGTGAACAGGCACAGAGAAGGTGCTAGCAGGGAATTCTCTGCCTGCCTTTCCCCAGTGCTCTGCAAGCTCTCCAGGAGAACAGTAAATCTGGGGCTCTGTGCTTTCTTTCGTTCTGAACAAGTGTTACTGTTTTCTGCACAAAAGCGATTCTTGCGAAGCAATGTGAACACTTCTGCTTCCCAGGCACAGAGAAGGTGCTAGCAGGGAATTCTCTGCCTGCCTTTCCCCAGTGCTCTGCAAGCTCTCCAGGACAACAGCAAATCTGGGGCTCTGTGCTTTCTTTCCTTCTGAACAAGTGTTACTGTTTTCTGCACAAAAGCGATTCTGCGAAGCAATGTGAACAGGCACAGAGAAGGTGCTATCAGGGAATTCTCTGCCTGCCTTTCCCCAGTGCTCTGCAAGCTCTCCAGGACAACATAAAATCTGGGGCTCTGTGCTTTCTTTCCTTCTGAACAAGTGTTAGTGTTTTCTGCACAAAAGCGAATCTTGCGAAGCAATGTGAACACTTCTGCTTTCTAGGCACAGAGAAGGTACTATCAGGGAATTCTCTGCCTGCCTTTCCCCAGTGCTCTGCAAGCTCTCCAGGAAAACATAGAATCTGGGGCTCTGTGCTTTCTTTCGTTCTGAACAAGTGTTACTGTTTTCTGCACAAAAGCGATTCTTGCGAAGCAATGTGAACAGGCACAGAGAAGGTGCTATCAGGGAATTCTCTGCCTGCCTTTCCCCAGTGCTCTGCAAGCTCTCCAGGACAACATAGAATCTGGGGCTCTGTGCTTTCTTTCCTTCTGAACAAGTGTTACTGTTTTCTGCACAAAAGCGATTCTTGCAAAGCAATGTGAACACTTCTGCTTCGCAGGCACAGAGAAGGTGCTAGCAAGGAATTCTCTGCCTGCCTTTCCCCAGTGCTCTGCAAGCTCTCCAGGACAACATAAAATCTGGGGCTCTGTGCTTTCTTTCCTTCTGAACAAGTGTTACTGTTTTCTTCACAAAAGCGATTCTGGGAAGCAATGTGAACACTTCTGCTTCCCAGGCACAGAGAAGGTGCTAGCAAGGAATTCTCTGCCTGCCTTTCCCCAGTGCTCTGCAAGCTCTCCAGGACAACATAGAATCTGGGGCTCTGTGCTTTCTTTCCTTCTGAACAAGTGTTACTGTTTTCTGCACAAAAGCGATTCTTGCAGAGCAATGTGAACACTTCTGCTTCCCAGGCACAGAGAAGGTGCTAGCAGGGAATTCTCTGCCTGCCTTTCCCCAGTGCTCTGAAAGCTCTCCAGGACAACATAAAATCTGGGGCTCTGTGCTTTCTTTCCTTCTGAACAAGTGTTACTGTTTTCTGCACATAGCGATTCTGCGAAGTAATGTGAACACTACTGCTTCCCAGGCACAGAGAAGGTGCTAGCAGGGAATTCTCTGCCTGCCTTTCCCCAGTGCTCTGCAAGCTCTCCAGGACAACATAAAATCTGGGGCTCTGTGCTTTCTTTCCTTCTGAACAAGTGTTACTGTTTTCTGCACAAAAGCGAATCTTGCGAAGCAATGTGAACACTTCTGCTTCCCAGGCACAGAGAAGGTACTATCAGGGAATTCTCTGCCTGCCTTTCCCCAGTGCTCTGCAAGCTCTCCAGGACAACATAGAATCTGGGGCTCTGTGCTTTCTTTCGTTCTGAACAAGTGTTACTGTTTTCTGCACAAAAGCGATTCTGCGAAGCAATGTGAACAGGCACAGAGAAGGTGCTAGCAGGGAATTCTCTGCCTGCCTTTCCCCAGTGCTCTGCAAGCTCTCCAGGAGAACAGTAAATCTGGGGCTCTGTGCTTTCTTTCGTTCTGAACAAGTGTTACTGTTTTCTGCACAAAAGCGATTCTTGCGAAGCAATGTGAACACTTCTGCTTCCCAGGCACAGAGAAGGTGCTAGCAGGGAATTCTCTGCCTGCCTTTCCCCAGTGCTCTGCAAGCTCTCCAGGACAACAGCAAATCTGGGGCTCTGTGCTTTCTTTCGTTCTGAACAAGTGTTACTGTTTTCTGCACAAAAGCGATTCTGCGAAGCAATGTGAACAGGCACAGAGAAGGTGCTATCAGGGAATTCTCTGCCTGCCTTTCCCCAGTGCTCTGCAAGCTCTCCAGGACAACATAAAATCTGGGGCTCTGTGCTTTCTTTCCTTCTGAACAAGTGTTAGTGTTTTCTGCACAAAAGCGAATCTTGCGAAGCAATGTGAACACTTCTGCTTTCTAGGCACAGAGAAGGTACTATCAGGGAATTCTCTGCCTGCCTTTCCCCAGTGCTCTGCAAGCTCTCCAGGACAACATAGAATCTGGGGCTCTGTGCTTTCTTTCCTTCTGAACAAGTGTTACTGTTTTCTTCACAAAAGCGATTCTGCGAAAAAATGTGAACAGGCACAGAGAAGGTACTAGCAAGGAATTCTCTGCCTGCCTTTCCCCAGCGCTCTGCAAGCTCTCCAGGACAACATAAAATCTGGGGCTCTGTGCTTTCTTTCCTTCTGAACAAGTGTTACTGTTTTCTGCACAAAAGCGATTCTTGCGAAGCAATGTGAACACTTCTGCTTCCCAGGCACAGAGAAGGTGCTAGCAGGGAATTCTCTGCCTGCCTTTCCCCAGTGCTCTGCAAGCTCTCCAGGACAACATAGAATCTGGGGCTCTGTGCTTTCTTTCCTTCTGAACAAGTGTTACTGTTTTCTGCACAAAAGCGATTCTGCGAAGCAATGTGAACAGGCACAGAGAAGGTGCTAGCAGGGAATTCTCTGCCTGCCTTTCCCCAGTGCTCTGCAAGCTCTCCAGGACAACATAGAATCTGGGGCTCTGTGCTTTCTTTCCTTCTGAACAAGTGTTACTGTTTTCTGCACAAAAGCGATTCTTGCAGAGCAATGTGAACACTTCTGCTTCCCAGGCACAGAGAAGGTGCTAGCAAGGAATTCTCTGCCTGCCTTTCCCCAGTGCTCTGCAAGCTCTCCAGGACAACAGCAAATCTGGGGCTCTGTGCTTTCTTTCGTTCTGAACAAGTGTTACTGTTTTCTGCACAAAAGCGATTCTGCGAAGCAATGTGAACACTACTGCTTCCCAGGCACAGAGAAGGTGCTAGCAAGGAATTCTCTGCCTGCCTTTCCCCAGTGCTCTGCAAGCTCTCCAGGACAACATAGAATCTGGGGCTCTGTGCTTTCTTTCGTTCTGAACAAGTGTTACTGTTTTCTGCACAAAAGCGATTCTGCGAAGTAATGTGAACACTTCTGCTACCCAGGCACAGAGAAGGTGCTAGCAGGGAATTCTCTGCCTGCCTTTCCCCAGTGCTCTGCAAGCTCTCCAGGACAACATAAAATCTGGGGCTCTGTGCTTTCTTTCCTTCTGAACAAGTGTTAGTGTTTTCTGCACAAAAGCGAATCTTGCGAAGCAATGTGAACACTTCTGCTTCCCAGGCACAGAGAAGGTACTATCAGGGAATTCTCTGCCTGCCTTTCCCCAGTGCTCTGCAAGCTCTCCAGGACAACATAGAATCTGGGGCTCTGTGCTTTCTTTCGTTCTGAACAAGTGTTACTGTTTTCTGCACAAAAGCGATTCTGCGAAGCAATGTGAACAGGCACAGAGAAGGTGCTAGCAGGGAATTCTCTGCCTGCCTTTCCCCAGTGCTCTGCAAGCTCTCCAGGACAACATAGAATCTGGGGCTCTGTGCTTTCTTTCGTTCTGAACAAGTGTTACTGTTTTCTGCACAAAAGCGATTCTGCGAAGCAATGTGAACAGGCACAGAGAAGGTGCTAGCAGGGAATTCTCTGCCTGCCTTTCCCCAGTGCTCTGCAAGCTCTCCAGGAGAACAGCAAATCTGGGGCTCTGTGCTTTCTTTCGTTCTGAACAAGTGTTACTGTTTTCTGCACAAAAGCGATTCTTGCGAAGCAATGTGAACACTTCTGCTTCCCAGGCACAGAGAAGGTGCTAGCAGGGAATTCTCTGCCTGCCTTTCCCCAGTGCTCTGCAAGCTCTCCAGGACAACATAGAATCTGGGGCTCTGTGCTTTCTTTCCTTCTGAACAAGTGTTACTGTTTTCTGCACAAAAGCGATTCTGCGAAGCAATGTGAACAGGCACAGAGAAGGTGCTATCAGGGAATTCTCTGCCTGCCTTTCCCCAGTGCTCTGCAAGCTCTCCAGGACAACATAAAATCTGGGGCTCTGTGCTTTCTTTCCTTCTGAACAATTGTTAGTGTTGTCTGCACAAAAGCGATTCTGCGAAGCAATGTGAACAGGCACAGAGAAGGTGCTAGCAGGGAATTCTCTGCCTGCCTTTCCCCAGTGCTCTGCAAGCTCTCCAGGACAACATAGAATCTGGGGCTCTGTGCTTTCTTTCCTTCTGAACAAGTGTTACTGTTTTCTGCACAAAAGCGATTCTTGCGAAGCAATGTGAACACTTCTGCTTCCCAGGCACAGAGAAGGTGCTAGCAGGGAATTCTCTGCCTGCCTTTCCCCAGTGCTCTGCAAGCTCTCCAGGACAACATAGAATCTGGGGCTCTGTGCTTTCTTTCCTTCTGAACAAGTGTTACTGTTTTCTGCACAAAAGCGATTCTGCCAAGCAATGTGAACAGGCACAGAGAAGGTGCTAGCAGGGAATTCTCTGCCTGCCTTTCCCCAGTGCTCTGCAAGCTCTCCAGGACAACATAAAATCTGGGGCTCTGTGCTGTCTTTCGTTCTGAACAAGTGTTACTGTTTTCTGCACAAAAGCGATTCTGCGAAGCAATGTGAACACTTCTGCTTCCCAGGCACAGAGAAGGTGCTATCAGGGAATTCTCTGCCTGCCTTTCCCCAGTGCTCTGCAAGCTCTCCAGGACAACATAAAATCTGGGGCTCTGTGCTTTCTTTCCTTCTGAACAAGTGTTACTGTTTTCTGCACAAAAGCGAATCTTGCGAAGCAATGTGAACACTTCTGCTTCCCAGGCACAGAGAAGGTGCTAGCAGGGAATTCTCTGCCTGCCTTTCCCCAGTGCTCTGCAAGCTCTCCAGGACAACATAGAATCTGGGGCTCTGTGCTTTCTTTCGTTCTGAAAAAGTGTTACTGTTTTCTGCACAAAAGCGATTCTGCGAAGCAATGTGAAAAGGCACAGAGAAGGTGCTAGCAGGGAATTCTCTGCCTGCCTTTCCCCAGTGCTCTGCAAGCTCTCCAGAACAACATAAAATCTGGGGCTCTGTGCTTTCTTTCCTTCTGAACAAGTGTTAGTGTTTTCTGCACAAAAGCGATTCTTGCGAAGCAATGTGAACACTTCTGCTTCCCAGGCACAGAGAAGGTGCTAGCAGGGAATTCTCTGCCTGCCTTTCCCCAGTGCTCTGCAAGCTCTCCAGGACAACATAGAATCTGGGGCTCTGTGCTTTCTTTCCTTCTGAACAAGTGTTACTGTTTTCTGCACAAAAGCGATTCTGCGAAGCAATGTGAACAGGCAAAGAGAAGGTGCTAGCAGGGAATTCTCTGCCTGCCTTTCCCCAGTGCTCTGCAAGCTCTCCAGGACAACATAGAATCTGGGGCTCTGTGCTTTCTTTCCTTCTGAACAAGTGTTAGTGTTTTCTGCACAAAAGCGATTCTTGCGAAGCAATGTGAACACTTCTGCTTCCCAGGCACAGAGAAGGTGCTAGCAGGGAATTCTCTGCCTGCCTTTCCCCAGTGCTCTGCAAGCTCTCCAGGACAACATAGAATCTGGGGCTCTGTGCTTTCTTTCCTTCTGAACAAGTGTTACTGTTTTCTGCACAAAAGCGATTCTGCGAAGCAATGTGAACAGGCACAGAGAAGGTGCTAGCAGGGAATTCTCTGCCTGCCTTTCCCCAGTGCTCTGCAAGCTCTCCAGGACAACATAGAATCTGGGGCTCTGTGCTTTCTTTCCTTCTGAACAAGTGTTACTGTTTTCTGCACAAAAGCGATTCTGCGAAGCAATGTGAACAGGCACAGAGAAGGTGCTAGCAGGGAATTCTCTGCCTGCCTTTCCCCAGTGCTCTGCAAGCTCTCCAGGACAACATAAAATCTGGGGCTCTGTGCTTTCTTTCCTTCTGAACAAGTGTTACTGTTTTCTGCACAAAAGCGATTCTTGCGAAGCAATGTGAACACTTCTGCTTCCCAGGCACAGAGAAGGTGCTAGCAGGGAATTCTCTGCCTGCCTTTCCCCAGTGCTCTGCAAGCTCTCCAGGACAACATAAAATCTGGGGCTCTGTGCTTTCTTTCCTTCTGAACAAGTGTTAGTGTTTTCTGCACAAAAGCGAATCTTGCGAAGCAATGTGAACACTTCTGCTTCCCAGGCACAGAGAAGGTACTATCAGGGAATTCTCTGCCTGCCTTTCCCCAGTGCTCTGCAAGCTCTCCAGGACAACATAGAATCTGGGGCTCTGTGCTTTCTTTCGTTCTGAACAAGTGTTACTGTTTTCTGCACAAAAGCGATTCTGCGAAGCAATGTGAACAGGCACAGAGAAGGTGCTAGCAGGGAATTCTCTGCCTGCCTTTCCCCAGTGCTCTGCAAGCTCTCCAGGAGAACAGCAAATCTGGGGCTCTGTGCTTTCTTTCGTTCTGAACAAGTGTTACTGTTTTCTGCACAAAAGCGATTCTTGCGAAGCAATGTGAACACTTCTGCTTCCCAGGCACAGAGAAGGTGCTAGCAGGGAATTCTCTGCCTGCCTTTCCCCGGTGCTCTGCAAGCTCTCCAGGACAACAGCAAATCTGGGGCTCTGTGCTTTCTTTCGTTCTGAACAAGTGTTACTGTTTTCTGCACAAAAGCGATTCTGCGAAGCAATGTGAACAGGCACAGAGAAGGTGCTATCAGGGAATTCTCTGCCTGCCTTTCCCCAGTGCTCTGCAAGCTCTCCAGGACAACATAAAATCTGGGGCTCTGTGCTTTCTTTCCTTCTGAACAAGTGTTAGTGTTTTCTGCACAAAAGCGAATCTTGCGAAGCAATGTGAACACTTCTGCTTTCTAGGCACAGAGAAGGTACTATCAGGGAATTCTCTGCCTGCCTTTCCCCAGTGCTCTGCAAGCTCTCCAGGACAACATAGAATCTGGGGCTCTGTGCTTTCTTTCCTTCTGAACAAGTGTTACTGTTTTCTTCACAAAAGCGATTCTGCGAAAAAATGTGAACAGGCACAGAGAAGGTACTAGCAAGGAATTCTCTGCCTGCCTTTCCCCAGTGCTCTGCAAGCTCTCCAGGACAACATAAAATCTGGGGCTCTGTGCTTTCTTTCCTTCTGAACAAGTGTTACTGTTTTCTGCACAAAAGCGATTCTTGCGAAGCAATGTGAACACTTCTGCTTCCCAGGCACAGAGAAGGTGCTAGCAGGGAATTCTCTGCCTGCCTTTCCCCAGTGCTCTGCAAGCTCTCCAGGACAACATAGAATCTGGGGCTCTGTGCTTTCTTTCGTTCTGAACAAGTGTTACTGTTTTCTGCACAAAAGCGATTCTGCGAAGCAATGTGAACAGGCACAGAGAAGGTGCTAGCAGGGAATTCTCTGCCTGCCTTTCCCCAGTGCTCTGCAAGCTCTCCAGGACAACATAGAATCTGGGGCTCTGTGCTTTCTTTCCTTCTGAACAAGTGTTACTGTTTTCTGCACAAAAGCGATTCTTGCAGAGCAATGTGAACACTTCTGCTTCCCAGGCACAGAGAAGGTGCTAGCAAGGAATTCTCTGCCTGCCTTTCCCCAGTGCTCTGCAAGCTCTCCAGGACAACATAGAATCTGGGGCTCTGTGCTTTCTTTCGTTCTGAACAAGTGTTACTGTTTTCTGCACAAAAGCGATTCTGCGAAGTAATGTGAACAGTTCTGCTGTGCAGACACAGAGAAGGTGCTAGCAGGGAATTCTCTGCCTGCCTTTCCCCAGTGCTCTGCAAGCTCTCCAGGACAACATAAAATCTGGGGCTCTGTGCTTTCTTTCCTTCTGAACAAGTGTTAGTGTTTTCTGCACAAAAGCGAATCTTGCGAAGCAATGTGAACACTTCTGCTTCCCAGGCACAGAGAAGGTACTATCAGGGAATTCTCTGCCTGCCTTTCCCCAGTGCTCTGCAAGCTCTCCAGGACAACATAGAATCTGGGGCTCTGTGCTTTCTTTCCTTCTGAACAAGTGTTACTGTTTTCTGCACAAAAGCGATTCTGCGAAGCAATGTGAACAGGCACAGAGAAGGTGCTAGCAGGGAATTCTCTGCCTGCCTTTCCCCAGTGCTCTGCAAGCTCTCCAGGACAACATAGAATCTGGGGCTCTGTGCTTTCTTTCGTTCTGAACAAGTGTTACTGTTTTCTGCACAAAAGCGATTCTGCGAAGCAATGTGAACAGGCACAGAGAAGGTGCTAGCAGGGAATTCTCTGCCTGCCTTTCCCCAGTGCTCTGCAAGCTCTCCAGGAGAACAGCAAATCTGGGGCTCTGTGCTTTCTTTCCTTCTGAACAAGTGTTACTGTTTTCTGCACAAAAGCGATTCTTGCGAAGCAATGTGAACACTTCTGCTTCCCAGGCACAGAGAAGGTGCTAGCAGGGAATTCTCTGCCTGCCTTTCCCCAGTGCTCTGCAAGCTCTCCAGGACAACATAGAATCTGGGGCTCTGTGCTTTCTTTCCTTCTGAACAAGTGTTACTGTTTTCTGCACAAAAGCGATTCTGCGAAGCAATGTGAACAGGCACAGAGAAGGTGCTATCAGGGAATTCTCTGCCTGCCTTTCCCCAGTGCTCTGCAAGCTCTCCAGGACAACATAAAATCTGGGGCTCTGTGCTTTCTTTCCTTCTGAACAATTGTTAGTGTTGTCTGCACAAAAGCGATTCTGCGAAGCAATGTGAACAGGCACAGAGAAGGTGCTAGCAGGGAATTCTCTGCCTGCCTTTCCCCAGTGCTCTGCAAGCTCTCCAGGACAACATAGAATCTGGGGCTCTGTGCTTTCTTTCCTTCTGAACAAGTGTTAGTGTTTTCTGCACAAAAGCGATTCTTGCGAAGCAATGTGAACACTTCTGCTTCCCAGGCACAGAGAAGGTGCTAGCAGGGAATTCTCTGCCTGCCTTTCCCCAGTGCTCTGCAAGCTCTCCAGGACAACATAGAATCTGGGGCTCTGTGCTTTCTTTCCTTCTGAACAAGTGTTACTGTTTTCTGCACAAAAGCGATTCTGCGAAGCAATGTGAACAGGCACAGAGAAGGTGCTAGCAGGGAATTCTCTGCCTGCCTTTCCCCAGTGCTCTGCAAGCTCTCCAGGACAACATAAAATCTGGGGCTCTGTGCTTTCTTTCCTTCTGAACAAGTGTTACTGTTTTCTGCACAAAAGCGTTTCTGCGAAGCAATGTGAACACTTCTGCTTCCCGGGCACAGAGAAGGTGCTAGCAGGGAATTCTCTGCCTGCCTTTCCCCAGTGCTCTGCAAGCTCTCCAGGAAAACAGCAAATCTGGGGCTCTGTGCTTTCTTTCGTTCTGAACAAGTGTTACTGTTTTCTGCACAAAAGCGATTCTGCGAAGCAATATGAACAGGCACAGAGAAGGTGCTATCAGGGAATTCTCTGCCTGCCTTTCCCCAGTGCTCTGCAAGCTCTCCAGGACAACATAGAATCGGGGTCTCTGTGCTTTCTTTCGTTCTGAACAAGTGTTACTGTTTTCTGCACAAAAGCGATTCTTGCGAAGCAATGTGAACACTTCTGCTTCCCAGGCACAGAGAAGGTGCTAGCAGGGAATTCTCTGCCTGCCTTTCCCCAGTGCTCTGCAAGCTCTCCAGGACAACATAAAATCTGGGGCTCTGTGCTTGCTTTCCTTCTGAACAAGTGTTAGTGTTTTCTGCACAAAAGCGATTCTTGCGAAGCAATGTGAACACTTCTGCTTCCCAGGCACAGAGAAGGTGCTAGCAAGGAATTCTCTGCCTGCCTTTCCCCAGTGCTCTGCAAGCTCTCCAGGACAACATAAAATCTGGGCCTCTGTGCTTTCTTTCCTTCTGAACAAGTGTTAGTGTTTTCTGCACAAAAGCGATTCTGCGAAGCAATGTGAACAGGAACAGAGAAGGTGCTATCAGGGAATTCTCTGCCTGCCTTTCCCCAGTGCTCTGCAAGCTCTCCAGGACAACATAGAATCTGGGGCTCTGTGCTTTCTTTCCTTCTGAACAAGTGTTACTGTTTTCTGCACAAAAGCGATTCTGCGAAGCAATGAGAACACTGCTGCTTCCCAGGCACAGAGAAGGTGCTAGCAGGGAATTCTCTGCCTGCCTTTCCCCAGTGCTCTGCAAGCTCTCCAGGACAACAGCAAATCTGGGGCTCTGTGCTTTCTTTCGTTCTGAACAAGTGTTACTGTTTTCTGCACAAAAGCGATTCTTGCGAAGCAATGTGAACACTTCTGCTTCCCAGGCACAGAGAAGGTGCTATCAGGGAATTCTCTGCCTGCCTTTCCCCAGTGCTCTGCAAGCTCTCCAGGACAACAGCAAATCTGGGGCTCTGTGCTTTCTTTCGTTCTGAACAAGTGTTACTGTTTTCTGCACAAAAGCGATTCTGCGAAGCAATGTGAACAGGCACAGAGAAGGTGCTATCAGGGAATTCTCTGCCTGCCTTTCCCCAGTGCTCTGAAAGCTCTCCAGGACAACATAGAATCTGGGGCTCTGTGCTTTCTTTCCTTCTGAACAAGTGTTACTGTTTTCTGCACAAAAGCGATTCTTGCGAAGCAATGTGAACACTTCTGCTTCCCAGGCACAGAGAAGGTGCTAGCAGGGAATTCTCTGCCTGCCTTTCCCCAGTGCTCTGCAAGCTCTCCAGGACAACATAGAATCTGGGGCTCTGTGCTTTCTTTCCTTCTGAACAAGTGTTACTGTTTTCTGCACAAAAGCGATTCTGCGAAGCAATGTGAACAGGCACAGAGAAGGTGCTAGCAGGGAATTCTCTGCCTGCCTTTCCCCAGTGCTCTGCAAGCTCTCCAGGACAACATAGAATCTGGGGCTCTGTGCTTTCTTTCCTTCTGAACAAGTGTTAGTGTTTTCTGCACAAAAGCGATTCTGCGAAGCAATGTGAACAGGCACAGAGAAGGTGCTATCAGGGAATTCTCTGCCTGCCTTTCCCCAGTGCTCTGCAAGCTCTCCAGGACAACATAGAATCTGGGGCTCTGTGCTTTCTTTCGTTCTGAACAAGTGTTACTGTTTTCTGCACAAAAGCGATTCTTGCGAAGCAATGTGAACACTTCTGCTTCCCAGGCACAGAGAAGGTGCTAGCAGGGAATTCTCTGCCTGCCTTTCCCCAGTGCTCTGCAAGCTCTCCAGGACAACATAGAATCTGGGGCTCTGTGCTTTCTTTCGTTCTGAACAAGTGTTACTGTTTTCTGCACAAAAGCGATTCTGCGAAGCAATGTGAACAGGCACAGAGAAGGTGCTATCAGGGAATTCTCTGCCTGCCTTTCCCCAGTGCTCTGCAAGCTCTCCAGGACAACATAAAATCTGGGGCTCTGTGCTTTCTTTCCTTCTGAACAAGTGTTAGTGTTTTCTGCACAAAAGCGAATCTTGCGAAGCAATGTGAACACTTCTGCTTCCTAGGCACAGAGAAGGTACTATCAGGGAATTCTCTGCCTGCCTTTCCCCAGTGCTCTGAAAGCTCTCCAGGACAACATAGAATCTGGGGCTCTGTGCTTTCTTTCCTTCTGAACAAGTGTTACTGTTTTCTTCACAAAAGCGATTCTGCGAAACAATGTGAACAGGCACAGAGAAGGTGCTATCAGGGAATTCTCTGCCTGCCTTTCCCCAGTGCTCTGCAAGCTCTCCAGGACAACATAGAATCTGGGGCTCTGAGCTTTCTTTCCTTCTGAACAAGTGTTAGTGTTTTCTGCACAAAAGCGATTCTTGCGAAGCAATGTGAACACTTCTGCTTCCCAGGCACAGAGAAGGTGCTAGCAGGGAATTCTCTGCCTGCCTTTCCCCAGTGCTCTGCAAGCTCTCCAGGACAACAGCAAATCTGGGGCTCTGTGCTTTCTTTCGTTCTGTACAAGTGTTACTGTTTTCTGCACAAAAGCGATTCTGCGAAGCAATATGAACAGGCACAGAGAAGGTGCTATCAGGGAATTCTCTGCCTGCCTTTCCCCAGTGCTCTGCAAGCTCTCCAGGACAACATAGAATCTGGGGCTCTGTGCTTTCTTTCCTTCTGAAAAAGTGTTACTGTTTTCTGCACAAAAGCGATTCTTGCGAAGCAATGTGAACACTTCTGCTTCCCAGGCACAGAGAAGGTGCTAGCAGGGAATTCTCTGCCTGCCTTTCCCCAGTGCTCTGCAAGCTCTCCAGGACAACATAGAATCTGGGGCTCTTTGCTTTCTTTCGTTCTGAACAAGT